>NC_143255.1:95922282-96230543 GCF_984573655.1 Nuphar pumila | reverse complement strand
GTGCACTTTCGCCTCCACCAAGCGATAGCATCTTCATCAAGTAGAGTTGTTGCAGCCTTGATCCTAAGATCCTCAAGCGTCACATTTTGAATGTCCAAGTAGTCTTCTACTTGGAGCAAGAAGTTCTCAATGGCCTTGCTGTCACGAGAACCAATAAACTTTGCTGGTCTTGGCACATCAATCCTTGATAGCCTCTCACCATTTCCCCTATTTATGGTCACTGTCAGCTGCAATGTGTGGTTCTTCAAATGAAGCTCCTCTACTTCAGTATGCAAGTCAGCCACTGTAGTTGTCAACAAAGTGACCTATTCCATCAGCAAGATCACCTGCTCTTGCAGGCTCGCCACCACATCATTCAGTCCACCGAATGATTTAACTGTGCGTTAAATCGTTTCTTCATACGAAGTCACATCTTCCACCAGCCTGTTGACAGTTGCAACCATCTTCTCTCGGCCTCGAGGTGAACCCATCTCCTCAGCTTCGACAACTGTCTTGCCTTTGGTATTCCGCAAGTTTTGATAGAGCGCCACGATGTCTTGCTCACAAATTGTAGCCTGTTGGTGCGTCTGTCAACACCGACTCTGGAGTTTCTTCCTCAACACGAGAACGGGCTCTGGTATCACTTGTCACTGACATATTTCCTTCAATAAGCCAGCGCGGCATGACGGTCCTTCCTTACCGCCGCAAGCCTACTTGTCAGCTCGCTTGCCCGTCGTGGAAGCTTGTAATTAGAGTGCAAGAGAGCAAGAGAGAATATAGGGAGAATAATTGCAATCACAGCGAGGGTGAACAAAAGAAAGCTCAACGCATTTGATTCATTCAAAATTTTGCCCGTAGGCTATTAGAGTTCAAGTATACGGGCTGCCCCTTCGGGGTATTGATTCATCTGAACTGGGCAGCTTACATCAGACTCAACAAAAGCAAAAGAGAAAGTCCCAAGAGTTTCAACCTTTTTTTTTGTGTTCCAGAAATTAAGGGGAGGCCAAGGCTTGCCACAAGTAGAAGCCTCCTACTGTCCAAGGTTCTCTGTAGCCAAAGAATAACAATATAATCAAAATAAGTAAAGTATGCTACCTGTCATTTGTTTTAATTTATTTCAGATCATATTCAATCATAATCTGACTGAGGTTATATTGAAGTGGGTCCATTTGGATTCAGTCCAAGTATTCTGAATCAAAATATTCTTTTCATTGATGTTTCCATTTCTAACCTATTCTACTTCAAGTTCTGAACCTGGGATCATATGCTGTCTTGGAAAACGGAAGTTGAGAAGAGATTCTATAATTGCAACTGGTAACTCTTTTTTCACCATTTACCACATTCTCCATGCTTGAAACCAGGATTCTATTCTTGCGTTTCTGGTCCTTTCAGAATATAATTCTGATAAGTTGAAAATTGGTTGAATGTTTTAGCTTGATAGCCCTCTGAATCTTCTTGCTTCTTATTTTTCTTTTGAGGTTTCTTGATGCTTCCTGAACTCATCAGAAATGTTTGACATTTAGCACGTGGATGTGTTGAGTGATGTGGGTTTTACATTGTGTAGATGCCATATAGTAGAGCATCCTCCCGTGTATTTCTATAATACATATATTTCAGATTCAAGGTTTTAGTCTGAAAAAAAAAAGAAATTTGCAACCTTTAATAGGAAATCCAATATTTTATCCTTTTAGGAAAATGAATAATAGGAAGGCACTTATGCCATGCCTTTTTCCATCCATTGATCACTGTGGTTATTTAGATATAGTCTACTGATTGTTTTGTATATGAGAATTCACCAAGCATTTTGCTATTAATTGCTTCATGTTTTCAATTGCAAAAGTGATAATCCTCCATCTTAATTTTTTTAGAAATTGAGACATCTCCAGTTCGGTGCCTTATTTCTCATGCAACAAATGCTGTTTGTGGGGGTGATTTTACCGTATGGCTTTCTTTGCTTCAAGGATCAACCATACTGTACGGTTTGCTGATCTTCACCATCTTGTGTTCCTGTTAAAGGCTACAAATATTATCTTGGTCAACCAATTGATGTTAATCATCTCCTGAAAAGCTCGTGCTAAATTACAAAATTGCTATTTTTTAAAAATTTGCAGCAATTTTCTTTATTTGCAGAACTGCAGGTCTTCCTCAGTATGGCCAACTTGGGCATGGCACTGATAATGAGGTATATAAAACACGTTTATTTACATTCATTGAACTTCTCTTGTGATCTTGCTATGTCTTGTCTGAACACCAAAGATCAACATGACCTTCTTTGCAGTATAATGTGAAGGATGCTTCAGTAAAACTTGCTTATGAACCTCAGCTTTGTCCACGAGCTATAGCTTCACTTACTGAGATGATAATTGTTAAAGTTGCTTGTGGTACAAATCATACAGGTGACTACTTAGCTCCAAAAATATTTGGTTATTTTATGTTTATATATTTGTGGTGCATCAGTTTTGTAGTTTTAATTAATGTTTCAAAATATCTTGTTATCTGTATTGAGCAAGGTTCTCATTACTGACTCTTGTCATGATGCTACTTTGTATATACAGTTGCTGTCACTTCAAATGGCCATGTTTACACGTACGTATCTGTTGACCATATCTTTCTTTATGGTACTATAATAATTGCATTAAAGTTTGCGCTACTTATTTGGGGCATTAGTGTTAATATTGATTTCTAGAAGGCAATGATGTCCTATTATGTCTGACTTGCAAACAGTTTGATTGCAACTATCGAATGTGTTTTGTGGTATTACTGCTTGGATATCTTTTCGTCTTTGCCGTTCTTGTTCCAAATTATGTTGTTTGGGCCAAACTAGAGGTCATCTTTCCTAGTCACTTGTCTTTAATAAATAAATGTATACTGTGTTCAATAGGTGCTTCAAAGCTTTTATTTACATTGATGCAATTCTTCAGGCTATCATGCTAACATGTCTTGGAAGTATGACTATTTACACTTTTAGCATGATCAAGCACCAGTTCACTCTGATGTAATGTTACGTTATTCCTGTTTCAGGTGGGGATTTGGTGGATATGGAAGGTAGGGTATTAACAGCTTCTATTCATCTCTCTACTGTGCATAATTGACCGCTTCATCATGTAAAATATGGATTCTGCCCTTGAATGTCTCTAGTCGCTTTGTCTTATTGCATATTTCCTTCTTCCATCTAGTTTTGATTATTGTGACAGTTTTGACTTGCTTCATTTACAGGCTGGGACATAGGGAGCAGAAGGATGAATGGGTTCCTCGCCTTGTTGAAACTTTTCAAAGGCAAAATGTGCTTCCTCCTACTGCTATTGTTTCAGCTGGTTCAGCTAATTCTGCATGTACTGCTGGTATGTTTTTATACTGCTCTTTTTTCATTACTTGAATCTGTAAGTGTAAGATGGGATTTTGTCGATACTATGTTTCATTTGTTGGTTCTACTTAATTGCATTACTTTGTTGTTTGTGTGCTTATTTTATTCAGTTGTAATATGATGGCCCAAAACAAATTAATCTTGACATGATACTCGGCTAATACTTGATGTTATATTAGCTTATGAAAAAACTTTTCCAACAGAAAATAACTGCACATGTTGAAGCATCAGGCATGAAATATCATTTTGTAATATCAAGGAAAAAAAATCTGTATCCATTATCCTATAAAAATATATAATATCTAGGAAAATTTTTGTGAAACCTGTTCTTCCAGCGATATGTAATTATGTGTGCATTTGGTTTTCATTTAGTTCTGATATTTGATGATAAACACAAATTTTCAGGTGGAGGGCAGTTGTACATGTGGGGTAAGCTGAAGATTACGGGTGATGAGTGGATGTACCCTAAACCTGTTATGGACTTGAGGTTATTTTTGGCACTCTTGTTCTTGTCATTCAGTATGTGTTTCATACATCTTGTGATTTTCTTTAGATTGATTTGCTCAAAATTTCTTTTTGTTCCTCTTGATTATTTCTCATTGCACTTTTTTGTCTAGACATCTTTTCTTCTCTTGATTTTTTTTTTATATTTTTCTTATTTTTTATTTATTTTGGGTTATAAGGTAGAATCTGATTGAATGGCCCAGGTAGGGTTGGGCATCAAGCCTCGCCCGACCAAGCCCCATGCCTAGATGCTCCATGTAGGGTCGGTTGCATCTCTCTCTCTTCTATGTGCTAATACTTGCCTTTGATATTTTAAATTTCTCCCAAGTCTCAATTCTTAAAGATTCTGAACCAAGTTCTTTTTTTTTTTTTTTGGAGAAAGAAAAATCTTTCATTTAGAGAAAGGTGATGAGGTATCCCCATCAAACAAAATTACAAGAAGAAAAGGATAAGATAAAAATAAATTGGATTAGTGTGTGTCATATAAGATTTATTCTATCACACGATCCGGTTGACTATGTCGTATCCAGCTACGGCCAGCACAGTCCATTTGTCTCTTGCATAGGGCTGTAACTGGGTTTGAATTTTACAGTGAATCACAGAGATCGTTCTTCTCCCCCTTAAATATATGTCTGTTTCTCTTGCACCAGTCTGCCACAATGCGAAAACAAGTTCTTGTCTCCCACTCTTGATCAAAGTTCTAATCAGGCTATGCAAGCTTCAACAGTTCAGAGAACTGACAGTTCCAAAGTAGATGCCATGGTGATTCTTCACTAGCTTCATGCATGCAGCAATAACTAGTCAGCTGAATTCCTTGATCTTTTATATTTTCCTTTGTTGGAATTCTGTCCAGATTAAACAGCCATGCAAAAATGGGTACCCTTGGATTATGACACAATCCTCAAATGGATTTCTTTATAAATGTTGCATTCATCAGCTCTAATAGTGGGAAGTAGCAGGATTTGATAGAGAAGGAACCATTATTGGAGCATCTCCTTTGAATGGAATCTCCCATTGAGCTTAAATTTCAGTTGACGTGCTCCTGGTTTAAAGTAATATATTCTTGGATCTCGAGAGGCTCCTATGAAATATAACGTCTCATCCACCCAATGCCTACTTATTATGAGCCAGTGAGCAATCCTTATGAACTGCAAAACAAAAAAGGTTATGAAATCAAGATTTAAGTATTCCTTCCTTACTCCAAGGATCCAGCCAAAAACTGGTTGTCCTGCCATTACCCAAAAATTTGGGATATTCTCTTTGGAAATCTGGTAGTACGCTCCACCAGTCCTTCCAGATTCTCAAATAAGCATTACTCACCACTCACCAGGTTCCATTCTCATCTGAATGAAACATCTTCAACACCATACTTGGTTCTAATTGAGTCATTCCACTAATCTGTTTTAAAGAAAACTCTCGACCAACATTTTATTAGGTATGCTTTGTTCAGAGTCCCCAATCTTCTTATACATAGGCCTAGGGGCGGTCATGGGATCCTATGGTCCGTAAGGGCCCAAAAGGCCTGACCCAGTATCTAGCCCGCCGAAAACCCGATCCGACTATTGTTGGGTTTCGGGTTGAGTCCGAGACGTATTGACTTGGGCATTGAATTTTGTCCGATGCCAGCTGGATTGGGCAGGTCGGATACAAAATGAAACTCTGGTTTCGTAACTGTAAAGAGGGGGAGATGCCCATCCTTTTATAGATGTGGGATGAGCCTCTCTTGTGTTTACCCATCTATGATCTATATGCAACTAATTAATAATTTTTTGAAGTGTTCCCTCTTTTTACACAAAAGAAGGGGAAAATATTAATGCCAACAACATTTATGAGAGAGAGTATTAATGGTAATCTTGCATTTGTAGTTCAACCCATGCATTAAAAGTGAACCATTGGGTAGAATAGTCCCACATTGAAGAATATGCTATGAAAGGATGATGAAGCTTTCACCTTCTCATACCTTGAGAACCCTCACATTCAGATCATGCTTTGGGTCGGATGTGGTCTGACCCATTAGCTATCTGTTGAGAGGAATGTGATTTGAAACTTTTTTAAATGTATATATTGGATTTGGGTATAAGGGCCAGACTCGAGCCCACCCTAATGCCTAAGTTGGACCCCGTAATTTATTGGGTCAGGATCCCGGCCCATTGTCCACCCCTATCTAGGCCCCCAAATTCTGTTTTATATACACTCCAGCCAATTTATCTTGTGTACCTCATTTGAATCCTTTATAGAAACGATGCCTAGGTCTTCTTGCCCTTTGTCCCACTTTTTTGGGTAGTTTGAAAATTGAAAGTAGATATGAAGGGATGGTGTTCAGCACATGTTTAATCATGGTAATCCTGCCTGCAAATTAAGGATAACATGCTGACCAAAAATGCCCTTTTTACCATTTTCTTGCCTCATCTGGCACTACCATATAAAAGCCAGATTTGAGTCTTTCACATCTTTGTATCTGCCGTACATCCAGATTTGAATCCACTGAGAGGTTCTCGAAACTTGGACAAGGGTAGTACATAGGAAATTGGGTGAAGATTTGCATAATCTTTATATTTGCAATTGGTTTGTGATACATGAAAAATGTGCAAATGAAGAGGACAACTAAATAGAATGTTCACAATCTTAAGAAACTACCGATAAGATTATAATTGTCATCAGTTTTAAGTAAATGAAAATGCCTGGGTATACCTACAGGTTATCAATGTGGACAATTAAATGACATTTCCTCTTGGGGATTCTTCTGGGAGTTTAATATGATAGTCAGAATTAGGCAATTTCTCATGCTCAATTCGAATGGCAAATTGCACAGATGGTAGTTTGTCTCTCTTTGGTTGGTGCTTAGTGTTTATAACTGACACGCGGGTGCAGGTGAAGATACATGGTGGAACACGGGTATGGCCAGTACTGCATGGTTATTTCCTGGATGGGTATGAGGGTGTGGCTGGGTTGTGCATGCTGCACATACATCTACACGTAAAACACATAATATACGTTGTGTGTGTGAAATGGAGAACTCCACTAAAATATAAGAAAACTACCAAAGGTACAAAGTACTCATAGATATATACAATGTATGCTATGCATTATAGAGTATTTATGTATGTAGCAACACCAAACACTAGCACCTGAAAGTATGAGGTTTTACATAGCTTTATGATGCCTAGTTAAATATATGAGGTTTTCTCCCTCACAATATAGGTCTTTCTTTGGCCTTAACTCTACTTTTAAGTTCCATTTATTCATTTTGATTTTACTCAAATTATTGGGTACAAAATGGGTGACCATATATTACTTTGGTGTGCATGGTATCCACTGAGATTGCTTTCCGGATCTTTCGTTTATATTGCAGTGGCTGGAACATCCGCTGCATGGATTCTGGGAACCTGCACCACTTTTGTGGCGCTGATGACTCTTGTATAAGTTGGGGACATGCTCAATATGGAGAGCTTGTCTATGGACCAACAGGGCAAAAGTATGCCATCAGGAGAGCTAAAATTTGGTTCTTTATTATTTCTTGGATCTCAAAGAGTTCTTATAGTTGTGTTGGTAGGATTTCTGTTTTCTGTGAGATTATTTATGTGATCTTATCTACAGATCCTCTGCAAATCCTAAAGAAGATATTCTTGATGGTTTGCATGTTATTAGGTAAGGGCCTGATTGTTCTTTTCTTTTATTCTCATTTCAGGGCCAATAAATTGGTGTTTTACTGCTGTATTTTGTTCTGATTGATAATTTTCATCAGTGTTGCTTGCGGTATGGGCCATTCTTTGATTGTTGTAGATGGAGAAAATGTTGCAGATCGGTTGGACCAGATAAATCGTACCATAGTTGTGATCTTATTCATTTAATTGCACAAACCTCTACTGGTCTCTGCATGCATATATATTTATGGAAGGAAGACCGTCCAACCAGACAAACGCTCACTTCAACTGTTGTTTTTACGTCTTTATTTTATAATGAATTCGATCCTAATTACAGAAGCATATAAAAGTTGTAGGATCTTTCTTCTCAAGAAGCTCACTTTGGAAGTCTAAAACCACTTGCTTCTTTCATGCTTTCAAAAACTTTGTGAGAATCTCATTTCCAAAGAATATAAGACTCACTCTACCCAATTTAAAATAAAACTTTGTTGATGTTGGAAATACACACTTTTCATGTTTTCTAAATGTAATTTCTTTGTAAGAATTTATGTTTTTCTTATGAAATCTAGATTTTTTATGGGTATTTTCAGGCAAAAAGATTAAAGATGCATTTTTAGTAAACCCATAGTTTTTTTACAACTCTTCCTCTTGTGCTCATAAACGCTACATGCTTCATGCACACTTTAAGACATCTTAAACACTCACATCTCGCTTCATGCTTCCTGCATCAGTTTTCACATCCCCTTTCTCACTCTGGTAACTGTGACTACTGATAGTTTTTATGATATACAAACTGGGTTTGTAGCAATTCAGCTAGTTCACATAGCAACTATGTCACATGGATACCATTTTGGCCGTGTGCCCCTGGTGACAAAAGTCAGACACGCTGACATGACCCATCCATGTAATTAAGTACATTATTTTAATATTCTATTTTTAATAATTCTAATAATATTTCAACAAAAAAATACATTTTTATGATATTAACATATCAAAAAACTGCTTTTTATTGATTAAAAAATTACAAAAAAATTGTCGTATTCTACTTTTCAAAAAAATTTCGTAACTCGCATGTCAAACTCGTGTTGCAAGTTGGGTTTTTCCTGTGTCTTTTGACATAGCTTAGCAAATCTGTTGAGCTTTTGCATTTGATTCTTTCCAAAGTTTCTTAATCTTTGAAGTTTCTGATTCTGTTATAACAATTATTTTGTAACTCTTGGAGCCTCAACTGATACATCTTCTCTTCTCTATGTTCAGCTGGAAGTTTATGATGGCGAGATACCCGGTGAAGGTAACCTACCATGTAATATTGGTTTTAACTGGACTTAGTTTTATTGATGTGGGCAATATTACTGAGTGTCCTGAAAATTGAGGAAAAAATTTATGCGCAAATCTGTTCAAGGGTGGCTAGCTAAAATAGCACATTTGGGATATAAAAAATGGGCTTGCTGGGCCAAGTTTGAGCCTGATTCCCAAGATCATCTAGGGAAATAGGTAAAGCTTAAGCATCCCTCCTTAGCTAAGTCGATTTCAGCTCTTGCAACCCAGATATCAATTATGAACGCATAATGCAATTGCTTGGCTTGTACAGCTGTTATAAAAAAGGTTGATTATTCAATTCTCCTCTACATACATCCCTCTGGTGACATTAAAATGTAAGCAGAAAAATGAAAATCAAATCACAATGAAACAAGTCTGAGCTCATGACAAACTGAGCCTGAGGCCTTGGCTGTCCAGATTCTGAACTTACTCGGCCTAAGCGAAGCGGGCCTGAACAGGAGAAGCTCGATTCATGCAGCCCTTGGAAAATAAATCTACTAACATTTCATCTTGCTGGGCATTAAATTGATCGATCAACTCTCAGTTCTGTTTTTTATTTCAATATTATTTACATCTGAAGGTGAAGTACCTGAGGGCAAAGAGCCATCGACCAAAAAGACCTAGATAAAAGCTAATACTACTGCAAAGTCTAAAAAAAGGAAGAAGCCCAAGGATGAATCAGATTCTGAAGGTGAGATCAAAGATGGTGATGGAAGTGATGATGAGAATGGTCCAGTCAGTAAGACAAAGAAGCCACAACGTGGGCGCAAGAGCTCAACTATAGGTCGTGGTAAGTCTGCATCCAAGCCTTCAGCAGAGAAGAGGAAAAGTTCAGGGCAAAGCCATGGACGTGAAAAATCTTCCTAGAGAGGTAGGGCCAGAAAGTGATGACCTTATTAACCCAGTGAAGTTATTTTTGTTGTGATTCCAACCCCCTATAATAGCCTTTTTTTCCTCACCTTGCCAATGTTCTCATTTAGGATCAGTTTCAGCATAAAGAATCAAGTGCACTTCAATCATTTATTGGAATGGGTTAATGTTATTTATTCCATTTGGTTTCAAATTGATTTCTTCCTTTTCCCATGATCACATCTGAATTGGCTCATGTCATGCTTGTTCTTTTGTGCTATGATATGCTGGCCATAGTCCAGGGACTTGAACTTTCCAATGGAGGACTGGACAGTTGAGACTGTAAACATGAGCGATAATTTTGATCCTCACAATCCAACTGAACCCCAGAACTTATTGTGTGAATTTTACTGTCGGGATTCAGTCATTGTCCCAGTTAACTTTTGAAACCTAATATTACAGCGTCTGCAACTTTATAGAAGGCTGGATATAACGGTTTTGGTCCGGGTCCAGCATCAAGATCTGATGTAGGTCAAGGTTTAATCTGATGTGACTTGATCGAGTATCCAAACCTGATTCTGCAAGGACTAGGTCCAACTAAGGCAAAAACAACTGTGGTTCAGACTGCTTCCCTCTGGTGTGTTGGTTGAATACTGGGCCTGGCCGATCAAGCTTGACCTTTGCTTATTTTATCAAGTTTGGCTCAGCTTGTCAGCTTAAATACAACATGCTATTGGATGAGATGATCTCGAACAAACAGCCACTCTCATTGTGAACATTTGGCACCCGTTTGTTTCACTTGAAACGGTGGGAAAATGGCCCATTTTAATATGAAAATGGACAATTTGGTACCCTGCATGAAACAAACACCTCACGTGGGCCCTGCTATTTTTTCAAGTAATCGACATGCTTCCTAAGAAAATGCTTTATTTCACCTCCTCCCCCACCTCAGGAAGTGTTTTCCCTCGCCACCATCATTTGGCAAAAGCAGTGGCACCCTTCGTATGAAAGGCCTTTCTTCTCTTTGAGGAAATAGTGAAAACTTTATTAATGGGTGATGAGTGAACACTAACAAATGGGCCCTTAGTTCAGGTCACTTTTACATGTGAAAATTTTGCATATGGGCTGGCCAAGGTGTGATCATATTCCTGCACTGAGAGATGAGGTCCAACTTGTCACATCAGGTGGATCTATATCAGGACCAGTTTATTAACATATTGGGTGATGGTTGGATTGGATTTTTCATCACAAGATATTGCTCAATCTCCATAAATGGTGCAGGATCCGTCAAGTTATATGACATCTCATCATCTTCTACGTACTCTCAAATTTTGCCTCCCAATCGCGCTATTGTATGGACTAGCGAATCCATGCTTAGTGCAATGTCAAGGTGCTCAGTTTGTCTTCCACAAGGGCTCTGCTCATCTGGTAGGGATGACTCATGTGTCACCAAGTTGGCCGGACTCCTCGAGTTTGAAACCCAGCTTTTGCTGCAAGGGCGAAGCTGAGTGTGCTTCCAGATAGGCAAGGGGAGACCAAGGGTTTTATGCCAATGAACTTGGTGAACGAGGCAGTTCCTCTTCTGTTATCAAAAGAGAAAAAAAACAAGTGCACTGTTTGTCGGCATGAAAATATGGAACTAGCTCGCAGTACAGACTGCACTAGGCATGAACTTTTTTAAGTGCTACAAAATCCATGTTTTCCACCAGTGCAGGTGGGTTTTCCTGCCAATACATCTCTAGGGGGACACATTGGTGGGACCTATCTTTACTGAACTGGACCCCAGTTTCCTGGGTTCATGTAGGGGTGGCAATCCGGTCGGGTTGGCGGGTCAGCATACCTCAACACGAACCCGTCCCATTTATTAAACGGGTAACCCGACACGACACGGTTAACCCGTTTAATAAACGGGTCGGCTAAACGGGCTGGCGGGTCGGGTTCAGGGTTTTACATTGAAAAGTTTACGGGTTGGCGGGTGCGGACGGGTTGGCGGGTGGGTTAGCGGGTTGGTGGGTCAGGTTCGGGTAAACAGGTTGACCCGACCCGTCTAACCCGTTTATTAAACGGGTTAGCGGGTTGGCATACCCCTAAGACAAAACAGACCCGTTTAATAAACGGGTTAGGCGGGTCGACCCGTTTACAACACGAACCCATTTAAGCCAAACCCGAACCTGGCTAAGAAGCGGGTTGGCGGGTCGTGTTAGAAATTGCCACCCCTAGGTCCATGCTTGGGTCTGTAGTGGGCGTCAGTCTTCTAGCAGCACCTGACAGATGAAATTATCTTTGGTAGCTTTGTCATGCGTCCCATGGTTGGTCCGGTGGAACAGTAGCCAAGGCCACACATGGGGATTTAAACGGGTCGGTTTAGGTTCTGATGCAGCTTATGCCAAATCTGGTTTCCTGATTAAGCCAAATCCAAAACTGAATCCGATGGTCTAATACTGAAACCCAACCCGATTTATATTCGGATGCAAATTGCTTTACCAGGAAAAGGAACGGTAGAGTATCTGACCCAAACCCTAACCGTTTACATCCCTAGCCAGACACCTTGTGGCCCACTGGGTCATTGTCCACACAAACTTCAGATATAAACTGAGTGGGGGGTTTGGTGCATCAGAATAGGCAGAGTTAAAATCTTGTGATGGTGTCTCTGACAGTTTCAAACACCATATTGTCCAAACAGTTCTTCCTGTAATTTTTAACCTCATCTGATAACAGTTTTTGTAGGGTACCGTGGCATGATTGCGAAGTATACTTTGTCTTTAGCTCTCTGGTACGAATTGATATGAGTAGTTTCCGGGCCTATCTTTAGTGGACTTTTATCCCCCACAAGGGCGTGTATCATAGTTACTGGAAGCTTCTTAGAATCTTACAAGCATGAAACTACAAGTTTCTGAAATTTTATATCTGAAAATTTCATGCAAAAAAAAAAATCTTTCTAATTTATGTTTTTATAATAAAATATACATTCAGAATTAATATTTTGATAAAAACACTTTAAAATTCATTTTAAGCCAATAACACACTTTTTAACTATATTTTCATGTCATTTTGCACCATTTTTTTATTTTTGAGGTTTACTAAGAGAAACCACCCCAAGCACAGAGACTTAGCTGCGCTGGCTCAGCCTACCATGCTATAGTCTTTGTCCATGTCAGTGTAAAACTCCGAGGGCTTGCCCCTTCACCCCAGGGAGTTGCCAAGCTTGGGGGTGACCCCTATAAGATTTGAGCCTAGACTGCCCTGCCCGTCTAACAGTTTAGGTTGCATCCCACTACGCCAAACCCCTTGGGTCTATTTTGCATTATTTTTTGTTGTTGTTTCTTTGCAAAATTTTCATAAGCCATGAAAATGTCAATATTATCATGAGATTTTGTTTTGATAATATG
Organism: Nuphar pumila; assembly: GCF_984573655.1. Classification (NCBI taxonomy): domain Eukaryota; kingdom Viridiplantae; phylum Streptophyta; class Magnoliopsida; order Nymphaeales; family Nymphaeaceae; genus Nuphar; species Nuphar pumila. Next base: position 96,217,494 of record NC_143255.1, on the reverse strand, counting down.
TTTATAATTATTGTGTTTGTTAAATTTGTTTTTAGTATCCTTAAAATCCGTACACCTTTTAATTAGTCTTATTTTAACTAAAAATATTACTTAACGAGGGATGACCATGTCAATTATAAAAGTATGGTTGGAGGTTGACATCAACTGTGACTTTTTTTCTTAATAGTAGACTTGAATTCTCGTAATCAATAATTAGAAGGTCGCATGCTAGGGAGAAGCAATAGAGAAATTCTTTTAGGTAGCCTTGTGCCATGTAGCCAAGAGACAAACCTAGATCAGCCTCGTTCGGTGTGCTCCTAAACCTAGGGGGACACAAAAACCATTCAACAATTTTTGATGCATTAGAAAGCTTATTTAATTATCTAAAGTCTTTTTAAATCAAAGGAACATTTATCCTCCTTAGTGTCCAAAATTGCATGACAATTAAACATTTTATATTTTGGCAGATTTGATTGCTCATTTTCCTATTTATGATCTTAACTAAAATCATATTTTTTATTGTTAATTATAATCATATGATTGTTTCTAATTGCATGTGGTTATTATTTGAAATTTGATCAATCTAATAAACTTAGATATTTTGATTGATTATGATTTAGAATATTGATTTAGTTATGAAGATTTTATTTGCATATTTAAATTGACATGTCATATGAATCATGTATAGAAGTGTATAACTAATCTCATTAATATGATTATTTTAAATAAATAAATAAAAATAATGTGATTGATTTTTTTAAAACAAAGTAATATAATTCTATACTTAATTGCAATCATACATGGATATGCCATACTGGATTGATAATATTTCTTGTAGTATATGAATTTCATAAAGTTTATATATTATTTTTTTTATCTTATCCTACCAATTTTTTCAACATGAAGTAAAAAAATAATTAACTATGAATTAATCATATAAAAATACCTTAAATAAGCATATGACCCTTCATTTCTTCACCTTGTTCTACATCAACTGTGATTAGGAAAAGAGTGGGTGGCAATTAAAATGCTAATGCTTGTGCTTGACCCGATAAAAAGTAAAGCAAAAATGGCCAAATTTTATTGAATACGTGCCAACTTGACCATATTCGCAAACTCTCAATGCATTCACAGGTTTGGCATCAATTGAAAGGTGATCGACCACGTTCACAAAGAGTTCATGAACCCCATTGTGCACTCTTGCTTCATATGAAACCTTAAATGTACCCTATCTTGAGCTATGATATATCATGTGAACAGTTTTGGATGGATTGGTGCGGCTCCCCCTCTGCCTAGGGCAACAGAATATTAATTAATGAACAAAGGTAGGCATGAGATAAAAGCATTATTATATTAGCTATTGATTGTAAAGCCTCCAAGTCTTGACTAGCAAGGGACTTCAATGGAAACCTCTCTGTGCTCTTTCATACCCTGGATAGATAGCAATGCACCACAGTGCTTTTGGCTTTTTCATGTTGTTAGCAAAAAAACTCCTGCGATGGAGGCAAGGGTTTGATGTAAAACTTTCTGTGGACATGCACTATGACCAATTGATAATCATGTAGCCTACAGCTTTAAGAATGAATGCATTATGCATGCTTTTGTAGTTGTGAACCTTTTGGTTTTTTTCATGTAGTAAAATATTGAATAACTTGGTGAAAACACCTCTTGATGGAAGTTGGGGATGGACATGAACTGTGATAATAATGTAGCCGCTACAGTTTTAATAATGAATTCATTAAGTATGCTTTTATAGTTGCAGGTGGCAGTTCCGCAAATGTAGCAAGCAATATTAGCCACTGTATGGAGAAGGTGAAAGTCTTTGGGCCATAATTGGTGATTATGCTATAAATAAACCAAATGGGGTTGGATCAGGAGCATCTAAACCATATCCGATTGAGCTTATCCCATGAGCAAATCGTTGGATCTGATCCAACCCCCTTAATTGCCATACATGCTATTGTAATGCAAACAGTGTGGAATCTAGTTATAATTCTGGTCAGATAATGGTAGAACTAAACTGCGTTTATATCAATTTCAAACCTGATCCAGTCTGATTGGCTAGAAAACATATTTTATGGGTCTAACTGAATTTGGATTCATCCTGGTTGATTCACTGCTTGTATGCAGTGGAACTAGATCATGCTGAAGTTGTTGGTTGGTACAAAAGCAAGGCATCAGATGAATGGGGATGAAAATAAAAGAGAGAAAGAGAGAAAATAACTAGAGGAAGAAAAGAGTCTCATTAGATATAGCAGCTTTTCAAGAGCACCCACAAGGGCACTCATGGCACTTGCTACTTGCAAAAGCTGGGGGATAATGATCAGAGGTGGACCCCCACACCTGGAAGGCATACCCCAAAGAGCTCACACCATGAAGAGCAGTAAGTAGGATAAGGATGGGATACCAAATTCTTGGCACTAGGGTTAGTTCTTGTTTAGTTGGTAACAAAAAGAGAAGAAGAAAGATGTAGAATTTCAATGAGGCCAATTTCAAAGACCCATGTGATGTGGGCCAGTGGTTGAGTTTTTGGAGGTGAGGGCATCTTTGCATTCATGGGAGCCCTTTATTTATCATGGTGGGGCACATTGTTGAGTTGTTATACAAGTGATCTTATTTATCAGCATTCTAGCCAACTGGCATTGATGATTTATTCTACAATCAGATGAACCTTGCTGCAAGGCTGAAGCAGCTGTCTCCCCGCAGGGAGGGCCAAGAAACAAGGGGAGCAATTCGTGGCTCGGCTTGTAAAGAGCTGGTTCGAACTCATAAAATAAGCTTGCAAGCTGAATATAAATAATAGGTACTCAACTCGTATAAGAAATATGTTTTAATTATATTTTACTTGAATTTTTTTGTAATCTTGTTTTCTTCCAGCTTTTAAACAACACATCTTTCTATAAACAAGACAGCTCAAATTCGGCTCATTTATCTCATAATCATTATAAGCTCAATCTCAGCTTGGATCACCACAAGAATGAACCAAGCTTGAACAGTTCAGGCTCGGCTCATTTAGCTAGCTTACCAGCCCTACCTGAACCCAGGTTTCCTCTCATTAAATATTGAGAACAAAAAGAGGAGTTAAGAATTATAAACTTTTTTTTAGTTCATTAAAAGTTTAAGCACGGTTCTTACAAGGTATGTCTTGTCATTAGCAAACAAAATCACAATTAATTTTGGTTAAATCACTCTCCCACTTTAAAATTTCATTTTAATGCTTATACCTTGATGTGATTAAGCTCATAATCACACCTTTGAGAACCACCAAAATCTAGAATTAGGAGAGCAAATCCAAAGTAATGATGCTGCCATGTGTCCTGGGGCCCATCTCCACCAGGGTCAGCTAACAGCCTAACACTGTCTTGGCAGATGGTGGTCCCAGGCTGAGCTGACCATGCACCGTCCTGAGGAGGATGTAGGCCCCAAGACATGTGGCAGCACAGAGTTGGTGCTAGTTCTTTGCTCAGTGTCCGGTCTGAGTAGGGATGAAAAACAAGACGAGCAGCTCGCCGTTTGGCTCGGCTCAGCAAAAAAAAAAATGAACTTGGTGAGCTGTGCAATGAGCCGGCTTGTTTAGGTAAATGAGACGAGCATGAACATAGGTCATATAGCTTGTTTTACATATAATATATATGTACTTTATACATTTATTATATATTTTATGTGTTATATATATATATATAAATTAAATGAGCCTGATCTGCTCACCAAGCTCGGTTCATAATGAGCTTGGGCTGATGAGTTGACCAGCCAATTAGCTTGAGCTTGGGTGTACCCTTAACTAAGGTTGGGCAACCAGCCCGGCAGACCGATGGGCCAAGCTGACCCATTCCGCCATGGGCTGAGCATGGGTCATGAATTTAGACCCGGGCCTATTAGGTACCCGGCTGAAACCTGGCCCGTTATATACGCAAGCCTGTCTCAGGCCAACCCGCGGGCTATCGGACCAGCCCGATGGGTTTGAATTATTTATTATTTTTTAATAATATAAAAATATTAAAAATTAGCTATTAAATAGTAGCTTGAATAACTATTATTATTTACCTAATTAGTTGCATGAAAAATTGCTGTTTGTTAATTATTACTATTTATTTAATTAGTTGCATTAATTAAAAATTAGTTGAATATTCTCTCTTTAACCCATAATTTCAGTCAATCATTTATTCATTTTAAGATTAGGCCAAGCCCAGCCGAGCTGAACCCAAGCTAGTTGGGCTAATGAGCCGGGCCACGGGCTTCTCTTCAAACCCGAGCCCATTAAGAACCGGGCCAAAACCCGGCCCGATGCCCACCCCTACCCTTAACAAGCCAAGCTCGAACAGCCCAAGCTTGACTTCGTTCGGCTCGTTTATGAGCCCTAGGTCTCTGAGTACAGGATCTGCTCTCTAGAATTGCCTAACCTTTTAGTTTACTAGCCGGAACTTGTACTGTCAGGAAATTCCAAAATCCAATAATTGGATCCAAACATGACCCAAGTCAGTTTTGTCTGTTTCCAGCAATCAGTTCATTTCTGCAGGGCCGTCTTTTCCTTCTTTACAGTTCTTTTGGCAAAATAAAGCCTGAGACCCAATCTCAACCGTCCATTTTTGGAATTGATTAGTGGTGAGTGGGCCTTTACTGATGGTACCACCATAGATCCATGGCAAATGTCTTTGTTTTCTTTTTTGAGCTTCAAGTTTTGTGATCAAACAATGGGAATGGTGTCAGGCCAAATTTGGATCCAATCCACATTAATTCATTTTGAGACATGGAAATGTATTAACTGTCTGACTATGTATACACATGGATCTAGGAAAAAATGAGCCGGGATCCAATTGGAATGAGACGCTGCCCACTGGAACGCTCTAACCAAAACTGAGGATGCAAGTCAGTCGGATATCTGACGCGTGCCTGGATTGGATCCAACCCATGACCGCCTCCGCATTAATCAGTGACAGAAAAGGATGGATGTCAAATCCGATTCTGTGAACCAGACAGGATCCGGTTAACATTCAGATTCGGTATGCAGATTTTGCATCCGAATCCAAATCTGACAGATTGTCCAAACCGATTACATATAAACCAGTTAACTAATTGGATTCAGATTTCGAAATTATCTTTTTCCCCATCCGGTTCCAAATCCGATTAAGCTGCATCCGATCCGATATTATCAGACCCAGTAATGCCTATATCCGACCCGTTTACATCGCTACTGAAAACTATAGTACTCAACATATCCAAGCACGTGCAAAGCAAGGGATGGGAAGGAGTGGTTTCAGTCAGGCATACCCGGTTGTGGGACCCACGGAAAAACCATTTCGTTTCTGAACGGGGGAATCTGATACCGGATGACACAGGAAGTCACGGAACGGTACCGCCTATCTAATATCCCGTCGACACGTCACGTCAACAATGCAACGTCAGCAGCACCCGAGAAGAGTCCAAGAGGGTTGTCAGCTTGACAAGTGACAAGGGCAGCTTCGTTATTCTGTGGGTACGGACAAGAGTAAAATTACCAAAATATCCCTATGCTCTCGGTCAAAGGAGTGGCCTCTGCATGAACTTCCTCGTTAGGGGTGTCAACGGGTCTGATTTACCCGGATCCGACCCAAATCAAACCTTACAGGGTCGACTATGGTGATAAATAATAAGACCTGATTAAGACTCCAGTCCAGACTTAAAAGTCCCATTAATACATGAACCTGGTTATAGTTTGTGAAATTTTATATCAGACTCAGACCGGACCTGAATTTCGATCAAGACGTGCACATTTTCAATGTAAAAATGATTCAAATATGGTTTTATCAGGTATGGTTCAGGTTTGGTTCATGTAGTTCTTATTGGGTCTGAGTTTGATTTTTTTTATAGTGGACCTGATTAAACCCGAGTTTGAACTTGATACCATACCTAAAAATCAGGTCCAAAATTGGTTTTACCTGGGTCCCCCAACCAAACCTGACCCATTGACACCCCTATTTCTGATTGCCCGAGCTGCTTATGTTACTACCTCTTTGGTTGGAAGTCTAACGGATCAGGTACGGACCCGATCAGTATTGATCGGATATAGTCAAGAACATTAAATTGAATTTTATCCAGACTTTATTATATCAATTATGATTGAAAGGTTTAAAATAGAAAAAGAAAAAGAAAAATACAATTAGTTTATTGGGATAAGTCGAATATGCAACGAACTTTTCTTTATGTTGGTTAAATTCAGTTTTTTAGTTTTTTAAAATTAACGGAGGGAGGGAACGTATGTTTCACTCTCGAAGTGGGCCCCGTCACTCGTCAGAATGCTGCCATGTGATTATCCTAGATTAAAGTATCCCTTGACTGCAGGCTGTTGGGAAAATGGATCGGGTTTGTTTGGATTTCTGATCCGAATCCGATACTTTATTTTTACACCTGATCCGAACCAGCTCATCATTTACCACAAGGCGCGACGATCACGGCGGTCAATGCCGCTCTGAAGAAGGGGGCCTTTTTGTAAATCATACCAAAGTCAGGGGTTTGTTCGACATTTCGAAGACGAAGAAGCAGCCGAGCCGAGAGGGGAGGGAGACGGCGGGTCGGCTTCGGACGCCAAACGGCGGATTCCGCTCGAGTTAAATCGGCAGCTCGAGTTGCGAGCTTCCGTTTTTCTCAGTAGCACAGAGAGAGAGAGAGAGAGAGAGAGAGAGAGAGAGAGAGGTGGCGGTGAGTTGTTAAATGAGCTAGGGTTTCTCTGCAAAAATAGGGACACAAAGGAAGAAAAAATCAGAAAAGAGAGAGAGAGAGAGAGAGAGAGAGAGAGAGAGAGAGAGACTGAGAGATGGGGAGATCGAGTAGCTCGTCGTGTTTGAAGATCGTCGCTTGCGGGAAGAAATCGACGGACGACGATGAGATCGATGACGCTGCGGAGGTCTCCTTTTCGTCTTCCCCTCTCTCATTTTTTTTCTGCTTCTTTCGATCTCCCTTGTTTTTTTTGTTCGTTTTCTCATTTTTATTTTTCCCGCTTTTTGTTTGGAGGGCGTGCTTTTTTGGGTTGGTTTTGATGCTGTGTTTGTTGTTGCTTTGATTCGGGTGAATCGGTGTTGGTTTGTTGCTTTAAAGGGGTGTAACCGTACACCATTGATCCGGATAACTCGGATAAGTTTGGATATTGCAATCTAGAGCACACCATATGTTATCCCAACTTATCTCGGCTTTGTAAATAAATGGATGCATCTGAACAACTCTTTTTACTTCCTTTCTTTTTCAGTTTTCTTCTCTTCACCCTCCTCCTCCTTCTTAGGTGGTGTTTGGATCCACCCACTTATGCGGAAAAGTGGGATAAGTTGGGATATTGCATTATGAAGCACGAGGGAATATCCTGAATTATCCTGAATTTCAGGATTTAGGGGGGTGCTTGGAACATCCCATTCATCCAGACGACTGAGATAAGTTGAGATATTGTAATCTAGGGCACCATAAGTTTTCCCAACTTGTCTCGGTACTGTAGATAAGTGGATGCATTCAGTGTTTTTTTTTTTTTTGCTTTTTCAAATTTATTCTCCTCGTTCTCCTTCGTCTGCCTTCTTAAGTTGTGTCTGGATCAACCTACTTATCGAGAAAAGTGGGATAAGTAGATGGATAAGTAAGGATGTTGCATTATGGAGCACTCAACTTGCTCATGCAAAAGACTATGTCTGGTCTTTTTCCATTCATAGTACATGGGACTACCAATAATACTTGCATACTCTAACTGGGATATACTTCTTCCAGTGTTAATAGAAAGCTTACAATCATAATGATTATATTTTCTTAAAATTTTCTTAATGTAGTGGGATTGAGTTAACTAATCCTGAATTATCCCGATTTTCTTGATAGGTGGGTGCATCCAAACACCCTATCACAAAAAAAGGAAAGAGAAAGATTGAATCCAGATTGATCGACAATTTGAGTTTTCGAAATCTCCATTTCTGGACTCATGAGAAGATTTAGAGAACTGAGCGACATTCAGTTGGTTTTTGAATGTCTGAAATGCCCTTGAGCCGAAAAGTATGAGTTTGGCATAAAAAAGGGAAAAGTTTCCTAATTTAGTTGGAAGTTAAGGAGACCTTTTTTTTGGGTCCCTTCTTGCCTTCTTTGTCTCTGAATCGGTTTAGTTAATGTATGACATGGTATGTGTTTTCATATGTCTCTATCCTCACATCTAATCTTTATGATAGTTGCTGTCATGTGAATTTTGTATCAGTTAAGATTTGGTGTAGCCTTTTTGAATTGTTCTGGGTCATGTGGGTGGATGCTTTTTTGATCCATTGCTGGTTCATGGTTAGTGTTGCTTGCTTAAGGGGCATTTAGGGTGTCCTTGTCCAGAAAAGTGGGATAGGTTGGGATATTATCTCATGGAGCATGAGAGAATCTTCCAACTTATCTATTTTTCTGGATAATAGCGTAACCTAACACTTATTAATGTATCCTCCCAACAATGTTTATATGTTTGTGTATGTGTGTGTTTCTTAATGTGGTTTAAAGTGACGCTATTACATGTAGAATTTATCTGATTGACTAATGGTATTCAGAGTTGTTTTTTGCTCGTCCCACTCCAAATCTGATTAGACTAGATCAGAACAAGTCAGATTCAGTAATGCCTAGTTCTGAACCAAGTCTGACCGTTTACATCGCTATTAATCAGTATTTTCCTGGATTATTTGTGGGTGCCTGGTTTCTAAGTTTAGTGGTGCTAGTTGGACTTATTGGTGTGGCTTATTATGCATCTTAGGAAGTCATACTGCCATTTCACTTTTGCAAATTGCTGATTTGTTAAGCTGAAATAATCAATAGTCAATCCAGCTATTTGATGGCTATGAGTAGAGGTATGGTTCAATAGTATTGCAGTGCATTGTTGCATATGTTATAACTATGAACATGTTTCTTTTTTTTTTCAATCTGTTAGAAAGAGAAAAAAGTTATTTATATTGGTTGTCCCACAAGCATACATAACCTTAGAATCATTTGTTGGTGATTTTTCCGCCAAAGAGCAAGCTGATAGTGAATTCTTCAAATTCTGATGGAAAATCATAACAATGTAATAACTTGGTATTTTTAACACGTCTAATGCTATCCAAGTAACATCGAGTACCAATTATAGCTCTTAATAAAATTGTGTAGTAATATTATCAGATATCCCAAGGAATGATTAAAAAAATATCATTTTCTTTTACCAAAGAAATGGCAAACAATAAGCATAGACCATGTAATTGGTAGTTGCGGAGGGGGTGAAAACAAGCATAAGAATTTGGGGAGCCGAAGGATTGCTATTGTGCGCCAATCCAAACTGATTTAGAAAAGTTTGTTGCATTCTTCTCAACATATTTGACAGTTGACATTGAGATCAGTCATCAACAAATTAATCCCATGTTTATGTATAGACTTTTATTCTTTGATTTAAACAAAGGATTAGCATTTGATTTGATGTTTCCCATTTATTAAGGGATTATAGGGATGGTTAGCAGTGAACTTATGATTATCATACGCGTGGGCTATGTCACAGAGACACTCTATTTTTCCCTCCGTACTCGTGTTGACATGCGTGTCCCCGTGTCGACACCTGGACATGCCATTTTACTCTCCGTACATACAAGTTTGTATTCAATTTATAATTTTATAATTATATTTTCAGTATATAATATATATTTTAGATATAACATATATATTTAGATTATGCTCAGTTTATTTTGAATTTATGTGATATATATATAGCCATGTCCCTCGACCCACATTTTTTGAAATTGTCGCGTCGTACTCTCCGTACCCATACCCAGGTGACATAGCGTGTGGGTGGATGGGCAGTTATTTATTATACAATACTTGGCTTCTTCTAGTGGCATGCTTAAAGGACCGATCAGTTATGATGTGGAGAGTGTCTTTCTTGACTTCTCTTTTAACCTGGCTACATGTGTCACAAAGACACAAACACAAACTAAGACTCAACGCGAGTACGAGATGCAACTTTGCACATTTTTGGCATGTTTTTTTAATTTTTAATTGATTAAAAGTACCTTTCTATATCTTAATTCATAAAATATTATTAAAACTATTAAAAATGATTAAAATAATAAAATATTTTGTACTATACGCTTGCATCACCACCTTTTCTTTGCTACCATTTTGCTCGACTCCTACACCTACTATACACTCGCATCATCAATTGGCTAAAGCAAGCTTCACATGACCCTATGGTGCCCTTTTTTTCATAATCTAACATCGGGTTGTAGCCCGAGAAAGAAAGAAGAATCATACTACTACTACCAAAAAGCTATAGAGATTTTCTTCGCCGAATGGAAGGCACACAATTAAATTTTCATCTTTTTGTCCTTTTGCCAATGATTATTAGACTGTCACATGAGTATGGGTATAGATACTGGTGCGAGTACGGGCATGGGGGTACAACACGACAATTTCAAAAAATGAGGGTATGGGGGCACCACTATATGTGTGTGTGTGTGTGTGTTGATAAAGAGAGTTTGGGTTTGGATCTATAATAAGATCCATATAAAAAAAATCAAAAAATGTGTGTAAGGGAGGTGACTAATTTTTTGAGAAAAAGGGGTAGGGGAATATATGAAAATGTTTGTAAGGGGGTGACTATAATTTTTAAAAATAAGGGGGAGGGGGAATGAAATTCTATTTTTAATAAAAGGGCATGAAATATATCCTGTCACATGGGTGCGGGTGCGGTGATGCAGCACTTTAAAAAAACTTGGGTGTGGGGCTGCGGGAGGACAAAAATATAAAAAAATTATATATATATATATATATATAAATTCTAAGTTTTAACCGTTAACAACATTTTTTTTCAAATGGGTATAATATTTTTGAGAAAACAAGCTAGCCAAACTGAGTTTTCCCTTAATTTGGGTATAATATTTTTTTAAAAATGGGCAACAACGGTGTTTAGCCGAGAGAGAGAGAGAGAGAGAGAGAGAGAGAGAGAGAGAGAGAGAGAGAGAGAGAGAGAGAGAGAGAGGTACACGATAAGGGAAAAGAGATTGAGTTGAGAGAGAGAGGCACACAATATAAAAAAGGGGAACATAGAGAGAGAGGTAGCCGAGAGATTGAGAGAGAGAGAGATTGAATGCGTACCTTGGAGATGGAGAGGAGGTGTCGCCAGACAGTGTCAGCTTGTAGGCGTCGGAGTGTCGCAAACTCACAACGTCAGGGTCGGGAGACAGAGGAGAGGGCAAAAATGTTTTGCCCTAATCCTCAAAAGCCCATTTCATCGAGCTCTTTTTTTTTTAAAGTCCAAAATTTGGACATATATGACCTTGGGTGCGTTGATGCACCTAGGGTCGGGTTGACCACACCGGGTGTCGCACCCGCATGTGCACCCGCATCGTGTTGGGTGTGGCACGTGGTTGGCCGAATCCTTGTGACATAGAATATATCTCTTTCTCTTTGTGTGGCATATTCGAAGAAGAAGAAGAAGAGGAGGAGGATGATCCGATATGCTCTCTCTCTCTCTCTCTCTCTCTCTTCTTCTTCCTTCTCCTCCTCTCCTCTTCCTCTTTCATCTTCTTCTTCCTTCTCCTCCTCTTCTTTATTCGTCCTCTTCTTCCTTCTCCTCCTCCTCTTCTTCTTCCTTCTCCTCCTGTTTTTTTTCTTCTTATTCCTTTTCCTTTTTCTTCCTCCTACTCTTTCTTTTTCTTCTTCTTCCTCGTCCTTTTTCTTCTTCCTCCCTGCCTTTCACTGAGGTAAAAAAAAAAAGAAGGTTGGGGTCGAGTTTGGATCTGATCCGATCTGGACCATCACATACCCATGCTGCTTTCGTTTTTAGTACCTGTGTCGGGCTGTGTCGACACGAGTACAATTGCCTGGTTGCCATGTCCTTGGTTGTCATAGGCGCTAGGCGGTGAGCCCCTAAAAAGGCCTAGGTGGGGCCTAGGAGGTACTCAAAATAAAAAAGTAATATAAAAACATAATAAGAAACATGTATATAACATAAAATCAATCAATAATAAGCAATAGACAAATAATATGTCGTTTAACACTGCAAAACAATTATATTACATAACTTTAACCTGCTCAAACAAATTAAGAATAAATTAACAATTGAATAAACAAATCATACAACTAACAATGTGAATGAACAATAAAAAAATAAATAAAATCATGTATACAAAAAATTAACAACAATAGATATAATACAAACAATAGATAACTAATGTCTTTTTCTTCTTCTCAACAATAGAAATAATACAAGCAATAGACAAATAATGTCCTTTTCTTATTCTTCTCAACAATAGACAATAATACAATAGACAAATAACATGTTCTCTTTCTTATTCTCCTCCTCCTCGAAGAAGAAAACAAATAATATGTCTTTAAAAAAAATCTTCAAAAAAAAAAGCTTAAAAAAAGCCTAGGCAGTGACAACCTAGGTGGCATCTAGGCAGCAATATAGGGCCCCACTGCCCAGACCTGGTCTCCAAGGCAGTGGAGCTGCACCTAGGTCGCCTAGGCGCCACCTTTGACAACTAAGGCCATGTCTATGTGACATAGCTATTAGATAGAATAGCTACTACTTGGCTTTATAGTTACCTGTATCACTAAGTGAAAATCTGATCGGACCAATTCATATCAGAGTTGTCAGTCGAGGAAGTGGAAGCGAGAAGCAATTCGGTAAGTGAAAGCGGGAAGCGAGGCACTTCTAAAATTTTAGGAAGCACAAAACGACTTAGAAACGAATTGGGAATCGTCTCAAAAGCGTCCTAGGAATCAAACTGGAAACAGATAAGGATTTGTAGGGGAAACGGCCTAGGATTTGAGTGGGAAGCAAAAGGGAAGCGAATATGAATCGAACAAAAAGGAGAGAGTGAGAGACATGAAATTATGTTAACCAACATGAAATTATATTTTTCCTAATTTACCAAAATGTAAAAATTATGTTATCATTGAAAAAATAAAACATGAATAGATAACATTAAAACTTATCAATTAACTCAAAATTGAATCATATATGCAAGTTCAACAATTTAACAAAAACATCTTGTTGTAAGCATTTAATAATTAATACAACAACAAACAACAACTACGCCTTCATGCCAAAACAATTGGGGTCGGCGATATGAACCAAAAAAGAAAATCATTCTGGGTCTTCCACATGAATCCTTCTCCTCCAATCATTTCTATCCAATGCCATGTCCTCGGTGAGGTTCAAAGCATTCATATCCTTTCCTATCATCTCCATCCATGTCTTCCTAGGCCTACCCCGACCTCTTTTAACTAATATATTTTCCCATTTCTCCATCCTTCTAACTGGAGCATCATTAGGCCTTCGCCGAATATGTCCAAACCACCGTAAACGATTCTCTCTCATCTTCTTTTCAATGGGTGCAATGCCTACCTTCTTACGTATTTTCAATGGGTGCATTTAATAATTAATAGATCAAGAAAAATTCATAATTCAGAGAGAGGGAGTGAGAGTTAGAGACAGAGAGAGTGAGAGACAAAGAGAAGGAGAGAGTGGGAGAGTGACAAAGAGAGAGAGAGAGAGAGAGGATTTGAGAATGAAAACCACAAACCCTACTCGATTTAGGTTTTTTTTTCACAAAAGTTTTATAATTACCATTTTCCCTTTTAAAAACATTGTTTCTTTTTTTTGGTAAAAACCAGTTTATTAAGGGGTAAAAACTGTCTAAGCTCCAAAATATCGGGAAATGTGATTCCCAATTCTGGGAATCATGTTTCCCTTAAATGGAAAGCTTACTTTCCAGTTAAAAGGCGTGCTTCCCTTAGCGTTTCAGAAGTGCTGTGTTTTGCGCTTCCTAATCGCGTTTCGGAGAAGCACGCTTCCCCATTGCTAATAGTGTTTCCGGTAACCCTGGTTCATATTGTGTTTTGATATGGTATGTGAACCTGTCATTTGCAAGCTCCCTCCTAGGATGGAATTTATAAAGTGGACCCGAGGAGGTTATGGAACTCAAACCAGAGTGATTATCAATCTCGCTTCGTAACCATGGCTTCTTCTCTTCCCGTCCATGTTGTTGCTTTTGAGCCTACTCTTTCTTCATCTTCAGATGGTTCGTTCCAATGGTCTCAGGGTAGAGGGTGTGCCCACGTGTTACATGGGACCCTATTCCTGTGACATAGCCAACTAAGTGATTGAGTGATTAATGAAGCTTTTCTTTCTTGTGATCTTGTGGAACTGGAGCACATGGATATGCGTGTTACTCATGTATGAGGGCCTTTTTTCTCTAAATTAGTAAATTATGCTCTGCACATTTGGGCGCTTTGGATTGCATGCTTCTATTAGAGAATTTGCTTTGATCGCAAAATGTCTATTCAAAGAAGACATACTATCTCATATTAGTCCCTTGTGGAGATGACTTTTTATTGCTGAGGTATAGTGGTGGAATGCTCTCTGTTCTTCTTTATTGGTCTTTCTTGTGCATTCCTTTTTTCGTTGTTTGTTATCATCAGACTTTTCCTTTACATAGGAGGAAAAAACAAATAAAGATGGCAATGTACGAGTCGCTTAACCAAAAACTTTTGTTGAAGCTTAGACTATGTTTGCATGGTGGTGAACTAGATTTCACTATATTAGGATGAAAATTAATACATTGAAGATATGACAATCATAACACAGTGGGATGTATCTCCATGAAGTTCAATGCCTGGACATTTCTTTAATCTCCATTATCTGTTTAAAAGTGTCTTCTCTCTGATAAGAGAAGATCAAACAAGGATGAAATAATCAGAAGGATGGCAGATGCTTAAATGGCATCAAATCCTTCATCGTTTTTAGCTGCAATTTGCGCACTTTTCTTCACTTTATGTTGCCTCTGGCTTTGATTGACCTTTGCTCTCTTGTGTTTTCTTTTGAGGTGAAATGTGAAATTTCTGAAAAAAAAAATCTTTAGGACTTGTCAGAAAATACAACAGCTACTGCAGTAACAACTGAGGACCTCTGCTGTGAATACGTTCTGGGTGCAACATGACAGTTGATGAAGGGTTGTGTTTGTTAATTTTTGCTGTTACTGTTATTTGCCATTTGTTTTAAAGAAATAAAACCTGTAACACCTGGACTGTACTAAAATTCCTTATGCGTAACTGGTGGTGTTCTTGCTTTATCTTGCAAGTTCTTGTTTGACTTTGAAAAGGTTCTAGTTTTTTTATTTTTTTCTCTCTTTTTATGAGACAAATGCTTTTCGCATTTGCAAGGACTGCTTCTTATATGAACAAGGACCGTTCTGTATTACAGAGGAGAACTCCTTCGGATAAGCGTGGTTGGAGTTTCAGGAAGAGATCTACAAGACATATGGTGCTGAGTAACACCGTACCCTCAGAACTACCGTCCTCTTCTGGCAACAAGGAGTCTCCAGAGTCTAATGCTAATGATTTTGCGGAACAGACCCATCCACCTGTTTTGGGAAAGCTCGCTGTACCTCGGAAGGCTGATGATGTCTTCCCCTTGTCACCAGTTGCTTTGAGTTCAAAAGCTGCAGACTCTTTTGATTCCATTGAGAATGTTAATTATAGAGACAGCAGCCCACCAGAATCTGTAGTCATTGTTATACAGACAGCTGCCAGGGGATACTTGGTATGGTCCGTTTAGAGTGTTAGCAATGTTTTATTATCTTTTGGACATGGATTTTATTATTGAAAGCTTGCCATATTCACTCTTCCAGGCTCAAAGGGAACTAGCCAAGCTGAATAATGTTATTAAGCTGCAGTCTGCTGTTCGTGGGTATCTAGTTCGCAGACAAGCTGTGGGGACCCTGCGATGTGTTCAGGCTATTGTTAAAATGCAAGCACTTGTGCGCGCTCGACGTGTGCGTTTGTCTGAGGAAGGCTTAGCTATTCAGCGAAAATTAGATGAGATGCGCAAAACAACCAGTGGAAGAGCCAACAACCTGGTAATCCTAACATATTCAACTAAATTCAAAATCTATCACTGAAAATTAATCATCTTTTACAAGATATGCTCCTTAGGGTGTGGCTGGTGTAGCACGATTACAGCAGTATATATAATCTTTCATTCCTACTTCTTGTGCTGGATTAATGTAACACCAATTGTAAGGCATATACTGTACGCTGGAGGCATTTCATTCATGCCTACATTGATGCAAATCAATGAATAAGTGGTACCATAGTTTAAATTACTTGTCTATGACTAATTTGGTGGCAGATTGAGCACACTTCCTTTATCCAATGCTTACATGGATATTCTCTTAGCCCAGAAAGATCTTGATGGCACTTATTTTTGTTTCAGGAAACACAAGAACCTGGTGTGGAACCTACTAATCTATATACATCAACTGATAAGTTGTTGGGAAGTGGGTTTGCACGTCAGGTAATGAGATATATATGCTTTCCTGAACTCTATTTTTTTTTCTTTCGTGGGTTTTTTGAGATTTGATTGGTAATTCGTCTGCTTTGGAAGCTTTTGGAATCAACGGAGAAGACGAAACCTATACACATAATCTGTGATCCAACAAAGCCAAGCTCGGGCTGGAGTTGGTTGGAGAGGTGGATGTCATTGTCGGCAAAGGAACATCCTTATTCAAGGAATGCACAGTTTTTGTCGGAACTTCAGGAGTCAGCTGAAAAGGTTCATTTGGCAGGCAATGAAGTAGAAACCAGTGATAAAACTGCAAGAAGCCATGGTCTGGAATCTTTGACAACAAAGGATGAGAAGACAGATGAAGAGGCTGCTTACTCTTCCACATCACAGATTGAGGGAGATGATCTGATCACATTTGATGCAAATGGCTTCAACTTTCATTCTTGCCATTCTGTTCAGGTCTCGAACGAGAGCACCAACACAAGGGTCGATCTGGAACAACCACAACTTGCAGCTAAAATTTCTGATTTTACATCCGTAAGAAATGCCCTTCAGGCTACGCTGGACTCTCTATCTGGTCAGTCTGGGCCAGATTCAGATAATGCAGTGGCTGATTCTATCCCAGGCTCATCCAAGGCAGAAGGTGGTACCCTACAGCATTCCTTGAACGGGACAGTCTCTGAACAGCAAGAGATTGAGGGCAAGAAATCTGCATTTGTATCCAGGAAATCCTGCAATCCAGTGTTTGTAGCCGTACAGTCTAAATTTGAAGAACTGACCTCGCCACTGGCTTCAGGTAGGATGAATGCCGCTTCAAACAGTTGTGGCATTCCAGGAGAGTCAAGATTGGGTTCTGTTTCTCCACCGAATTTAGATGTCAGGATTATGGAGATTAGCCAAGCAAAAGACATGGCATCCGGCAGTCAGAGGTTTCAAATGGGGACTTCAGAATGCGGTACTGAAATTTCTATATCTTCAACACTTGATTCTCCTGATAGGTTTGAGCCTGAAGGGAGTGAATTGGAACGCAAAGTTAGAACCATAGATAATGGAGACTGTGAAGAACATGGAACAACTGAAGATGAATTCAAGAACACTCATCCAATCTCAGACTCCCTCTCCACTTCCATCAGCGTACCTTTTCTGACAAAGAAATCCGAGGACAATGTCATGAGTTCTGCAGTTTCGACCACGGTTACCACAAATGTGGACTCTTCAAAACATGTTAAACCAGACTTGCAGATTGAATTGGACGCTGGGGCAGGTAAACGGACTTATGATTCTTCACAGGAAGGATCACCAACTAGCCGCGCTACTGTTCCGGAGTCCCATGGAACACCATCGAGTCATGTATCTTCAATATCTCAGAAGAGCAAGGCAGACAGCAACAAGGCAATCCGCAGGCGAATCTCGTCCTCTGCGAGCAAGGGATCACCATCAAGTCAGAACCATGATTCATCAGAAAGAAGCACTGTGGAGCATAAGGACGCGAAAAGTGGGAGACACCGAAACTCATTTGGGTCATCTAAGTCTGACCATGCCACCTGCGAACAGAGGAGCAACTCCATTCCTAACTATATGCAAGCCACAGAATCTGCTAGGGCGAAAGCCTTTGCAAGCCACTCGCCTAAGTCAAGCCCGGATGTTCATGATAAGGATGGTTACCTTAAGAAGAGGCATTCTCTTCCGGTTGGTAATGGAAAACAGGATTCTCCGCGTATTCAGCGATCCTTGTCACAAGCACAACCTGCTGCAAAGGGAATCAGTGGTCATTTACCCCAAGGTAATGCTGGTAACTCACAAAACATTCAATCTTTGTATGGTTAATAACTTAATGCATGTTTCTATTCTACTAGTGTGGGCCATATTGCAATCTCTCAATGAAAAAATATCCAGTGGGTTTGTTAAATATCATTTTTATCTGCTGCTAATCAATAGTTGCACTTGTATAATTGTATCAACATTCTCATTTCTTCCTCAGAGAGAGAATGACAACGGTGACATTCATCAACCTTGCCACAGGTCTCTCTGGTTGCCATCAGGCATCTGTTTCTGGTTCAGTGGTTTGACTGGGGGGGATAGATTTGATCTGACTGGGTTATATCTATATAGTGTGAGATGGGGGAGGGATTCTTCCATGTACAGAATGTTGCTAGCTGTGTTTCTGCTTGATTGTATTCCTTGGTTCATCTACTGTCTGTCTGTCTTGTACTTTAATTATACATATGTACTTTTTCGTAGTCGATTTGGTTTGAATAGTTTTTCTACGTGTTGCCATGATTACTGGCTTCCTGCTTCCTGGGATTTTAAGGCTTTGGGTTTGTGGAATAACGCTCAACTGATTCTTTTACCCCTTTTAATTCTTTATTTATTTCTTTACATTATAAGTTGGAGGTGAGTTTTTCAGCTAGAGTTTCTTACATATAGGCCTGTTACTTGTCACAGGAGAACTCTCTCTCTCTCTCTCTCTCATTTTTTCTATTAATATATTAGCAGCAGTAAACAGTGCTTTCCGCACAACGGGGGCATGTTTGGTTATTACTGTTTGTTTTCCAGAGTATCCTGAGATGAGTTAGTATTTAGTGCCATATTGTATTCTCCTCCCGGGATCTAATAAAATTAAAGAAAAGGGATGAATGGAAATACAGAAGATGGTCCTTGGAGATTAAACCTTAATTAATTCGTCAGGCTTAACTCCGAGCACACACACACACACCCCAACAAAAAAAAACAATTTTTATAGGGTTGCTCCCCTGCCCACATTTCACATGAAAAGCAGAGATTATTGTATGAAAATCCTTTTGTAACCCCCTCCTGGTGAGGCGGTTTCCCTTGGGGCCTTTTCTCCCCGAAACTCATTAACATCTGTGGGTTTCCATGGCTCATAGAACTAAATTTCTAGGGAATGATTGGACTGCGAATCAACAAGCAAGTCACCAGGGGAAGGGCCAGACCTACAATACGACCATTAAAACATAGGTTTGCAACAGGAACTGAACACACACGCACACACAAAAACTTGCGGACACGTTAGAAAAAATGTTTTTTCTTCTTTGGTCAAAAGGTTAAGAGATGAATT
This sequence comes from Nuphar pumila, assembly GCF_984573655.1. Lineage (NCBI taxonomy): Eukaryota > Viridiplantae > Streptophyta > Magnoliopsida > Nymphaeales > Nymphaeaceae > Nuphar > Nuphar pumila. The sequence continues at coordinate 96,198,151 of NC_143255.1, read as the reverse complement.
TAAGTAGGCGCACAACTTTTATTTATTGATTTATTTTATGTTACTTCCTAATTTCTTCAATTATTGCTTCTTATTCGTTTCTAAATCTTTTATGTATATATCAAAGACATTTTTTTTACGCTTGCTTGCGAGCTTCTCACTTCTTCACAAATGAACTTGTTCATTTATTTCATTTATTCTAAAATGAACATACTCATACATACATTCATTTTTTGCATTCAATATGAACCAACACTTTTACTCATTCATTCATCACCAAATGAACATGCTTATACATACATACATTCAATATAATAAACCTGCTCATACATACATTCATTCATTTATTAAAAAATGAACTTGCTTATACATACTTTCAATCATTCATTAAAAAATGAATATGCTCGTACGTACATTCATTCATTCATTTAAGAATGAACCAGTTCATACATTCATTTTATTTATTCGAAATGAACCAGCTCATTCATTTCATTCATTCTAAAATGAATTTGCTCATACATGCATTTATTTTTTGCATTCAATATGAACCAACTCTTACAATCATTCATGTATCATCAAATGAACCTGCTTATACATGCATTCATTCAATAATGAACCTGCTTATACATACATTCTTTCATTCATGCTCATACATATATTCATTCATTCATTTATCTTGAAGTAATTTATACTTCTCATTCATTTTATTAATTCAAAATCATACTTCTCATTTATTTCTTTCATTCAGTAATAAACCTCTATAACTAACATTCATATTTAATTCTCTTCAAGAAACACAACATTTAAAGCATACGTATATACAACTATGTATATTACTTTCTTCAACCCTGCATAACTTCAACATTTACATTTGAACTTAAAAATTTAAAATATTAGAGAAAAATCATGAATTAACATGTTAGACAACGTCAGCTAACAAAAAAAGAAGCAAATTTTGTTTTATATATGTACAAGTAGTTTTATAGTTCATGAAATAGATGTCATCTCATAACTTGAAGTTTTATAGTTCAAAATAACGCATCGGGCTTTTTTTACTAATGAGAAGGTGGACATGTTGCCAAACACTCATCGAGAGTACTATGTTGCTTGAAGATTTTTTTTAAGCGTGCACCTGAAGTTTCTTCAGGTTTTTGCATATTCCTTCAACATCCATGCTTTCATCATCTTAGGAATGTCAAACTTTTTCTGCAATAATAATATATTTATCTTACCTATAGTTAAATGAATAAATGTTAAAATTTTAAAAACTTACACCATATATAAGGAATATTCATACCAATACAGAAATCCAAGCATCCTTATAAGAATCTGTATGTAATACATGCAAAGAAAAAAAAATAAAGGGGTGTGGTCAGTATCTCAAGCGATTGCTCTTGTGAAGCTACTTAGGTTTTGTGCCCCTTGACGTATGGGTTGGTTATATGTATTAATGCCAACCTTATGCTTTTGTCCTTGCATCGATGCTTTTGATGATACACATTTAAAAAAAATTTAGTTTCTCAGAACAATAATGTAGTATGTCAGAGAAATCATAGGTGCTCATGTTGAAAGTGTGTCAACTGCTTGTGGTAGCCAGTGCACGATGTGTTCGATCATATAATGTGCAATGGATTTCTAGAAAGCATCTGTTGAAAATTTAATAAGTTAACAAAATTTATGACAAAATAAACATTATAAAAAGAGCCATTTTTTTAGAAATCCATTGCACATTATATGATTGAACACAACTGCATATGAGATTGACACACTTTCAACATGGGCACTTTAGATTTCAATTAGGAATTTCTAAAAAAAATTTAGGTGGGTATCATCAGAAGCATCAATGCAGGGTAAAAAACGTAAGGTTGACATTTATACGTATGATCAACCCATAGGGCGAGTGACACAATACTTAAGTAGCTTCATTAGAAATAATTGCACAATAAAAGCATAGATGTTAAAGGAATACTCAAAATCCTAGAAAAACTTCATGCATGAGCTTAAAAAGATCTTCAAGCAACATAGTACTATCAATGAGCGCCTAACAACACATCTCTCCTCATCAGTGAGAAAGCCTGTGCGTTATTTTGAAATATAAAACTTTAGGTTATGAGATGTCATGCTTTTCTTATTTCATGAACTATAATGAACTATAAAACTACTTGTATATATTTGAAACACAATTTATTTCTTTTTTTATTAGTTGAGGTTGTCTAATGCATTAATTAATGATTTTTTTAATATTCTAAGTTTTTAAGTTCAAACGTGAATACTGGAGTCATAGAGGGTTGAAAGAAGTAATATATATAGTTGTTTATGTATGTATGCGTTATATATATATAGTTGTTTGCAAGACTTCAAATGTGAATGTTACAGTTATGGAGGTTCATTAATGAATAAAATGAATACGAAGTATGATTTAGAATGAATGAATGTATGAACTACTTCAAGTTAAACAAATGAATATGCGTATGAGCATGTTTATTTTTTAATGAATGGAAAAATGTATGTATAATTAGGTTCATTTTGGTGATGAATGATTCTAAGAGTTTGTTCATATTGAATACAAAAAATGAATGTATGTATGATCATGTTTATTTTAGAATGAATGTAATAAATGAGAATGTTTATTTCGAATGAAATAAATGAATCTATGAACTGGTTCATTTTTAAATGAATGTATGTATAAGTGTTCATTTTTTAATTAATGAATGAAAGTATGTATTAGCAAGTTTATTATTGAATGAATGTATGTATAAGCATATTCATTTGGTGATGAATGAATGATTGTAAGAGTTGGTTGATATTGAATAAAAAAATGAATGTATGCATGAGCATGTTTATTTTAGTATGAATGAATGAGCAGGTTCATTTGTAAAGTGCGGTAACGAAAAGCAGGATTCTCCGCGTATTCAGTGATCCTTGTCACAAGCACAACCTACTGCAAATGGAAGCAGTGGTCATTCACCCTAAGGTAATGCTGGTAACTCACAAAATATTCAATCTTTGTACTGTTATGTATGTTTCTAGTATACTAGTGTGCGCCATATTGCGATCTCTGAATGAAAAAATATCCAGTGGGTTTGTTAAATATCATTTTTATATGCTGCTAATCAATAGTTGCACTTGTATAATTGTATAAACATTGTCATTTCTTCCTCGTTTATATTCTTCCAGAGAGAGAATGGCGTCTGTGACATTCATCAACATTGCTGCAAGTCTCTCTGGTTGTCATCTGTTTCTGGTTCAGTGGTTTGACTGGGGGGATAGATTGATCTGACTGGGTGGAGGGATTCTTCTATGTACAGAATGTTGCTAGCTGTGTTTCTGTTTGATTGTATTCCTTGTTTCATCTACAGTTTGTTTTTCTTCTTGTACTTTAATTATACATATGTACGTTTTCTTAGTCGATTTGGTTTGAAGAGTTGTACTACGCGTTCTCAGGATTACTGGCTTCCAGCTTCCTGGGATTTTAAGGTTTCGGGTTTGTGGAATAAAGCTCAACTGATTCTTTTGCCCCTTTTAATTCTTTATTTATTTCTTTACGCTATAAGTTGGAGGTAAGTTTGTCAGATAGAGTTTCTTACATATAGGCCCGTTAATTGTCACAGGAGAACTCTCTCTCTCTCTCTCTCTCTCTCTCTCTCTCTCTATATATATATATATATATATATATATATATATATATATTATTAGCAGCAGGAAACAGTGCTTTCGGCAAAACGGGGGTATATTTGGTTATTACAGTTTGTTTTCCAGAGTATCCTGAGATGAGTTAGTATTTAGTGCCACGCTGTATGCTCCTCTCCGGGATCTAATAAAATTAAAGAAAAGGTATGAATGGAGAAACAGAAGATGGGCCTTGGAGAAAAGTTAGTATTTTCTGTTGATTTTGTTTGATCACTCTCTCAGATTTGCAACAGGTTTATGATCCTAAGAACCCAATGAATACTGGAGCAAGATAACGATGAATTAAACCCTAAATAATTCGTCAGGCTTTAACCCCAAGCGCGCGCGCACACACACACCACACACCAACAAAAAAAAAACAATTTTTATAGGGTTGCGTGGGGCCCACATTTCACATGAAAAGCAGAGATTATCGTACGAAAATCCTTTTGTAACCCCCTCCTTTGGAGGCGGTTTCCCTTGGGGGCCTTGCCTCCACATGAAACTCATAATCTGTTGGTTTCCATGGCCCATAGAACTAAATTTCTAGGGAACGATTGGGCTTCAAATCAGCAACCAGATCAACAGGGGAAGGGCCAGACCTACAATACTACCATTAAAAACTGAACACACAGAAACTTGCAGACATGTTAGAAAAAAAACTGTTTTTTCTTCTTTGGACAGAAGGTTTAGAGATGCTTTTAAGTAGGAGTTTATGTTACTGCCTACTTTCTTCAATTATTGCTTCTAAATCCTTTATGCTTTATATATCAAAGACATTTTTTCCACGCTCGCTTACAAGCTTCTCACTTCACAAATCGCTTAATGAACTCCTTACGGGGGGGAGTTGTTGCAACGCACGCACGCACGTCGCAATTGTAGGCTTAATATAGAGGTTGTTTCACACCAACGGGGCTCCGCGTGGTTGGTAGGAGCTGTCAGCTCACGTCTCTCTCCTTGTGGTGGGACTTTGCAGGTTCAAAACAGCCCAGTGATACTTTGAATAATAGCATTTAACTGGTGGGTGGTGGGTTCTGTCTAACCCCATCTTGCCTTTAAAAATAAATAAATAAATAAATAGAGGTGGTTTCACCTTTTGAATTGTTGGCCAAAATGTTGTTCACTTCTGAATCTGTTGGAAGAAGTCGTAATGTGGCCTAAAGTCTGGTAGCGACATGCATAGCATCAAACCATGTACATTAGTCAACCTCAAAGACGGTTGATTCCAAGGGCGCAGGTTTGGAGTCTGAAATCAAATTAGCTAAAACGGGTTTTATCGGCTTGTCATATCCAAATTTGAAAAGGTTCGAATCTTACTACCATTTTGGATCCCGTTAGCTAATGGATTCTGGGTTTGTTAATATCTTTTCCCGTCTGCAGCTGAACGTGGATCTGAATCTGTTTATTGAAGTTACATTGGATATGTATGATCCAGTAAAGCCTACACCTGACCCAAACCTGACTTTTTCCATAGGGATGCAAACGGGTTGGATCTCTGAACCAGATATTGCACACATTGTTGGATCTGATTTGTGTGTACCTGCATCTAGACCCAATCTAGAATAAATAATTGCTTATATCTTGAAGAAAGTCGCATTTTTTTCCACTCATGATTGCCTTCGTTTAAATACATGGCTGGAGGCTGTTGCAAGTAGGGCGTCAACGGGTCGGGTTTGGTTGGGACCTGGGTGGTACCAGACTTGGACCCATTTTTGGGTATGGTATTGGGTCTGGTCCCGGATCTAATCAGGTACACTATAAGAAAAACCATACACGGACCCGATAAAAACTACACGTACGACCCAGACCATACCTAGTAAAACCATATTTTTTTTATCATTTTTACATTGAAAAATTGCAGGTCATAATCGGAACTCGGGTCGGGTCTGGGTCTGGTATAAAATTTCACAAACTATACCCGAGTCCATCGGACCTTCAGGACCAGACTCGGGTCTTAATCAGGTCTTATTATTTATCACCATACCTGAACACTATAGGGTTTGGTTCGGATCGGGTCCGGATAAACTAGGCCCATTGACACCCCTAGTCGCAAGGACACGATAAAAAAGGATGCCATTTTTGTGGAGTTTTTCATTAAGAACAGCATATAAGAAGACACAATACGAGAGTTAATCGAAGTATCCTTGTGACATATGGGCACACTTATGTCAAGAGTGGATCAGGGGCTTAGATGCCATTCATTTCATCTCAAGATGAATGGCATCTGAAACACTACAGATAGGATGCCTATCACTTGGATAGACCCCACTTGTTTTTTTTGGGCGCCGTCCATCATCTAGATTGATGGCATTGGTATTAAGACAGTTACAGCGTCAGAATGACTTGGGTCAAGCGATAACGTCTTCACAACAGCTATATTTGTAGGAGACATCACAGCTCTTTACCACGATCAACCAGTTGATCTTTGGGGTCTTTGGTGTTCTTTGTGGTTACTAAAAGAGTGGGAAAATAGAGGTAGGGATGTCAACATATGGGTTTTGTATCAGTTATTGGATTGAATAAGAATCTGGCTAGATTTTGTAGATAAAATAGCATTTAATTAATAATTGGATTTGGATCTGATATGCAGTTTTACATCTGAACTCAAACCAAATCTAAATCTGATAAATGATTACAACTGGTCACATATAAAGCATATCTAATTAGCTAGTTAGTTCAGGATTTGGTATAATTTCTTTTTTCATGTATTTCCAAATTCAGTTGTTGGGCTTTTTTCGATTTATAACCTGAAGAAACCACAACCAGCACAAAGACCTTGCTGCACTGGCCTAAAACTCTGAGGTTAGGACTCTCACCTCCAGGGCCTATGCTGGGCATCAACTTGCACAGATGGCGATGCCCATGAGAATCGAACCTTGACCACCCGTATACCGAACAAGGACCCACCCCACTCTGCCAAGCCCCTTTGGGTAGGGGTGTCAACAGAATGGGTCGGATTCCGATGAAAAAAGATAAAATTGAATGGGATCCAACCTAATCAGATTCAGAATAGGAAAAAAAGTCAAAACCGAATTCGGATCTAACTAGCTTAAAAAACCTGATATTTACACTTAATTGGATTCGAATTTTAATCGGATTCGGGCCGGGTTTCAATAAAATACTCAATAACAAACCAGAATTTGATTTCTAATCAGATCCTGATTTAGCTATTGAATCCAGCTAATCGGATTTGCATTCAGCTCGAACGTAGCTGTTAACATCCCTACCCTTAGGGCAAGGGGTGCACCATGGGTTTACACCATCGTGGAAGTAATAGTAAGTACGGCAGATATAGCCATGGCAACTAGGTCTCTCATCCTGGGGGTGGTTTCTCTGTTCCTCATAAAAATAAATAAATGATGGTTACGTCAGACTTAATAATGCGCGAGAGAGAGAGAGAGAGAGAGAGAGAGAGAGAGAGCATTCAACATTACCAAAATACAAATACATCCAACAGAAAATTGGATGAGAGAAGACCATAGGAGTAAGACAGCCACAATCTAGATGGTGACTGTGCACAGTTCAGAACTTCAGAGTACAAGCTGATCAAACCCAACCCTCATCTCTACTATATAATTGAAGAGCCTGATACACATCATACATAACCTGCTGACGAAGCCTTTCCAAATCGAATTTGATGCCCCTGAAGAAGATGTTGTTTCTTTCAGTCTAGATCACCCACCATGCTAATAACAACCATACCCGCCACAATAATCTCTCTTTTTTTTGTGCCGTAAAATCATGGGACCAAGCAAGAGGTTCCGAATAACGGAACTCGGATGAATTTGAACAGACGGTAGAGAGAGAGATTTAATCGCGTTTTTTTTTTTTGGGTTTAGAAACCGATTGAGACAAAAATGGCACTACCTTTTGAGCACTATATCCAGATTAGTTTCAAATTAGAAAATATGACAAATCTGGCCAATCGATTTGTTTTGGTTTTACACTTTTGTGCCTTAAAAAATTAAATGCCTTTGTCAAAATCACATTTCTAAGTTTTTCGTCCAATAAAAATCAGGTAAAATTTGCTTATCGAAAAGAAATCAGGTACCATGTAAGTGATTGTTTGAAAAAAATCAGGCACCAAACCATTAAGCATCGACCAAGAAGATGCTTGCTTTTTAAGGCAACAAAACTGCACTAGTGTTAAAGAAAAAAGTTAATTGAGTAGGGTATATTTGTTTTGGTCACAGGTAAAAAAGCATAAGCTTGAAAAAGTAGTTGTGATTGTAAATCATGATCTACTTTCACAAGATTCATGGGGTATGGTACAGGTCGGGTCTGGGTCAAACCCAACCCATTGACACCCGTAGTAGTGTCACTGCAAGTGGGCATTCAGCAACCTGCCTGACAATCATCCGCCATGGCATTCCTAGATATGGGTGTGTTGTCTATCTCTAAAGATGTCGAGATGAATGGCCAGCAGTAGTGGAACTGCACGCGAAGCATACAGCGCCACTGCATAAAAACATATGGCCTCTTTACATATTTGGCCCTTTCAAATTTTGTTGCCCACACTTCAAATTATTATGGACAGCCTCCTCCAAGCTGTGTGCAGCTGGAACCCTAACATGAAACACCTTTGGGCTGGGCTCAGGGGTGCAAGTGGGCTGCACCTTTATCAGATCTGATCCAACTCAAGGTATTTTGAGCGGATATAGTCCAAAATTTGATAAACAAGCTGGATTTAAAACAAACAATGTCAGGTTTAGTTGGATTCAAGTCCAAATGGGATAAATAAATAGCTTCAAAACTGGGTTTTAATTGGCCCATTTTATCTAGTTCACATGAAAACCTTTTTCCAGGATCCAACTTCAGAGGGGTCAGACTATATCCAGATCTAGAATTCTACCATATGCTCAGATTCAAATCTGGATTTGAAGTTTGGATCCACTCAATAAAACATTTTATCCAATGTGAGGTCAACCCCTCACCCGACCCGTATCCAGTAATTTGGTTGCTCGTTATGGTTTTGCATTGTAGATAATGTCAGGGGGATGTGGACCATTTTTTATGCAGGAAGCTGCATGCCAACGCTGCTGATAACCATCCATCTCAACATTTTTTGAGATGGACACCACACCCATCCCAAGGAATGCTAAGATGGATGGACGTGAAGCAGAGGTCGCTGCATGCTCACCAAGCAGCGAGGCTGCATATAATGCAAATCCATCTAATAATCAGGTCCGAGTATCTGATCTGGACCCAGGTTTAATGGGACCTACTATAAAAGAAACTATACCTAGACCTGATAAAAACTACGTGAACCAGACCCAGGCCATATCTGGTAAAATACTATTTTTTTATCATTTTTACATTGAAAAATTATGGGTTTTAATCAGAACTCAGGTCGGGCCTGGGCTTATAAAATTTCACAAACTATACTTGAATCCATGTATTAATTGAAGCTTCAAGTCTGAACCCGGGTCTTCTTATTTATCACCATACCCGGACCCTATAGGGTTTGGTACAGGTCAAGTCCGGGTAAACCCGACCTCCTAAGCATCATAGATGTCCAAGTCAATTGTCATGAGTAATTTGAACATAGCAGCTTTTTTCGAAGTCACCTATAGGTTTAGAGATTGTGGGAGAGAGAAAATCTGTTACGCTTAGCAATATGAGTGATTTTATAAAATCATTTTTTGTTTGGCGATTTTTCATTTTTGTTTGAGAAAATTATTGTTAATCTTAATGATTTTCTGAGCCATTAAAATATTCATCAAATCATAAAAAAAAAATGTCTTGACCTACTCTCTCTTCTGCTGCGTGATTTTGGAGGATACAATATTAGAGCTTCTGTTGCGCCATCCAACAGTCGTATCAGAGCCGGTTGAGATCTTTAGAGTCTACCACATCCTTCTTCTTTTGCCTATCAAAACCTGCAAGGAAAAGCGTGACAGGTTAGTCGGGCTTCAGAAAACCCTCTATTTTTCTGTGACTGCAATTTACACAGACACATGATATTTTTTTTAGCTTGAATGTATTTTCACTTGAGGGACTCTAAGATCAAAGACCCTTCTGTGTTCTGTGTTGCGTCTATATATCTGAAAGCATGCAATAGTAATCATACCTGTTGTATTCTGTGTTGGATTTTTTTCTACATCTGTAGCAACCTACAGTAAGAATATGAGGCTAAATAAAAAAAAAGAAAGAAAAAATGATCTTTTGTCGCTATTTTTTTTTAGATGACTGTTGCTACTTTATCAGCGGCCCCGACCTTTGATCGACTTTTTACTGTTCTCACTCTCTCCTTGCCTGGAACTGTGACCAGTAGGAAAGATATCCACCAGCGTCCCTGAAAAGGCAAACAAAACAAACAGAATACCGAAAAAACTCATATGAGAAAACCTCAAAAAAAGGAAAACACCGAAAGTCGGTTGTCCAGCTACCGTTTTTGCTTGGGTCTTTTTCCAGAGATAGATCTGAGTCAGGAGTACCGACCCAAAACTTTAGCGAAACTTCCCGTCGGAACCCATGGTCAGAAACTCGACAGAGGAGTTTGTCTTCTCCGACGAACGCATGAGAGAAGAGAGAGAAACAAAACTGAAAAATAAACTTTTCAGTCGACTTTAGGGTATTTATACCCTGTGGTGCGAAAATACCTTACGCCTCTATGTTTTGTGGGTTATTAAAAAATGCACTTATAATTTTTAAAAATTTAACCCGCATACCTTTTTTAAAAAAAAATACTAAAAGAGGTTTGTGTGTTGTGAAATTTCTTGAAAATTTATGTTTTTGCCTGAAATTAATTCCATTATGAACCCTGAGAAGGTTTAAATTTTTAGAAACAAGGTTTTCTGTTTTATTCTTAATTTTTCTTCAGAATTTCGGCTAAAGACCTCTCTTTTTTTCTCCCTTTGATTCTTATTTTCTCAGCGTAACATTTTATAGTCTGAACTGATTCTTGTCTTACTATTTCTTTTTTTTTAAATAATAATAAAAAATAATAAAAATAATTGTTATAAATTAAAATAAAATATACAAAACTAAAAAGGATGACTAGGCATGTGTATGCTTCTGAACTTGCAAAAACTAATAAGTTAAATGGAATAAACTTTTCAATCTAGAAAAGGAGAATACCTTTAGCTTTTACATTTGAGGGTTTAGAATATGTACTACACAAACAAATAGAAAATCTCGGAGAAAAAGGGTCAAAAGAGGAGAAAAAAATATGAAAAGTATCTAAGAGATGATCTTATGGCTAGAAAAAGTATACTAACATATATGGATGATGACTTAATTAGAGTCTTTGAAGACTATAAAATAGCTAATGAAATGTTGAAAGCAATTGGGTCTAAATATGACACTACATCCGAAGTACATGTTCAACTTCTATTAGAACAATACAACTCATATAAAATGAAAGAGTCAGACAACGTAGTAGATCATGTAAATCGTATGCTGATCATGGCAAAAGACTTAGCAATAGCTGGAAACGTGATACCTGACAGGATGCAAATTTCAACAATTTTGAATAGTCTGCCTATATCTTGGAGAATGGTAACTACAACACTTAGGCTGAATACTAAAAGTCTAAACCTTAATGAGTTACCTCTTCAACTGGCGACAGAATAAGAACACATGGTCAATGACAAAAAGTCAGAACTCATGATAGCTTAAGATGTCCCCGTTCAACAATCAAGTACCCTTTAAAAGAAACAACAATAACTTTAAAGGAAAATGAAACAACAGGTTCAATAAAGGACATAAAACCAACTTTAGAAGGCCTCAGAGAAATAGACCTCAAGTAAAGTGCTTCAAATGTGGAAAGATATGACACATCCAGAGGAACTGCATGACAAAGACCTTCAAAAGGAGCAATGGACAACATGAGAAGCAGAATAACAAAAGAAAACCTGATAATAAAGAAGTTGTCTGCGTGGTATCTGAATGCCTCTTTGCAAATGAGGAACTCTCAGGATGGTGGATTGATTCTGGAGCAACCTGACACATAGCCAAGACCACAAATGGATCTGTAAACATGAAAGAACTAGGTCCAGGAGAACACAAGTTGTACATGGGAAATAATACTTACTGCGATGTACGTGGAATCAGGTCTTATAGACTTAATGTAGGTGAAACAAGTGTTCTTCTTAATGAAGTTCTTTATGTACCCTTGATGAGGAGAAACTTAGTACATGTCCTGGCATTGACTTAAAAAGGGTTTGAAGTCGGATTCATGCTTGAGAAAGTCACAATAGATAAACATAGTAGAGTCCTATTTGAATGAACATTTGTCAAAGAACATTGTATGTTTAAGTTGTGTGATAATAAAGAATTTGTTTCTGCTTATATTGATTGTGCCTTAAACATTGATGTAAATGCATAGGATAAAAGACTTGGACATAACAACAACAACAACAACTACGCCTTCATCCCAAAACAATTGAGGTCGGCAATATGAACCAAAAAAGAAAATCATTCTGGGTCTTCCACATGAATCTTTCTCCTCTGATCATTTCTATCCAATGCCATGTCCTCGGTGAGGTTCAAAGCATTCATATCCTTTCCTATCATCTCCGTCCAAGTCTTCTTAGGCCTACCCTCACCTCTTTTAACTAATATATTTTTCCATTTCTCCATCCTTCTAACTGGAGCATCATTAGGCCTAATTCACCAAATATGTCCAAACCACCGTAAACGATTCTCTCTCATCTTATTTTCAATGGATGCAACGCCTACCTTCTTACGTATCTCCTCGTTTCGAATCTTATCTTTTATTGTATTTTCACACATCCATCTAAGCATACACATCTCAACTACACTCATTTTTTAAATATGATGTCTCTTGACAGCCTAACATTCCGTACCATATAGTAAAGCGGGCCTAATTGTCGTCCTATAAAACTTTTCCTTCAACCGCAATGGCATTCTACAATCGCACAACACTCCAGTTGCACTTTTCCATTTCATCCACCCAACCTTTATCTTATGATTTACATCTTCATCAATTTCTCCATACTTTTGAATGATAGATCCCAAATATTTGAAAGTCATCCACCGATATTTCTTGCTCACCAAGCTTCACTACACTCCCATCACTACTTCGTTGCTTACTAAACCGACATTCCATATATTCTGTCCTAATCTTACTCAACTTAAAACCTCTTGCTTTCAATGTCTGTCTCCATAATTCTAACTTAGCATTAACCCCAACTCTAAACTCATCAATCAAAACAATATCATCAACAAACAATATACACCACGACACATTTTCTTGAATTGATCTTGTAAGCTCATTCATCACTATAGCAAATAGGGAAGGGCTTAATGCAGATCCTTGATGTAACCCAACCGTTATAAGAAAATTGGTTGTCACCCCTCCACAAGTGCAGACATTGGATATAAGCATAAAGAAAATAAAAAATTTAGCACAACAAAGAATAATTCCTACATTCAATGAATCACACTTCGAAAAATGTGAAACTTGTATATATGAAAAGATGGCTAGAAAACCCTTTCCACCAAATTTGTATGTGCTAAAGAATTATTAGAAATGATTCATACTGATATTTGTGGACCATTCAGAGTCCAAACTCACAGTGGAATGTTATATTTTATAACATTTATTAATGATTTCTCAAAATACGGTTACATATACCTAATTAAACATAAATCAGAAGCTCTTGAGAAATTTAAAGAATTTAAAAGAGAAGTTGAAAGACAACTTGAAAGATATATTAAAATAATTAGGTCAAACAGGGAAGGCGAATACACCTCGAATGAGTTCTGTGAATTCTATAAAGATTTTGACATTAACAGGCAAAAAACCATGCCAAAAACACCATAATAAAATGGTGTTGCAGAGAGGTGAAATAGAACCCTCTTGAACATGGTTAGGACCATGTTGGCAGGAGCACAATTACCCAAAGTTTTTTGGAGTGAAGCTATAAATGCAATAATGTATACCCTGAATAGAGTGCTCTGCGAAGTTGTCCCAACAACTCCGTATGAAAGTTGGACGTGTATGAAACCAGATTTGAGCCATTTTAGGAGAAGGGGATCTGTAGCACATGCTAAGATCTTGGATCCAACTATGGATAAGTTGGACAATAGATCTATTAGAGGTATTTTTATCGAATATTCTAAAGGATCAAAATGTTATAGGTTATACTACGAAAGGTTGTGACTAATTGAGAGTAGAGATGCTGAGTTCCTAGAAGGACTCAACAATGAATCAAGTGATTCTATTGAAGATCACTTTGATTTACTAGATGATCTTGATGATCAAGATGAACAGTTTGATAATAAACCAATTGTGGACCAATGAACCAACTGATTCAGGCTCCTCTACTTCTCAAAATTTAAGCGGTCATAAGAGGACTAGAGCGCTTTCATCCTATTTGGATGATTATTATGTGTATCTAACTGAAGAGTTATGCTATTCAGTAGATATAGATGAAATGACCGACAATCTATCATATTCTGATGTTATTAAATCATGAAGCATCAAAATGGAAAAGGGCTATGAATGAATAAATAGAATCCATTGAAAAGAATCAAGTCTAAAAATTAACTGATCTTCCTGAAGGAAGGAAACCAATTGGTTATAAATGGGTTCTTAAAAAGAAGTACAAGGTTGATGGGTCAATAGACAAATTCAAAGAAAGACTGGTAGCCAAAGGTTTTTCCCAAAGAGAAGGTGTTGATTACATTGAAACCTACTCACCAGTTGCTAAGTTTGCATCCATCAGAATGATATTATCTATAGCAGCTCATTATGATCTGGATGTGTGGCAGATGAATGTAAAAATTGCCTTCTTGAATGGTGGCTTAAAAGAAACCATTTATATGTTTTAGCCAGAGGAATATGTCACAGATAGTGACAAAGTATACAAGTTGAAAAAAATCCTTGTACGAACTTAAGTAGTCACCAAGACAGTGGTATTTGGCTTTTCATAAAGCAATAACTAAGATTGGATATGAAGCCATTTAATTAGACCATTGTGTATATGTATGAAAAAGTGAGAGTCACTTTTGCATTTTATCTCTTTATGTTGATGATATATTGTTGACTGAAAATGATAATTATATGATAGTCAACACAAAGAGTTGGATGTATACCAACTTCGAAATAAAAGCTATGGGTGAAGCCTCATACATTCTGGGAATCAAAATTACCAGAAATCGAGAATAAAAAATTCCGAGTTTGAGTAAAAAAAGATATATTGACTATATTTTAAAGAAATATAGAATACATGGCTCGAAATCCATTGGAACTCCTGTTGCTAAAGAGTGAACTTAAGTAAAAGTGATTGTCTAGGAGAAGGCCAACAAAGATTAGATGTGCCTTATGCGCAAGCTGTTGGAAGCTTAATGTACGTTATGCTCTATACAAAACATGATATAAGTTTTGTAATAGGTCTTGTTAGCAGATATCAAAGTAATCCTTGTTGGCCTCACCGGCAGGCTGTCAAAAGAATTTTTTGATATTTGAAAGGCTCAAAAGGATTACAATTGAGCTTTCAATCTGACAAACTTGATTTGATCGGGTATTCACATGCGAACTTTGCAGGATGCAAAGATTACAACAAGTCTACCTTTGGCTATATCTTCCTGTTTGGAGGAGGTGTAGTAGCCTGGTCGTGTAAAAAGCAATGTTGTGTGGCCCTGCATACTCAGGAAGCTGAGTATATTGCATGTAATGCAGGCATAACCTTTGCAGTGTGGATTAGAAGGTTCATCTGTGATTTAAAACTAGATCTTGTATTTGAACATGTACACCTTTTTTGTGATAACCAGGCTGCCATCTCTCTGATGAAGAGTAGAGCAAATAACTCTAAGAGTAAGCATATAATGGTAAAATACCACTATATACATGATATGATTGAACGAAATGAGATAACTGTTGATTATCTACCATCGTTAGACATGATAGCAGATCCTCTCACGAAAGGGATCCCTGAGGATTTGTTTACAAAATATGTGGCACATATGGGATTAAGATACTTGTGATTACGAGGCAAATCCTTATGAAAAATCCGTATTTAGTGCATGGAAAGCCCATAATAGTGGAAGCCAAGGCAGATAGATATATGGCCAAGTGGGAGATGTTGGGGTGTGTGGCCATTATCCGCACATCTCGGCATATCCACGAACATGGCATGTTCGTAGATCTGCTTGGGCAGTTTTAAAAATTGTTTTTCAAATGAAACCTTTATCTCTAACCGTTTTGCTTTTGCCCGTTCCAACAATCTCTCGCTGAGTTTATTAGCAAAAGCTGAGCCAAAGGAAAATCGAGAGATGCAATCTATAAAATTGAGACATGCTCAGCAGTCGTGGGTGTGTGAAAAACATAAAGTAAGCCTCTCGAAGCAAACTTTGAAAACACAAACCTATCTTCTTCTCCTTCTTGACCTACTCTCTCTTCTGTTGCATGATTTTGAAGGATACAATATTAGAGCTTCTGCCATCCAACAATATAACCACTTGTGCAATAAATAATAATAGAAAAAAACATAAAAACTAAAGAACAAAACTATCAAATAGATTTAGATATCACTTTTTTCAAACTATAGGTCCGCTTATCCTTTAGGCTCCAAACCATTGGTTTTTCTTGGTTAGGGCACCCTCCTAAAGCGTTGAAGTTCAAGAACGATTTTCTCTTGTGAAACCTCGGCATTGGTATGACAGTTTATAGATCAAATCTAAAGAGAAACAAGGTGATGACTTGTTTTCTTTAAGGTCAGCATTCAAATAAAAAATTTTCAGATGATTAAGATTCTAAAGGTCAACATCTATTTATAGAAATCTTAGACGAGATACGAGTCAAGGTTTTTTTTTTATTCCAATTCAATCTAAATGAATTTGTACTCATCACCAAGAAGAAATAGAGATCAAGCAAAAGGGTCCTTCACTAAAAACTCCCATGAGGAGTTTGGATAGAATTGAGACACACATCTTAAAGCTTATCTCGATGTACAATGAGATGGACGACAATGTCTTGCCATCTTAAAACCAGATGACAAAGCAAATTATCATCCCAAGTAACAAATGCCAAAGGGTTTTGTCGTCCCGAAGACCAGACTTAAAAATATTTTGTTGTCCCATATGCACCACAACAAAATGTCTTGTCATTCGAGAATGAACGACAAAATGTTTTGTTATCTGAGAGATGGACAACAAAGTTTTTTTGTTGTTCTGTGTCATCCAAACTATGGGACGACAAAGAGATTTGTCGTCCAAGATTTTTTTTTTTAGTTTTTTTTATGAAATTATGGTATTTCTTTTGGCATCTTCACCTTAGAACCCGGGCGCACATTTTTCAAAAGATGTTAGCATTTAAGCGTCATAAAAAAAATGAGTATTTACAATCATCATGTGATTTTCTTAGGTTGTTTTTTGTTTTTCACCTACAGTTTTTTTATAATAATTTCTGGGGTTTTGAGTTAAAATCTTGATTAAGGTATGGTTATACGTTTTCTTATTTTTTTTTTATGATTTCTTCTAATTTTCCTTTTTCCGTCTCTTCTAGTGTTAATTTGTGCTAGGATATGGGTTGTTGTTGACCGCAGTCTTGTTTTTTTTATTTATTTTGGTGATATTATTTTTCTTTTCCAATTTCTATTAGTGTTTGGATTTCAGGCATTATCGAATGAACAAGTTGACTACCTAAGCTTTAATTAAACTTGTTGTTGGTGATGGTGGAATATCTTAAATCAAACACCAGACGTAAGGAACACATCTTCTGTGTATAATCTAATAGTTATATAACAGACAAAACATGTGTCTACCTTTTATGTTCTATTTTTTTACTCAATCTTGAACAAGCCATCAAACACACCCCAAGTCATGAATACTTTGGATGCTTTTAGAATGTATCTTAGGGAAAAGTCATTTTAAAAATATTGCCAATAATAAACAAAATTAAAATTTTAAAAATAACTTTTATAAAAAAGTATAAATAAAATATTTAAAAATAGAAATACACAAATTTTCATGATAATTTGCCATTAAAAATATAAATATAACATTTAAAGCTTGATATTTATGTTTTTACATGAAAAATCATGAACTTTTTGAAAATATTGCAAGAAAATATCATTTAAAACATTCAAGTAATTTATGGCAATATTTATCACACTGGCATGGAGCCGTTGAGGATATCATTGATTAAGAAAAGAAAAACCTTAGAATCCAACTGTGATGCTAGATACAGTTCATTGGGAGAGAGATTGGAGTGCAATCACATGGCACAAAATTTGAGCATTAAGCACCTAATCACCCTCCATCTTTAGGACAGGCCTGTCAGCTGTGGGGGCCCAAAGTCTGATGGAGGGCGATCAGGTGCTTAATGCACAAATATTTGTGCAATCATATTGCACCTGATCTTTTCGTGTTAATGGGTGCACCATCACCCGACCCGTATTTTTTTCAAGCGTGCAATTTTCAGGGGAAAAAACATAAAAGATGACATCATGAGTGATGTCAAATGAGATGCGCTTGGCACAACACACGTAAGGCGTGACGTCGGTGTTTTCTTTAGTTCAGCCAACGAGAAAAAGGGTAATTTAATTACGTGATCACTTAATATTATTAAGTTGTCTCAGTTTTCACATATTTTAAAAAATAAGCACTCGCTTTTTTTTTTAAAGACAAAGCTGGGGTTAGGGTCCCAACCACACTAACAACCGCCCCCATGTGGCAGTGGGATTCAATCCTCGGCCTTGAGCTTACACAGGACCATATGGGATACCACCTCGGTGGTACTCACTTTTATAGAAAAGCAGTTCACATGACAAGTAGTTGATTGAGGGCATGTTAGATGCACTATCCCCCGCCCGAAATGAAACAGTAAGCCTATTGGGGGGACAGTGAAATCAACAAAATGATGGATGCCGCGGATGTACGACACAGCGTCCGGTGCATTTTTTTGCATGTTACGAAAATATCAAGGACGGGGAACGATCCAAATATAAAAAAAAAGTTGAGGGAGAGGGGTCTCTCAACTGTCGAAATATGAACAAAAAAGGTTGGGGGAGAGGGGTCTGTCGCCCGAAATGGGACAGCAAAATCAACAAAATGATGGATGCAGTAGATGCGCAAAACGGCATTCGCCACATTTTTTGTATGTAATTTTGGTTCCACTCCCCTGTTATGAAAAGATCAGGCACGGGAAATGGTCGAAATATACAAAAAAAAAAAAGATCTCTTGCGCTTGCTTGCAGGCGGGCATCATGGCCAACGACGGCGAGAGTCCTCTCTCTCTCTCTCTCTCTCTCTCTCTCTACATACTACAGAATTAGATGGAGATGGCGCTCTCAGTTTAGATTGTTTGGTTTCTGAGCTACCTATTCACTAGGAGATGAAAAGATTTGATCTCACGATAATAGGTTGGAAGTCAAGTAGAGAGACACCCACACATACGGGTTCTCTTGATTTTACATTTATAAAGAAGATTACAACTTTCCTATATTACAAAATTTTAGTTTTACAAAGATAGGAACAACATTTGAAAAGCCCGTGTGTTTCTCTACGAGATGGACGCGGACGTTTCTGTGTGAGTTGGAGATGATCACGATTACGCCAGACATTTCTCCAAGCGTTCCTCCAAGTAACTGTGCCAGAGGTTATTCCTTAAGTTACGCCAGCCTGATCTCTTTCCTTAACATGCCCCTTCAATCTGAGCGTGGTGTCTTCAACGCTCAGATTGGTTCTAAAGAGGCTGAACATAGCAGAATTTAATGATTTCGTGAGTCCATCTGCTAGCTGCCCATTTGATCGGATGAATTCCACAGTAAGTTTTCCCTTATTAACAAGATCCTAAACGAAGTGGAAAGCAACTTCAATATGCTTGGTTCGTGCATGAAAAACGAGATTAGACGCCAAGTAGATTGCTCCTAAGTTGTCACACCATAGTATGGGAGCAAAAGGAGTAGAAAATCCCAACTCATTAAGTAAAGATTGAACCCAAAGAAGTTCGGCAGCACCTCCAGCTAATGCCTTATATTCAGCTTCTGTGCTTGACAGAGCTACAATTTTTTGCTTTCTAGAGTACCAAGTGACAACATTGCTGCCCATAAAGAGTATACACCCTTCTGTTGATTTTCGATCATCAATACAGCCGACCCAATCAGCATCGGCAAATGCTTGAA
Source organism: Nuphar pumila (assembly GCF_984573655.1). Lineage (NCBI taxonomy): Eukaryota > Viridiplantae > Streptophyta > Magnoliopsida > Nymphaeales > Nymphaeaceae > Nuphar > Nuphar pumila. Next base: position 96,178,409 of record NC_143255.1, on the reverse strand, counting down.
GCAATAATGGGGAATTAGAAGGTCTAATTATAATCACATATTCAATTGTACCCCGAAGATATCTGAGAATTCGTTTAACAACTTTCCAATGATCTGTGGTAGGATTATGCATATATTGGCAAACTTTATTCACGGCAAAAACAATATCAGGGCGTGTCATGCAAGCATATTGAAGGGCACCTACGATGCTGCGATAAAGAGAATCATCTTGAAATTTTTCTCCATCCTTGTGTAGCTTGGTAGACGAACTCATGGGGGTGATAGCTGGCTTTGCTTTGTCCATTTTGGCCTGCAATAGAATCTTGTTGAGATAATTGGTTTGACGTAGAAGAATTGTACCAACATGATATAGAACTTCCATGCCCAAGAAATAAGATAGTTGCCCCATGTCCTTAATAGAGAAGTGTTGTTTCAGGGCACATATTATGCGTTGAATTTCTGAATGTGTTGCCCTGGTGACAATGATGTCATCAACGTACACAAGAATATAAACTTGAGACTTAGTGGAGATGAATAGAGAAGCATCGGACTGAGAGATGTGAAACCCATGGTTAAGAAGGAATTCACTCAACTGCATGTACCAAGCTCGTGGGGCTTGTTTTAAACCATAAAGAGCCTTGTTCAACTTGCACACATAAGATGAAAATTTTGGATCAACATATCCATCGGGCTGGAGCATATACACGTCCTCATGTAAAATGCCATTAAGGAAGGCATTATCAAAGTCAAGCTGCCAAATATCCCATTTATATTATACTGCCAAAGATAAGAGAACACGAATAGATGTGAGTTTAACAACCGGACTGAAAGTTTCTGAAAAATCAATTCCAGCTTCTTGAAGAAAACCACAAGCCACCAACCACGCCTTATGTCTGGAAATGGTCCCATCAGAATTATACTTAAGTTTGTAGACCCATTTTGAGGAGATAATATTGAAGTGCGACTGCGGAGGTACTAGCTTCCACGTATCATTCTTTTGGAGTACCTGAAATTCTCTGTCCATGGATGCACACCAATTTGGATCCTACGTAGCTTCTTTGTAGGAAGAGGGTTCATGGGGAGAAAGAATGGTGGTAGGTCCATTGGCAACAAAAGTTTTGAGTTTAAGGGTCCCGATCATGGACCGGGTGATCATGGGATGAGTGTGGGTAGATGGTGGTGGATTGGGAAGTGAAACTCTAGGATCAAGGGAAGACGAGAGAGGTGGTTCAGTTGGGAAGACGACACGGGTGAGCAGGGCTGAGGTGGAGGTAGGCATGTCGGCAGAGAATTCAGGAAGTAAGGATCTGTAATCAGAAATTGCTATTGGTGGTGAAGAGGGAGAACATTGATTCAGTGAAGGGTCATGGGAACTAGTATGTGGCAAAGTGGGAAGCAAGATTCCCCATTGTGTTGATTCAATGGATTTGGAAAGACCTTGAGTCGGCGGGCCAAGACAATTTTCATTAAAAAAAACATGCCGATTAATGATGATTTTCTTTGAGTTTGAATCATAACAAAGGTAGCCTTTGTGTTTAATTCTATACCCAATAAAAAGATATGGTTTGGTTTTTGGTTCAAACTTGTTGGAATTGTAGGCGGTTGTGATCATCGCAAAATTTTTCCTCTTTTGTATCTTTCTCTCACTTCCTTCTCTTTTCCTTTCTATCCTTTATTTCCTCCTTTTTGAAGGGAGACAATAAAAAACAGAAAAGAAGAGAGAAGAGAAAAGAAAAGAAAGAGAAGAAAGAGAAGAAAGAGAGGAACTCTTTTGCGGGGTCTCACTTGACCTTAATTTCAGAAATATTTGAGAAAATAACTCGCCTCCGTTTTTGAAATATTTGTGAGAAAACTGGGAGACGGGATTCGCTTGTCGGTACGAGGTTCAACCGTTCCTGGCGCCTTTACCAGGGGTAATCGAACCAATGGTCGAATTCATGCCTTTTGCTTTGCTAGAAAATTATCTAAGAATTTATGCTAAGTTTAAATGCACAAAGAATCATGCTTGTGCAATGTATGCTCTTTTCGAAAATGATTTGAGAAATTCCCAAGTATTTCTGAGATGAATCTGATGATAGTAGTGAAGAAATGGTTTCTAACTTAGAACTTAAGATTTAAAGTTCTAAGTTTTTGGAATAATCAAGAGCTTGGGAAAATAAATCTGGATTTGGAAAGAGATGATTTTGAAGTTTGAGATAAAAGAAGAAAGGAAGATTTGAAGTCATAAATGGACTTTGAATTAGGACTTTGAATCAGGATAGAGATGAAAAATGGAATTGAATTCTAACTTTGAAGTTTGAAATTAGAATGAAAGATAGAATTTGGGATTGATTTGAATGTTTTGGAATTCAAGATGGAATCTGATTCTAAAATTCTGAATGAAATTGGATTTAAGAATTGGAGATCTGAGATGGAGTTGGATTCAAGATCCTAAAATGGAATTGGATCTGAAGTCTGAGATCCAAAGTAGAACTGGGTTTTGGATCCTAAATGGACTTGGATTTGAAGTCTGAGATCCAAAGTAGAAGTTGGATTTCTGGATCCTAAAATGGATTTGGATCTGAAGTCTGAGATCCAAAGTATAAGTTGGATTTCTGGATCCTAAAATGGATTTGGATCTGAATATGAGATCTAAGATGAAATTGGATTTATACTTGGAAATCTGGATCCAAGATTAGGATCTAAACTTTGGATTTTGGAATTTTAAAATTGATTTGAGAATGAATTTCAAAGTCAAATTGGACTTTGAACTTGAATTTGGAATTTATAGAATGAATCAAGTTGAATTTTAAACTTTTGAATTTGATTTCAAAGTTTTGGAAATGAGATAGAATTGAAATAGGAATTTAAAGAAGAGATATTCACAATCACTTGGATTTTAAAAAGAATTTTTGAAAATATGATGCAATTCTATCTTAAATGATGAAATGAATTTAAAGATTTTGAATTTGGAATTTGAAAAGCTATTTCATTCTTTAAATGAATTAAAAAAATGAGGTTGAAGACATAATACATCCATGACTATGGTCATTGAATATATTATGTAATAACTTCATTTAAATTCAAGTGAAGAATAAAATACATTTTGGTGCTTTTATAGAATTTAAAATGAAATTAACTCTCAATATACCCTGACTATGGCCATTGGTATATATATTGAATTAATTTTAAATTAAATTCTGATAAAAGGGAAAAATATTTAAAGAAAATATGATGATTTTGAAAAAGGATCCAGTGTGGATCCAGTGTTATTTTATAAAAGATAAAAATCCTAAGTTTTGTTTACATTCTGACTATGGCCATTGATGTAAATCATCAACTTAGGATTAATTACCTCTTACGAAATGGTGCACGTGCCATTCGTATCCCCATTTGTGAATTTTTTTAGAAATAAGAGAAAAAATGATATGAGACATGTAATTTATGATATCTATAATGCACATATATTCTATTCTAATGCAAGAAATGTAAATTCTCATTAAAATTTAGCTATTACATCATTGAATTGAATTTGAAATTGAATTTAACATTCCTAAGCTAAAATAATATTTTTAACTTACTTCTTGCCTTTTGCAGAGGATTCAAATTCCTTCTAGACAAATACAGAGGCGATGTCTTGGAGGGGAAGCACTCTTCAGTTTTTGTGTATGATTCAGCCGATGTTCAATCGATCCTCTACTGATTGAAGAGGAAACACTGGAGGGGAGAGAAAAAACACCGATGAATGTTGCTCCTGATTGATTCCATAGTGGGTGGCTCGATCGTGTATGAGAAAAATGGATTGTAATGGCTATTGCTCAAAGAAGAAGAAAAAAATGGATGCCAGAGAAAAGAAATGGGATCGATGTTGCTCGGGATGAAGTCCCTCTCCAGAAGAGGCTTGGATGCCTCTTTTTAAAGAGGGAATTGAGGGCTCGAGAGGGGATGAAGGATATGATCCAATGGCTGACGGAGATTCGGTTGGCGATGAATGATTGAGAAAGGGGGCGACAGTTGAGCGATGGTGGATGGTTCTGGAAGGAGGCCTGCGTGAGGGAGAAAGACCGTTGCAAGTTTTCATTTTTTTCAAAAAGAAGGCCCTTTTTTAGGAATTTTTTGTAAAAATGGTTTAAAAAGTGAGGTTTTCAGAAAAATTATCTTAAAAAAGCTTTCAAAACTATTTGTTTTTCTCGAAATTTTTCCATTTTTTTTGGTTTTTGGTGTTATTTTTCTATTTCTATTTTTTTTTTCAGTTTTAGAATAAAACCCTAAAGTTTTACGAGAAATCAAAGGTCAAAACTATTTTTTTGGTGTTTTTATAAAATATTTATAACAGGGAGTTTTTCTGAGAATTTAAAAGTTATTTTGAGAAAATTTCTTCAGAAATAGGTTTTTGATCTGGATTTTTGAAGAAATATGGGTTTAAAGCATTGGATTTGGATCCAAAATTGATTTTGAATATATCAATGTGAAATTTGATCTAGAAAATCTGAAGAATAATTGAAATTTAGCCTTGGTTTTCTCAAAAAATGGGATCGGGGGTAAAAGGGTCATTTTTACAAAACTTTGAAAAAATTGGGGTGTTCACAGATGCCCCTCTTTGCTACTAAGCCGGTTGGAAGCCGAGCTTAGTGGCAAAGACAATACTTCAAATTTTGAAAATGCCCCAGTCAGCAGATCTGAACTGGGTGTGGAAGAATTATTTTGAAAATATGGCTTCTCAGGCTTTGAAACCTTATCCTGAATGGTTTTGGGGAGACGAAATCCTCAAAGATGGTGTAATCAAATAATAGAAATGAGGAAATCGTGATGGGACTTTGAGTGAATATCCTGAAATGATGGAAAATGAGAATTTTGATCAGGTCTCATAGGTGAGACAAGATACTCTTTTTGGAATGATTTAGGTTTAGCCCTTAACCTGGATGGGACGAAGATATATCAAAAATGTATTGAATGTGGAAGGGAATACATGAGAACCTTGATGGGACATTTTTGGAAAATGCCTCATGAAATGAAGCTCAAGTGGGATTCTATCCTGGATGGATATATGAAGCATGAATCCCTTGATGGGAAGAACTATGATGGGATTGGAAGAAAACATCTTGTTAGAACGAGAAATCTCGTTGGAACGAGTCTCAGATTTAACCCAAACCTGAAAGGAAGATACCTAGCGAAGCGAGGTTCCGGGTTAACTCTTAGTCTGAATAGGAAATCTACCATACGGGTTTCTCAAATGGAGAAACCATAATGGGACCTTCAGAACTTGGATGAACAAATCCGAAAGGGGTTTTACGAGAGGAGAAAAATATAGGGTTCTCTAAAGCTTTAAAAAGGGAGAGAAATTGGGCGCCTCATTGCTGAGATTGAAATAACTTTTAAAGTAAATGACCTCTTGCAGATGGTTCAGGTTTGACCCTTATCCTGAGTGGGAAACACCACACAGAATCTTTGACTGAAGAAACCGCGATGGGACAGGAAGAGATACTTCAACTGAATGAGGCAACTCTTCTGGAAGATATAAACAACGCTAGGCTGCATCAAAATGGATATTGAATATTTATTTCATTCTCAAAATATCTAGAAAATTTTGCCAATAAGATAAACTTATAGTTGACTTCAACGCTTGAAAATGTGCACATGTGTGCAAAGATATTCCCTCTTTTACCTAGAGTATTTCTTCCGACGAGGTTAACTTCTTGGTTTTAAGAGTCAAATTCAAAGTTTTTAGCGTTGATGTTTTTCTTCAAGGAAGCTATCCATTTCCCTGATATAAGAATAGAAGAAATTTTCTTAATTTCATAAAAGCAAGTAATGAAGGGATATTGATAAAAGAATTTTGCATGAGAAAAGATGACTTCTGGCAACTTTGGCAGTTTGATATCTGGGTGTTTTCCCATGATGATCTCTTTGCACTCTTTTTGAGTCACTGAACTTTCTCGATTTTTCTCATCATCCTTCATTTGGAGATGTCCTGACTTTTCTTTCTTTTTCGGGGAAGGGTACGTCATAAACTCCTTCATCTTGGAGATGTTCCGATCCTTTTTTTATCTCAGGGATTCTATTGATGACATTGGCTCAAAAGGTCTTTAGATGTAGACGGAATCAAATATCTTTTAGGATTTGTCGGTAGGTTCATCGCACTCACCTTCATCTTGACAGTGATCTGAACTTTCCCTGGAAGGATCATTCACAAACTCCTTCATCTCGGAGATGATCCAAATCTTCTTTGTCCCCGAGGGTCTACTCGCTTAATTCGCCTTCATCTTGACGACAATTGAGAGATCCCTTTTGCGGATATTTGATTGCAACTTTTAAACGAAATGAGAAGATATGGGTTGAGTGGATTCTTTTTATAGCTCAAGATATTTCCACTACCTGATTGCCAGAAAGTCATTTTAAAACATGCGCCATAGCCAAGATCAATATCAAATCACTTCTAGCCTTTCAATATAATTGAAAATTTCTTTCACTCATCATATTGAGGATATTTATCATATCCTTTTGGTTGATTAACAGAAAAAGATTTTGAATCTTACCTCTTTTTCGCAAAGAAGCTTCACACTTTTGAAAAGAAATACTAGAGATAATCTGAGGTGATTCTTTCGTGTAGTCAGACTTTTAGAATCAACTAATGCTTTTAGCAAATTGGCAAAGTTTTCACGAATTTCTTGTGAAATAATCACTCAATATAGATTTTGATGAGACACTTAGCTGTAATTTAAAGAAATGGTGTAAGAATCAGACTTTAGAAAACTGGACTGATGAAATACATTAGGTTTTGGAAATCCCGACCAGTTTATGAGAAACTGGATTTTGATAATTCTGACCAGTGAAAACAGTGGATTTCAAATCCCGACCAGTTTATAAAAACTGGATTTGAAAATTCCAACCAGTTATAGAAACTAGATTTGAAAATTCCGACCAGTTATAGAAACTAGATTTGAAAATCCCGACCAGTTATATAAACTGGATTTGAAAATCCCGACCAGTTATGAAAACTGGATTTCAAATCCCGACCAGTGAAAAATACTGGATTTCAAATCCCGACCAGTTATAAAAACTGGATTTGAAAATCCCGACCAGTTATCAAAACTGGATTTGAAAATCCTGACCAGTTATAGAAACTGGATTTGAAAATCCCGACCAGTTATCGAAACTGGATTTGAAAATCCCGACTAGTTATCGAAACTGGATTTGAAAATCTCGACCAGTTATAGAAACTGGATTTGAAAATCCCGACCAGTTATAGAAACTGAATTTGAAAATCCCGACCAGTTATAGAAACTGGACTTGAAAATCCTGACCAGTTATAGAAACTGGATTTGAAAATCCCAACCAGTTATGAAAACTAGATTTCAAATCCCGACCAGTGAAAAATACTGGATTTCAAATCCCGACCAGTTATAAAAACTGGATTTGAAAATCCCAACCAGTTATAAAACACTGGATTTGAAAATGAAGGATTTAATCTAATAGTTTTGAAGGTGATTGAATTTGGGAGGTTATAACCCGAGGGTTGAGAAAATGATGAGATTTTGAAGATATTGCAGCCAAAGGTTAGGAAACTGATAGAATTTGAAAGATTGAAGATCTTGGAAATGATAGAATTGAAGAGTCGCATCCTAAGGGTTTGATCTTTTGGAATACACGACCAGCGGAAGCCAGATCTTTTGGAATACAGGACTAACGAGATGCTGGATCCTTTGGAAATACATGACTAGCGAGATGCTGGATCTTTTGGAAATATATGACCAGCGAGATGCTGGATCCTTTGGAAATACATGACCAACGAGTGTTGGATCCTTTTGGAAATATATGACCAGCGAGATGCTGGATCTTTTGGAAATACATGACCAACGAGTGTTGGATCCTTTGGAATATATGACCGACAAAATATGGATCTTTTGAAAATACATGAAGTTTTGGGAGATTTAAGTCAGAACTTGAATTTAGAAGGAGAAAAGTCTTTAGTCAGAAGACTAATTTTAGAAGGTTACCGGTGTGAGAACCAGATTTTTTAAATGAACTCAATATATGATTAAAAAGTTTGAGAAATAACCAGTGCGAGAACTGAGTTTTGAAGATGAGCTAGATTTTCAAAATGAGTTTTTAGAAGATAATTCAGGATTTATCCCCTTATCCTGAACGGGGAAAAATAGTAAAAGAATACCTCATTGAGAGGAGGCATCAGGTTTATCCCTTATCCTGAAAGGGTAATCTTTAAAGATAAAAGTAGATGAAATTTTAATAAGATTGAAAAATTTGTTAAAACTTGACAGAAATGAGCATAAGCTTGATGTAAATTTGATCAAATAAAAAATGAATCAAATGAAATGAAAAATAAAGATCACAAGATTAATTAAGAATTAACAAAATTTGAGGAAAAGAGCTTTCGTCTAATCCTGCCTACATATGATGGAAGAAGATGATTATAGATAAAAAAAATAAAAATGCCCCAGTATCGTGGAGAAGAATGTAAGAATTGATAGAAGATCATTGTTTTATTGAAATGACTCTTTGAATAGTACAAAAAGGCTTTAGAATGAAAATTCTAGGTATAAAATTTCTTCAAATGCAGAGCATTGATGGGATCTGGCATTTCTACTCCATCTGCGTTTATTAAACGATATGAATTGCGAGGCAGTGCTTCCTTAACCACATAAGGTCCTTCCCAATTGGGTGACCACTTGCCCCGTGGTCGGTGTTTAAGATGAGTTGTCGATCTGAGCACCAAATCGTTAACTTGAAATTTTCTCTCAATGACGGACTTGGCATAGTGTCGAGCTATCCTCTGTCGATAAGCTTGAGCATGCTCTGCTGCCTTGAGCCTTTTTTCATCTAGTAGATCTAGTTGCACCAATCTCTGCTGCTGATACTGATCGAGTGGCAATTCTATAAGGGAAGCAAATTTGAGAGCGAGCTTTTGGATATGAAGAGGTAACACCACTTCAGTTCCGTAGACAAGTTCTGAAGGAGTGACATTAGTTGGAGTCTGAATGGTGGTTCGGTATGCCCAAAGTGCATCATGAATTTTCTCATGCCAATCTTGACCTGTCTTCACAGTCCTTTCCAAAATACGGATTAAGATTTTATTGGTAGCCTCTGCTTGGCCATTCCCTTGAGGATAATAGGGAGCTGAGAAATGATGGGAAATTCTGAATTTGGAACAAAAGGTTTTCATCCTCTCATTTTTAAAATGAGTTCCATTGTCCGAAACAATGTCATGCGGAATGCCGAAGCGGCAAAGAATGTTCTTGTAAATAAAAGAAACCACATGGCGGCCTTCTACTGTGCATAGAGTAACAGCTTCAACCCATTTTGTGAAATATTCTGTCGCGGCCAGAAAGTATTTATGGCCGTTGGAAGCAGATGGAGTGATTGGGCCGACGACGTCAAAAGCCCACATAGAAAATGGACAAGGAGAAACAACTGATTGTAGATATGTGGCCGGAGCATGAATGTAAGGCGCGTGCAATTGGCACTTGACGCACTTCTTCACAAATCTATGACAGTCCTGCTGCATGGTATTCCAATAGTACCCTGTTTGACGAGAGTCTGATAGCCAACATGGCCACCACAAGTCCCTTCATGTGCCTCTTGGATAATTTCCATAGCCTCTTCTTTGTCTAAGCATCTTGCATACTCAGAACTGAAACCACGGCGGTAGAGGACATTGGCAAGAATAAAATAACGGGTAGACATACGCTGAATCGCATGCTGCTCCCTTTTTGGCATTTCTGGTGGAAATTCACCAGTCTCAATGAAATTCTTGATATTTTGATACCAAGGTTTCTCCTTCTGATCGACCTGGTTTACTTGCATGGCTGAAGAGAAAGCAGGTTGCTCAAGTCTGCCAACTTTGAAAGAACGACATGATTCACTGCCTTTGAATGATAAAATGGAGCCCAGACTGGCTAAGCCATCGGCTATCTGATTATGCTCTCTTCTGATATGATTGAGCTGAAATTCTTCGAAGCTGTCCACAAGAGCTAAGACGATCTTCTGATATGGAATTAATTTGGAATCTTTCACTTGCCACTCAGTGTTAACTTGACTGACAACAAGTAGTGAATCGCCAAAAGCATGTACTCTCTTGACATTGAAATTTTGCAGAATTTTGAGGCCTTGTATTAAAGCTTCATACTCGGCCATGTTATGAGTGCATTGGAAACCAAGCTTGAGGGAATAAGGGATCATTTCTTTTTCTGGAGTGATTAACAAGACTCCGATCCCGATGCCAGACATGTTTTTAGAGCCATCGAAAAACAAATTCCAAACTGGGAGCTGTTCGATATTACAGATGTGCTTATCAGGAAAATCATCTTCTGCTTTAATTTCTTCGGTCAAAGGGAAATCCGCCAATTGATCTGCGATCGCTTGGCCTTTAATCGACTTTTGAGAAACATACTCTAAGTCATATTGCATCAGAAGGACCTGCCACTTTGCAATCCGTCCAGTGAGAAATGGTTGTTTTAAAATATATCTGAGAGGATTAAGTTTCGATAGGAACTTGATTTCAGAAGCCAACAAGTAATGTCTCAATTTCTGGCACATCCAGACCAGAGCTAGACAAGTTTTCTCCATCTGAGAATACTTCTTTTCATAATCAATGAATGTTTTGCTCACGTAGTAGATGGCGTGCTCTATCTCGCTGCCCTCTTCATACTGCGCGAGGAATTCACCACAGGCATTCTGATTGACTGAAATATATAGCAAGAGAGGCTTTCCTAGCTTTGGCGGCTTTAAAACTGGTGGATTAAGGAGATATTGTTTGATGCGCTCAAATGAGAGTTGGCATTCCGATCCCCATTCAAATTTAACTCCTTTTCTTAGCAAATGGTTGAAAGGCTCGCATCTCATGGCCAAATTAGAGATGAACCTGCGAATAGATTGAATACGCCCTTGAAGACTTCGCAGTTCTCTGAGATTAGTTGGAGGCGGCATATCAATAATGGCTTTTGCCTTGGCTGGATCCACCTCGATCCCTTTTTTGCTGATAATAAAGCCGAGTAATTTGCCTGACTCAACTCCAAAAACACATTTTTGAGGGTTAAGTCTCAATTTATAAAGAATAAGTCTTTCAAAAACTTGACTAAGAGCATCAAGGTGATCTTCTTCTTCTTTAGACTTAACCAAAATGTCATCCACATATGCATCCATATTCTTGTGCATTTGGTCATGGAAAATGACGGCCATTGCCCTTTGATAAGTTGCTTTGGCATTTTTGAGTCCAAATGGCATAACAGTATAGCAAAAGGTTCCCCATGGGGTAGTAAATGAAGTCTTTGACTGATCACGAACGGCCAGCTTGATCTGATTATAACCTGAATATTCATCCATGAAAGAAAACATGGCATGACCTGTTGTGCTATCGATCAACAGGTCAATATTGGGAAGCGAATAATCATCTTTTGGGGTGGCCTTATTAAGATCCCTGAAATCAATGTAAATCCAAACTTTTCCGTTCTTTTTAGGGACTGTCACGATATTTGCTAACCAATCTGGGTAATCAATGACCCGAATGAAACCTGCTTTCAATAAATCTTCAAGTCCTTCCTTGACTTGTTGCTCAATTCAAGGGTCTAATTTCCTCAATTTCTGTTTGATTGGTCTGGCTTCTGGTTTCAACTTGAGTCGATGCTCAACCAGCTTGGTATCTAATCCTGGCATATCCTCATAAGTCCAGGCAAATACTTCCTGATGTTTTTCGAGGAATTGGATGAGCCTTGCTTTTTCAACTTCGCTTAGACTCGATCCGATTTTGAGAATTTTCGGATCATCTTCTGACCCAATGTTGATATCCTCAGTTGAATCTTGGACCAAAGATGAGGGTTCATCCTATTTCTGAATGTGAGCAAATTCTGGCAATTCCTGAATGGTGGAATCAAATTCGGCTGGCTCTTCGGTCTGCTTTGCTGCCTGGCTGACCTCTGCTCTGTCTTTCATCTCAGGAAACCTTGCCAATTTTAGATACTTGGGGTTGATAATGAATTTTGTCATTGATTCAGGAGTTAATGGTCCTAAAAATGCCAAGAGGAGGTTTTTAAGAGAAAATACAAATAAAAAAGTGAGTCTTTTACACAAAGCAAGGAATAATGGCATAGACAAAATATAAGATGATAGATGCTCAAGTGTGAAGAGAAAATTGATCTTTCATTGATTGGAAATGAAGCATTTACAAGACACTGACAAAAGATGGGACTGTGTTGTCCCTACAAGATTAACAGAAAGATAAGAAAAGAAAGCAGGAAAACTAAGGCATCATCTTCACTTGTTTTCCCTGACGAAAACTGTCATTTTGCTGGAATCCTGGCCGGTGAACCCCAACCCTGAACTGTCTGTATGCTGGACTAGAATGATAGGCTCTATCATGCCGTCTTCATCTTTCCCCATGCCCCGGAACGACTGGTATTCGTGTTTTATCAACAGATCGAACCCCTTTCTGGCTTTGAAAAACTGAGGGAATAAAGGATGATCTTTGAAGGAGGTGTAATTAATACGTCCTCCTAACTTGAAGAAACAAGGTCCCTGCCATTGGACCATGGCTGCCAAATTTTTTTCTTCCATGACATCTTTCAATTTTAACATTTCTAAGATGTCACTGAGATTGATTTCATCCGCTTCTCGGATGCTTGGAATATCAGCTGTAAATGTCGGACGAGGGATCATAGGCTGTGGCAGCCTCTCTTCAGGATCTTCGCCCAAGACAGTGGTAATCATTCCGCCCTTGGACCACTTGATGCATTGGTGGAGGGTTGATGGAACTGCATTGGCGTTATGGATCCATGTTCGCCCCAACAAAAGATTGTAAGTTGGCGGCACATTGACAACATGGAATAATACCGTATGCACTGAGTAGTTGATGAAGATTTCCAAAAAGATCTTGCCTTTGGCAGTCTGCCCGTGATTATCAAAGTCATAGATGGTGATGGGATCAGGCACATATTCTTCTTCTTTTAATCCCAGTGCTTTCGCTGTCATCTCTGGGCAAATGTTGAGGCTGCTACCTCCATCAACGAGTACATGCGGGACAGTCATGCCCCGGGTCCTTACCACAATGTATAGTGCATTATTGTGGAATGAATGAGGCTTAGGCAAATCCTCATCAGAGAAAGTAATAGGCGCGTTAGTCATCGCCTGATTTACAATCTGCGCCATGTCTTCGGGCGTGGTGCCCGGCTTCACCTTGATTTTTCTCAGTAAGTCATCTAACTTTTCTTGATGCTTAGGAGAATCATGAGTCAATTCGAAAATAGAGATGTTGGAGAGCGCTGTAATAGGCTTCTGAAGGCTTTTGACTCGCTCTTCTGCTGCTTCAGAGGTTTCTGCTTCCTTTGTGCAGGCTTCCTTTTTCAAAAATCTCTTTGAAAAAACTTGGGTTTTTCCACTCTCAACTGATATGTTTCTTATATTAAAAAATGAGAGGATATTCCCTCTCTGAGATGCAGGCTGATCCTGATGTAGAACCATTACCTGATGCTGAAGACTTATATCTTCACTGGAACATGGATGTATGTGACTCTGCGGAAGGAAAGAATGCTTGGAGATGGTTGATGTTGAATGCTTTGGGAATGGGGCGGACAGAATGTCCATTTTGCCCTCTTCTTCATCCTCGATGAGGATGCTTTTATCAATGCAGTCCTGGATCAGATGCTTCAGGACGAAGCAATATTCAGTATCATGGACCATTGCTCTGTGGAACTTGCAATACTGATCACTGACGGATCTGCAATTTTGGGAAGCTTCACCATTCCGTGAGATAGCAAATATTCCAGAATCTTTTCCAGAGGTTGGTCGAGGGGAGTAAATTTTCGATCTCTGCTCCAGTTTATATGCTTAGGTTTTTCTTGAAGGTCCCCTTTTTGTTGAGGACCGGTCGGGAGAGGCTTGTCATTGTTTTTGAAGAACTTCCCCTTTCTTCCTCTGTTCTGCTCGGGCTTCGTGCCACTTCCGCTGCCATGCTTGCTGCTACTGCCCTGATTATCTCCGAGAACATCAGCGGAATAAGTAAAGTGTGCCTTCTTCTTTGGGTCTGAGATATTCTTGGCCAAAGCAACACCTTCGTACATCTCGTTTTCCACCCCCATCTCGAGCCATTCTGCTCGCTCTGTCAGTTCAATAAATGACTTTGAAGGATATGAGAAAAGGAGGCTTTTTAAGGGCTGGGAGAAGTTGTTGAGAATGACTTGGAGGGCATGTTCCTCATAAATAAGGTTTCTCATTTTGTTGCAGAGGCTCCTCCATTTGTGGATGAAATCCCTGGCCTTCTCGTTAGGCTCCTGCTTGAGGTTGCACAAATGGTTCAGGGTAGGTGGAGCCTCCATGTTGAACATGAAGCGTTCAACAAACATGTTCACAACTTTGTCAAAATCCCTTAGTTCAATGAGATTGACATGCTCGACATACCATTTGGCGGCCATCCCCTCCAGACTATGGGGGAAACAGAGAAAAAGGGCACGGTTGTCCTCATTGAACCGGGCGCATTCTGCAAAGAACATGGCAAGATGGGCCTTGGGATATCCGGATCCATCAAATTTAATGAATTTCTGGGGGAGGTTCTCCAGATTGATGTCTCCTTCCAAGCCGAGGTAGACGTCCTGCCTGGTGTATGACCTCTTTCCTTTGTCACGGATTTGCAGGTCTTTAACTATTTTGGTCAAGGCCTGGATTGAATCCTTTGCAGAGGCCCCATACTTGGGCTTGTTTACTGACATTGGCTCTTCTACTGGCCTCTTCGATGATCGCAGATGCTTCGGGATGTAAATCGGATGCACTTCTTCAGAATTCTCTTCTGCTGACTCAGAATCTTCAGAAGTACTATCACGCTGTACTTTCTGCTTGCTGATTTTGACTGGCTTCTTTATGGGCTTCTTCTTAGCTTTGCTCTTAGAAGTTGCCTTCTTGGGGCCAGCTTTACCCTGCTCGGCCATCATCTTGGTCATCATTTTTTGAAAGATCCGGTACATGGCTGGATCAACGTCGCTTTCATCCCCCGAGTCATGCCTCTTGAATACTCTAGGAGAATTCATCTCCTCTGGTTCGCTGTCACTGTGCCGTTGAGCAGCCTGCTTACCAGCCCTTGTCTGAACCATTTTCAGATGCCAAAGTTTTCCTGCAGAAATATGGGAATGGTTAGAGTATGGAGAAGCTTTTTTGAAAATTATAACTTTTTGAGGAAAAAAATAAAGGATTTCGGTAGACAATTTCAAGAGATTATCCCATTACCCGGGATTGAGTCATCACACGATTTGTGATAATTATATTACCATTTGATGATAACAGAGAAATGTGCCTTGTTACCTAGGCGAGGTCGTCAACCATGAGAAAATATATTGAAGAAAATGTGGGAGGAATGTCCCATTTACCTGGGACGAGGTCGTCACAGAAATTGTGACTATTTGTACTATAAAACAAAATACGAGAAACACCATTTTTGGTCAAAAAGTAATTTTTATTGATATTTTTAATATTCAAAGACAAAGAGAAGGTGGGCAGACAGTTTGCCACCACTCTCAATATTCAGATGATACATTTGGTCCAGAAAATATAGACAGAGAAACAAAGGAGTCCTAGGTATATTTAGTGACATGGTATGCCCCAGACCACTGATCCGACTGCAGGTTGAATTCTGGCATGTTGCCTGTCGGGAAGCGGGTGTTGGCACAAACCTGTCGCTGCGAAAACTGCCTCAGGCATCGTTCCGGCTGATAATCAACACAAAAGAAAGGGCCAAGCAATCTGTAGTGCTTGTCACAAGCATAGGTGTATCGAGGAACGGTCTCTCTTCTGTCGAAGAAGTCCCAAGTAATCTCCTCCTGATGCAGTTTCTCGATCAGGGCTCGGCACTGAATGACTGTTTTTGGCTGCTTACTGTTGAACCTGAAAGAACTGGCCTTCGAGGGAACGTGTCGCATGAACCACGGCTGCAGGGTGTAGGTGCATCCTTCTACTAGAATGGTCTCTCCGAGGGCAAATCGAGCTAAACCTCTATAAAGAAAAGCCAAGGCTGCCATAGAAACTGATAGCTGACGAGTCTGCTTACTTCCCCATCTTCGAAAGAGCTGGGCGACTCTGACATATATGAAATTCTGACCATCTTGAAAGAAAGCTAATCCTACTGTGCACATGATCATGGCATGCTGAATCCTGTCTTTCGCTGCTCGAGACAAAGTGTCGACCTCCTCGTAAGTTTCATACTTGCGATAGAGTCCGAATAGGTCAATGAATTGATTCCCACTAATTTCAATAAGAGGCCAGGATCTGCTTCTGGTTGCTCTGGCCAAGGCTTCTCGAACATCTACCCCTTTGATGTTGATCAAAAACTGCTGCTCGACAGGATCATCTGGCTGGCCAGCTAGTTCGTGCAATCCCATAATATCATTGAACTCATCCATCAGTAGAGTCATCTCTCCCCAAGGAAACCAGAATGTGCAGGTACGTGGATTCCACCGTTCTGCCATAGCCTGAATCAGAGCTTCGTTGATGGTTCGCTTGCCTACCGCTGATGCCATCTCCAACCCACAATCATCCAAGTGGTCTGGGAACATACGTGAGAAGGTGGCGAACCAAGAATTATACCATCGAGGGAAGAAAGGGCGAGATGGGATGACCCGGTGATCGGGGGATCCATCCTGAATTTGATAGAAGACATGATCTTGGGGAAAGACCACATTGAGAGAATCAGACGCCATTGGAATGATACTGGGGCAAAGAAGAAATAAGGAGAATTAGATAGAAATGCAGGACTTATGGATAGACTCTTTAAAGAATCAAACCTAGAAATTTTGAAAGATTGAGGAAAATTTTTAAAGGAATTTTCTAGGGTTTTTGAAGAAAATTTGATCTAAAAGTAGAAAAGAAATGTAAGTGGAGGAAAAATGTACACCTGGGGTTTTTTTAAAATAAGGGTAAGTTTTGAATAATACACCCAGGGTTTTTGAAAAGGGTTTGATACATATATATGAAAGAATAAGAGAATTATCATACAACTAAAGCTGCACAAACAAGAATGCACACACAACATTCCCTAAAGGCTGACTCTAAATGCAATATTTGAAATGGCTTGTAGGACCTTAAACCTAACTCTAGGGTTCAGATCATCTGATTCCAATCAAGATACGCTGATATACCCAAGCCGAAGCTCGAAGTACGTGACATAGAAATATTTCTCTGGTTCTAAGGTAATGGCTTCCCAACATCCTTGAGCACCTACCGATATACCTCGGACTATGGCTCTTAGGTACGTGGTAGGGGAGCGCGAACCCAAATAAGTGGTCCAGTTGTGAGGCTCTCTCCCGAACTACGGTTCAGTGAGACAACCCAGCAACGTGAAGACCGGGACAATATAGGTAGGGAGATTTTCAAAATATGCTCAACATGCGAGAAATCAGATGGCTCTAATGCAAGTCCTAAAGAGATAGATTAAAATGAAGAGAAGCATACACTTGCATACATTGTTTTGCATTCAATCCCTAGAATTGAGGAGAGTTGTATTTCAGACCTAACTCTAATGTGAGCATGGAATAATCTCCTCAATATGGTCCTACCAAACCATGCTTAGATCCTATATGCAATGATGTCAGCTTAGGACAAAATCTAGGCCCCTAAGGTTTGCATGGAAATGAAACTGACATATGTAGAATAAAGACTTTAGATAATATCAAAGCAAAAGAAAAGGCATAATTCGACCGGACGGAGACAAGTCCCATCACGGTCGCCAAAACTGTGATCATCGCAAAATTTTTCCTCTTTTGTATCTTTCTCTCACTTCCTTCTCTTTTCCTTTCTATCTTTTATTTCTTCCTTTTTGAAGGGAGACAATAAAAGTCCGAAAAGAAGAGAAAAGAGAAAAAAAAGAAAGAGAAGAGAGAGAGGAACTCTTTTGCGGGGTCTCAATTGACCTTAATTTCAGAAATATTTGAGAAAATAACTCGCCTCCGTTTTTGAAATATTTGCGGGAAAACTGGGAGACGGGATTCGCTTGTCGGTACAAGGTTCAACAGTTCCTGGCGCCTTTACCAGGGGTAATCGAACCAATGGTCGAATTCATGCCTTTTGCTTTGCTAGAAAATTATCTAAGAATTTATGCTAAGTTTAAATGCACAAAGAATCATGTTTGTGCAATGTATGCTCTTTTCGAAAATGATTTGAGAAATTTCCAAGTATTTCTGAGATGAATTTGATGATAGTAGTGAAGAAATGGTTTCTAACTTAGAACTTAAGATTTAAAGTTCTAAGTTTTTGGAATAATCAAGAGCTTGGGAAAATAAATCTGGATTTGGAAAGAGATGATTTTGAAGTTTGAGATAAAAGAAGAAAGGAAAATTTGAAGTAATAAATGGACTTTGAATTAGGACTTTGAATCAGGATAGAGATGAAAAATGGAATTGAATTCTAACTTTGAAGTTTGAAATCAGAAGGAAAGATAGAATTTGAGATTGATTTGAATGTTTTGGAATTCAAGATGGAATCTGATTCTAAAATTCTGAATGAAATTGGATTTAAGAATTGGAGATCTGAGATGGAGTTGGATTCAAGATCCTAAAATGGAATTGGATCTGAAGTCTGAGATCCAAAGTAGAACTGAGTTCTGGATCCTAAATGGATTTGGATCTGAAGTCTGAGATCCAAAGTAGAAGTTGGATTTCTGGATCCTAAAATGGATTTGGATCTGAAGTCTGAGATTCAAAGTAGAAGTTGGATTTCTGGATCCTAAAATGGATTTGGATCTGAATCTGAGATCTAAGATGAAATTGGATTTATACTTGGAAATCTGGATCCAAGATTAGGATCTAAACTTTGGACTTTGGAATTTTAAAATTGATTTGAGAATGAATTTCAAAGTCAAATTGGACTTTGAACTTGAATTTGGAATTTATAGAATGAATCAAGTTGAATTTTAAACTTTTGAATTTGATTTCAAAGTTTTGGAAATGAGATAGAATTGAAATAGGAAGTTGAAGAAGAGATATTCACAATCACTTGGATTTTAAAAAGAATTTTTGAAAATATGATGCAATTTTATCTTAAATGATGAAATGAATTTAAAGATTTTGAATTTGGAATTTGAAAAGCTATTCCATTCTTTAAATGAATTAAAAAAATGAGGTTGAAGACATAATACATCCATGACTATGGTCATTGAATATATTATGTAATAACTTCATTTAAATTCAAGTGAAGAATAAAATACATTTTGGTGCTTTTATAGAATTTAAAATGAAATTGACTCTCAATATACCCTGATTATGGCCATTGGTATATATATTAAATTAATTTTAAATTAAATTCTGATAAAAGGGAAAAATATTTAAAGAAAATATGATGATTTTGAAAAAGGATCCAGTGTGGATCCAGTGTTATTTTATAAAAGATAAAAATCCTAAGTTTTGTTTACATCCTGACTATGACCATTGATGTAAATCATCAACTTAGGATTAATTACCTCTTACGAAATGGAGCACGTGCCATTCGTATCCCCATTTGTGATTTTTTTTAGAAATAAGAGAAAAAATGATATGAGACAGGTAATTTATGATATCTATAATGCACATATATTCTATTCTAATGCAAGAAATGTAAATTCTCATTAAAATTTAGCTATTACATCATTGAATTGAATTTGAAATTGAATTTAACATTCCTAAGCTAAAATAATATTTTTAACTTACTTCCTGCCTTTTGCAGAGGATTCAAATTCCTTCTAGACGAATACAGAGGCGATGTCTTGGAGGGGAAGCACTCTTCAGTTTTTGTGTATGATTCACTCGATGTTCAATCGATCCTCTACTGATTGAAGAGGAAGCACTGGAGGGGGAGAGAAAAAAACACCGATGAATGTTGCTCCTGATTGATTCCAGAGTGGGTGGCTCGATTGTGTATGAGAAAAATGGATTGTAATGGCTATTGCTCAAAGAAGAAGAAAAAAATGGATGCCAGAGAAAAGAAATGGGATCGATGTTGCTCGGGATGAAGTCCCTCTCCAGAAGAGGCTTGGATGCATCTTTTTAAAGAGGGAATGGAGGGCTCGAGAGGGGATGAAGGATATGATCCAATGGCTGACGGAGATTCGGTTGGCGATGAATGATTGAGAAAGGGGGCGACAGTTGAGCGATGGTGGATGGTTCTGGAAGGAGGCCTGCGTGAGGGAGAGAGTGCGGGAAAAAGACCGTTGCAAGTTTTCATTTTTTTCAAAAAGAAGGCCCCTTTTTAGGAAATTTTTGTAAAAATGGTTTAAAAAAGTGAGGTTTTCAGAAAAATTATCTTAAAAAAGCTTTCAAAACTATTTGTTTTTCTCGAAATTTTTCCAATTTTTTTTTGGTTTTTGGTGTTATTTTTCTATTTCTATATTTTTTTTTTGCAGTTTTAGAATAAAACCCTAAAGTTTTACGAGAAATCAAAGGTTAAAACTAATTTTTTTGGTGTTTTTATAAAATATTTATAACAGGGAGTTTTTCTGAGAATTTAAAAGTTATTTTGAGAAAATTTCTTCAGAAATAGGTTTTTGATCTGGATTGTTGAAGAAATATGGGTTTAAAGTATTGGATTCGGATCCGGAATTGATTTTGAATATATCAATGTGAAATTTGGTCCAGAAAATCTGAAGAATAGTTGAAATTTAGCCTTGGTTTTCTCAAAAAATGGGACCGGGGGTAAAAGGGTCATTTTTACAAAACTTTGAAAAAATTGGGGTGTTCACAGCGGTTAAGACCGGATAGCACGTGGATCCAAATACTCTAAAATGATCATAACTGGGTTTGTCACGGAACATCATTTCGTATGGAGTGACATTCAAGGCATGTTTCATGGGTAGTTGATTGATAATATAAGTAGCTGTCCAAAATGCATCAACCCAAAATTCATGTGGCATTTTGGCTGAGTCGAGCATTGAGAGCCCCATTTCAACTACATGCCTATGTTTTCTTTCGACTCGACCGTTTTGTTCTGGAGTTCGTGGACAAGAAAAATGGTGACGGATTCCATTGTCAAGTAGAAATCTTTCAAGTCTATCACTAATAAATTCTCCTCTATTATCCGTTTGAAAATTTTTAATTTTGCCATCAAGAACATTCTCAATAATAGACTTGAAATCAACAAAGCATTGATATACTTCAGATTTAAACTTAAGTGGAAAGAGCCAAACAAACCGAGAGAAGTCATCTACTAGCAAGAGGTAATAAGAGAAACCTTCTCAAGACAAGATTGGAGACGGTCCCCAAACATCTCCATGAATTATTTCTAGTGGTTTGACTCTCTTGCGTATGGCTGCCTTGAAGGGTAATTTATGTGCTTTGCCAATGAGACAACTTTCACAAAAGAAGTCACCCTTATTCTTCAACGAAATAAATTTCTGCGAGGAAAGAAAATCCATAAGTTTCTGATTAGCGTGTCCAAGTCGTCGATGCCATGTGACAAAATTCATTTCTGTCTTGGCTCTATCCGCAAGACACACCTCCGAAGTGGATATTTGAAGTTCATACAGCCCCTTTGGCGTCTTCACGCCCTTGAGCATCTTCTTCCTAGTGCAACGATCCTTGACAAAAAATTCAGTGGGAGTGAACTCAAAAACGCAATCATTGTCAGCAGTAAATTGACTTACGAACAAGAGGTTTTTGGTAATACGAGGAGCATATAAGACCCGATTTAGATTAAACATAAAGGGTCCATAATTAAGAGCTATAGACCCAACTTGAGAAATAAGAACTATACTGCCATTACTAACGATTATACCTTCTCCACCTTGATAATCTTGAGGATGTTGAAGCTGAGAACCATCATTGGTTACATGATTGGTTGCCCCTGTGTCAGGATACCAAACATTTTTTTGAAGTTCATCAAGTGTCATGGCAGAATATACTTGTGGAATATCCCAGCAAGTTTTGGCTATGTGGCTTTTTCGCCCACAATATTGACATACAACTGGCTGCTGAAAACGACCACCTTGATTGTCAGATTGTTGAAACTGTCTATTGTGTTGGTTCTGATTTGAACCATCCTTTGAATCATATTGAGGGGCATTATAATTATGCCTTCCATGGGGCGGAAAAAACCGTCCTCGGAAATTGTTTCTTCCTTGTCCTCGGTAGGCCACAAATGCAACCTGCGTGTTTTCAGATGTTGCTGGAGCCTTGGATTTCAGCATCTTTACCCTCTTCTCTTGATTCAAGAGAAGGTCATAGAGGTTAGAAAATGATAGATTATCGACGGACGAGCTTGTAGTGATAGCCGTGATGAAGCTTTCATATTCCTTTGTCAACCCATTCAAGGTGATTTGAACAAGATCAGAATCATAAATTTTGTGGTTGGCCGCAGCCAACATGTTAGCGAAAGACTTGATTTGGTCGAGATAGGTGACCATGTCTGCTGTCTTCTTCTTAATAAAATTGAGCTCTTTCTTCAGAAGCATGATTCACAAAGAAGGCTAAGAGCCGTAGGACCGTTCTAGATCTTCCCATGCTTCTCGGGCCGATTCAACATGAAGGATTTGACCCAACACTTGTTTATTAACTGTAGCTTGGATCCAGCTTAGCGCTAATTGATCAACACGTTCCCATTCTTCATAGGTCGGATTTGACTCCTGCCTATTATCTTCCTTATCAACAAAGCAGGATGGTGGTGAACACGAACCATCAACGAATTTCAGCAAGCCTTGAGACTTCATTACAGATTTGATCTGGCTTTTCCAGAGCAAATAATTTGATTTGTCTAGTTTCACCGAAACTAGGCACGCCGCAGCATTCCACTAAGCTACTGCCATCTCTTTGAGACACACTGGATGAAGGATCGAATGCTTTAGAGCTTGAAAGGCTCTGATACCATGAAAAGATTTGATCTCACGATAATAGGTTGGAAGTCAAGTAGAGAGACACCCACACATACGAGTTCTCTTGATTTTACATTTATAAAGAAGATTACAACTTTCCTATATTACAGAATTTCAGTTTTACAAAGATAGGAACAACATTTGAAAAGCCCGTGCGTTTCTCTACGAGATGGACGCGGACGTTTCTGTGTGAGTTGGAGATGATCATGATTACGCCAGACGTTTCTCCAAGCATTCCTCCAAGTAACTGTGCCAGACGTTATTCAGTAACTGTGCCAGATGTTATTCCTTAAGTTACGGCAGCCTGATCTCTTTCCTTAACAGGAGAATCGTATGGAGATTGGATTTTGAGGTTTTGGTTCGATCGCCAATTTTAGTTTTCCTGTTCACTAAGGCGAAGGAGAAGAAGCAAAATAGGCAAGAAACCCTAACCTTGCTTATGTCAGTATTTTGATTTTGGGCCGGGTTAGGAGCAATTGATTGGATCCAATTGGCGTCTCTGAGGTTCCTGCTCACTGTTTTCATCTGCTCCTTTTCTCCTTCCAGGTAATGCTCTATCTGATTATTCTTTCCATTGAGATATTTCTCTTTTTCTTTAATTTTTTCGGGTCTCTTTCTTTGATATTCCTTGTAGTTTTGATTTTTGAATTTTATTTTTTGGCCGATCGTTGAAGCTTGAATTTGTAGAAATCGATGGTGGTTTGTTGTTTTGTTTATCTTCGAGTTGGTAGTGGAGGTTAGACTGTGGGATCTTCATGTTTTTCTTGTTTTTGCCATAATTTTTTGAAGTTTGTTCGTTGATTCCGTGGTTATTCGCCTTTGATCATGTTTACTTTTTGGATTTTTCGTGAAATTTGGAGTTTTTCATGTGTATCCATGCTAAAGAACACAATAGACTAGACAATCGAAACAAACGTTGGACGAGTATAGTTGTTATAGAACATGTGTTCTGTCTGTTACGTTCGTTCATTCTGTCCAAGCTTGGACGAGGCATCAAACAAGCCTTGATGGAGCGTTTAGATGACACTCAAAACCTGGTTAAAACCTGATTTATAGGCTAAACTCAGTTAATGTGTGCATTAATTAGGTAGGGATGGCAGTGGAACGGGGAAAGCGGGCCCCCACCCCGCCTTGCTCTGTTTGGACCGGGGATGAAACAGGGATGGAGGCGGGGACGAAGGTTAAAATTCATCCCCGTTCGGGGATGGAGGTGGGGATGGACCGACACTTTCCCCCGCCCCACCTCATCCCCACCCCACTCGTTAATGGTATTACTAAAATACCTTAAATCAAAAAATAAAATTACAAAATACCCACCTTCATAAATACTCTTCTCTTACTAACCCTAACCCTATGTTTTATCCGTCAGAGCCGTTACCGTCCAGAGGAGAGGAAGAGAAGGTAAATGAGTTTTTTTTGCTCTGTCAGATCATAAGTTTATTCAGGTCAGTGATCCAGCTTGCAATGTTTATAAGAGTTATTCACTATAAAAGAAATCAGAGGGCTTACTTTCTACCCGTGAAATGAAAAATGCATTGTATGTTTCTGAACTTATTTCTATAGATGTGGAAATGCCTAATTTTTTGTGTGATCTAAATGTTATATTTTTGTAACCTATTGTTTGCAAGTTTGTCTTATGTTCCATTGTGTGATCTATAAATATTTTTTCTTAGTCAAATATCTTTGTTTATTTTTTTCCGTTTTTTTGCATCATGGCTTTGTTGGTGTGTCGGAGATTCCCATATCCATAAAGAGGTTTGTCTTTTCTCTTGTTGTTGTTCTGTGAAGGCTGGCTTCATCTGTTGATTTTATTAAGAAGTTACAAGATGATAGTGTTACTACACGTATACTTCATAAAGAAAATGATCTGATACTCAGGCAGACAACCTGAGTTGGATGGGTTGGTATCGTTTGGTACTAACTGTGGTTTTGCTCAGGTATTCATTTTGATTTATTTTATTTATTAGTGTGTCATAAGTCCTTTATATGTTTTAGCGTATGGTGAGTCATTTAGATGTTCAATGAATTTAGCAGAGACAAGATCAGGGATGTCAATGAAAGACATTCATATTGGTGAAGAGGGAGCAGACTGAAGATGGAAGAAGAGGGATGGGACGGGGGCGGGGGCCAGGGGTGGTTTCATATTTTGAAACGAGGCAGGGGTGGAGGTCCAAAGTCTCCCCAACCACGGGGATGGATCAGGGATGAAGGTTAAATTTTTGAGATGGGGCGGGGGTGGAGACCTTGTCCCCTGCCCCGCCCCAGTCCACAGCCATCCCTATATTTAGGTGACATAAACTTGGTTTACAAAACCTGTCTTTGCTTTACAAGACTAGGTTTTGTAAAATAAGGTCACCATGTTTTTTATTTCAATACTTGATTTATAAATCAAGGGGATCCCTCTCCACCACCCCTTCCACACTCACCTTTCAAAACTTCGTTCAATACCTTTTTATGTTCAACCGAAAAATAACCCGGATGGTGCCAACTGGCTGGTGTTACACTACTTCGAACATTTTACGATAGTTGATCTACTGGATTTTTTCTATTTAAAAAAAAAAAAACTAATGTCTAGCCATTTTTTGGCCAAGCACCGATCCAAAAATGGTCGGCCAATAAATTTTAAATTTTTTAGCCATTTTTTTCAAACAGCCACCGGTCGGAAAATGATTGGGATGGTGCCAACCCATTGGTGTGATACCACTCTTACCATTCTTTGGCCAGATTTTCTCTCTCTTTTTCTAAAAAAAAAAAAAACTAATGTCTAGCCATTTTTTGGCTAGCCACCGTCGGCCAATTTTTCTTTATCTTTTTTTATTTTCTATTTTCAGACATTTTTTGATCAGTCATCGGTTGGAAAAGAGCCGGACTTGTGCCCACATTGTCGAGTGGTACCAGTTGAACCATTTTTTATTTTTCACTTTTTGGCCAACCACCAACTGAAAAATGGTCAGTGCAGGCCAAAACATGGCCGACCATTTTTTTTTTCTATTTTTCCAGTTTTCACTTTTTTTTTTAGTTTTATTTTTTACCTTTCGGTTTTTTTACCACCAGCCACCTGCTAGAAAATGGTCGAGCTGGCAGCCGCCTCGCCGTCTGATACCAGTGGCTGGCCCCAAAAATGGCCCTCCAATATTTTTTCCTCTTTTTCACTTTTTGTTTGGCTTTTTCGCCTTTCAGCCAGCCATTGGCCGAAAAATGGTTGGACTGGTGCTGCCGGACAGACATTAATAGCTAACCATTTTGCAGCCTAAAAATGGACATCCATTATTTATTTTTGTTAAATTTTTGAGTTTTAAATATGCTACAAATATATACTTTTAACTATAATTAAGAGAAATAAAGTAATTTCATAAGGTCAACACAGGCACTAAACAACTTCAAGGTAGGCATTCTCTAAAAAAAATAGGAAATAGAAGGTGGCTAAAAATAACTTTACCATAAGTTGGCACTTACATGTAAAATTAGCCTGAAAAAAAAAAAGGCAAAGAAATGAAAGCTGTACATGACCATGACATGGTATGTCATAATGTGCGCTTGGTCTTGACCATTTATTTATTGGAAGGCTCCAATCTCAACCCATTTGCGTCAATGAGTGGTTAGTGTTGAAGCTCTACAAGTTAGCGGCTTAGCCTCGTGCAATAGTTTTACTTAAAAATTGACATGGTAGTTAGGAGTGTCAACGGGCTTAGTTTACCCGGACTGGACCTGACCTGACCTGAACCAAATCTTATAGGGTCTGGGTACAATGATAAATAATAAGACCTGGGTCTGGATCCAAAGGTCCGGTTAATACATGGACCTCGGTATAGTTTAGTTTGTAAAATCTTATACCAGACTCGAACCCGACCCGAGTTATGATAAAGACCCACAAATTTTCAATGTAAAAATAATAAAAAATATAATTTGACAGGGTATGATCTAAGTTTGGTTCATGTAGTTATTATGGGATGGGGCTATGGTTTTTCTTATAGTGGACCCGATTAGACCTGAGTGCGGACCCGATACCATACCCAAAAATCTGGTTCAAGTCTGGTTCTACCTGGATCCGAACCAAACCTGACCCAAGCTAAGAATAGTTTTACTTTTTTTTTTTGGTTTATGATGAAGAAAAACCCCCACTGAAAACTGAGTCACTTAACGGACCCTAAAACTCAGCATTGAAAAAGTGGATACTACCACTTGACCTTATTGATCTAGCTACCACACATAGCTCCTACACTCCCCCCACCCCCTCTTTTTTTCTTAAGAACAGAAAAAGTGTTGCTTACAGATATAGTGTAGTACGAGTAGGGGTATCAACGGGTCGGGTTTACCTGGACCAAACCCTATAGGGTTCGGGTATGGTGACAAATACGAAGACACTACGAGCTGTTTCCTCCCCAAAAAAAAAACATGTACATCAGATTCATAAGGTTAGTTCCGTTAAAAAACAACTCATTTTTTTAAAGGCATTTGTATCTCATATCTAGAGGTGCAAATGGGTTGAAATCAGGTTGGGTCAAAAAAATATAAGAAAAAAAGCTATTTACATGTAAAACATGCAAACAGATCGGATTTTGATTGAATTAACTCTAGATCCAACTTAAAAGTACTGATCCCAATATGCCCCCCAAACCAAAAATAATCCTATCCAATTGTACACATGGATTTTACTCAAAGAATCTAAATTGGGAAACATGTCAAACTCAGATAGGATATCAGATCATAACCTATCCATTTGCAACCCTACTCATGTTCCTATTACCAAATGTTACCCTCATTTTTAATATTTAAGTTATGACAAAGGTCTAGCTTAACAACCTTTCAAAATATCATACAACAACAACAACTACTCCTTTATCTCAAAACAATTAGGGTCGGCGATATGAACCAAAAAAGAAAATCATTATGGGTCTTCCACATGAATCCTTCAACTCCAATCATTTTTATCCAATGCCATATCCTCGGTGAGGTTCAAAACATTCATATCCTTTCCTATCATCTCCATCAATGTCTTCCTAGGCCTACCCTGACCTCTTTTAACTAATATATTTCTATTTCTCCATCCTTCTAACCGGAGCACCATTAGGCCTTCGCCGAATATGTTCAAACTACCGTAAATGATTCTCTCTCATCTTATTTTTAATGGGTGCAACGCCTACCTTCTTAGGTATCTCCTCGTTCTAAATCTTATCTTTTATTGTATTTCCACACATCCATCTAAGCATACGCATCTCATCTACACTCATTTTTTGAATATGATGTCTCTTGGCAACCCAATATTTCGTACCATATAGTAAAACGGGCCTAATAGTCGTCCCATAAAACTTTTCCTTCAACCGCAATAGCATTCTACGATCGCACAACACTCTAGTTGCACTTTTCCATTTCATCCACCCAACCTTTATCCTATGATTTACATCTCCATCAATTTCTCCGTACTTTTGAATGATAGATCTCAAATATTTGAAACAATCATCCACCGGTATTTCTTGCTCACCAGGCTTCACTACACTCCCATCACTATTTCGTTGCTTACTAAATCGACATTCCATATATTCTGTCTTATTCTTACTTAACTTAAAACCTCTTGCTTCCAATGTCTATCTCCATAATTCTAACTAAGCATTAACCCCAGCTCTAGACTCATCAATCAAAACAATATCATCAGCAAACAGCAAACAACAAACAACATACACCACGACATATTTTCTTGAATTGATCTTGTAAGTTCATCCATCACTATAGCAAATAGGAAAGGGCTTAAAGTAGATCCTTGATGTAACCCAACCGTTATAGGAAAATTGGTTGTCGCCCCTCCACCAGTGCGGACATTGGTTACTACTCCTTCATACATATCTTTAATTATACTAATGTACTTGAGAGAAACACCTTTCTTCATCATTGTTCACCAGAGAATGTCCCTAGGTACTCTATCGTATGCCTTCTCCAAATCAATAAAAACCATATGCAAATCTTTGTTCCTCTCTATTTCTCTCAATAAGTTATCTAAGAAGATGTATAGCTTCCATAGTTGATCTTCCAGGTATAAAACCAAATTGATTCTCCAATATCATGACAACTTTCCTCAACCTAGACTCAATCACCCTCTCTCAAAGTTTCATAGTATGACCCATGAGTTTTATACCACGATAGTTTGTGCAATCTTGTATATCACCCTTATTCTTATATAGAGGCACCAAAGTACTCTTCTTCCACTCATTAGGCATCTTATTTGTCCGTCAAATCTTGTTAAAAAGATTTGTTAACTATTCTAAATCTTTCTCTCCCAAGCATTTTCAAGTCTCGATAGGTATACCATCTGAGCCAACTGCCCTTCTTGATTTCATTTTCTTCAAAGCCTCTGTAATTTCTTTCTTTTGAATCTTGCGCATAAAGTCATGATTCATCTCATGAAAAGGAATGGAGAAGTCTCCAAGATCCTGAGCAAGAATTCCATTAAATAGCTTATCAAAATAATCTTTTCATCTCTCCTTAATCTCCTCATTTTTGACTAAAACCCTTTGCGTTTCATCTTTGATACATCTAACCATACCCAGATCCCTCAATTTCCTATCTTTCATCTTTGCAAACCTATAAATATTCTTCTCGCCCTCTTTGATATCCAACTTGTCATAAACCTTCTTATATATCTTATCCCTCGCGTTTCGAACTACTTTTTTGGCTTCCTTCTTTGCTACCATATACTTCTCCAAATTCTCATTATCATGACTCTTACTTAGATTTTTATAACACTCTCTTTTAACCTTAATAGCTAATTTGACATCCTTGTTCCAGCATGATGTATCCTTACCTAGCGGTGTACCGCCTTTAGACTCACCCAATACCTCCTTAGTCACATTTCTCATGCCACCTGGTATCTTATTCAACATTGATTTGAATCCTCCTCGAGACACCAATCAACTTCCTTAACTACATGCTCTAAAAACATTCTTTGTTTAGCTCCTTTCAGTACCCACCACTTAATTCTAGAATCTATCCTATGTCTATCTCTTTTGCGACATTGTCTAATTTTAAGATCTAAAATTAAGACTCAATGTTGTGTAGCTACACTTTCTGTAACGCCCCGAATTTCCAAAACAAAGCTAAGTTAAAATTTTCATGAATTTCTTTTTTTTTTTTCTTTGCAGCGGAACTTAGAAAAGCTTTTAGCGGCGGAATCAGACGATAATGAGTCGTCAGTTTTAGAAAACTCCGAGCACGTTGCAGGTATGTGGCCAAGCAACTCATTGACCACCAAAGTGTTCCATTTTATCGAAAACATATGTTTATTACAACACTACTGCTTAGAAAAGCAGTGAAGGTTCAATAAAAAGGAAGCAGTACAACTCTGTCTAGAGAAACCCTGGAACTCGATGCCGCCTTGCTCCGCATATCGCCACGCAGGTTCAACACCTGAAATCCCCATTAAACGGGGTCAGAACCACTGATGGTCTGGTAAGTAGGCAAACACCTATCTATTCAACTCAAGTAAATGCATAGACCACTCAGGGTCGCAGTTCGTAATACGACGCTCAAGCCTCCATGACTTAGCGTATATCGCAAAAGCCTCATCAGGGCTATGAGTTGAACATCCACGCAAGTCTTCATGACTTCGCATAAGCCTCTTCAGGGCTGTGAGTTAGAATAACCTCTTAAGTCTCTACGACTTAGCCTTGACCTCCTCAGAGTCACGAATGAATGTCTAGCTCAAGCCTTTATGCTTGGCACATCCGTATCCTACGAATCTAAGGACAGCTCTCCGAGCTTCACTTAGTCGTACGGATATCAATAGGGTTTTTTCCCAATCGGTACAGTAGTATACCGACCATGACACCTTCACAAAGGTTATGCAGGACTGACTCAACAACGTCATCTACTCATACATTCAAAGTAGCGCTGCACCTAAGCTAATGCTTTGCTTCGATAATTGCACCTCCCCCTGGGCTTAGGGGACTCATATCTGGGCGACAACGCGACGATCTGAGGGTTGATTATTCTATGTATTTTAGATACCCCAGAGGCCTGTTGACCCCATCCCCCTAGTAGGACGGTACAACATACCGGAAGAGATCCTTACTAGGTATCCGAATGCATTCTGCTACTGCAGTAGTTGGGTTCAATCCTTAGATATTTAAGGATAACCACGACCTCCATACCTCTGAGTGACGAAGGCCATCAATGAACTCTATCAGGTTCGGGTGAAATATATGTCACTCAAGGCTGCGCCATCACCGTCTTCCTCGGTGAGAAATTCTGAAAGGGGCTTGCCGGTCTTACAATTACTTGACGAACATTGCATGCCTATAGGGCAGCCTTTGAGAAGTATGTACCCGACCCCAATCAACCACACGGTTTTCACCGTGGAACAAAGGTTTTATTCATATGCATGCTTAACTCTGCTCTCGACACTTCGGCCTTGACGAGCACTTCACCTCTTTTGGTGGAAACAACACACTCCGGCTCAGCGGCCCTTACGAGTCTGGTTGTCTGATAATTCTCAATGAGCATGCACATGACTCGATCTCTACGGATCGGCTACTCGGCGTATTTTTACGCAACGAGTTCAGGACCTTGTCAAGGCGCTACTACTACTTTGGCGCAACGGCTCTTACAAGTATGGTGCCCTTGCAGGTGCCAGGGAGACGAATCATTCTGACATCGTTCCAACAAAGGACATCATTGTGCCACTTAACTGGTTCTGGCAGCTCTTCTGCCAACCATCCTGTCAACACCTTCTCTGCTCTACCGGCAGCGGTGCGACGAACCTTTCTACATCGTAGAAGGCGTTCCATAACTGGGTAGCACTTCTGCTACGTTCTTTCTGAGTCATTCTTTAGCTCCTTCAGGAATTTCAGCAGCACTTCCTCTCTTTAACGGAGAAAGCGTGCGTTTTCTTTTATCCATTTCAGCGGCATCTCCCCTCTTTGGTGGGAAATCGCTACGCTTAACTCGGGAAATGGATGCGCACCGTTGTGCGTACTTTGCATCCATCAAGGTTGCAGGAACCTTGGGCCATAGCTAGGCCATACGTAATTGATTTAGTCTTTACGTAAAGAGCATTTTGCCAAAAGGCGAAGCCTTTCCAATAGGGGCTTCATTCGTTAAGCAGAATCTTGTACGAGGAGCGGTAAGGGAATCGCATGGGCGATTTTGGAGTTGATCTCCATTTGAACGCTCACTTACGCGCCATATATGTAATATAAGCAGAAGCCTGTGCTTTATACAGCGGCGGCGTAAAGGAAATGCATATACTATTATTCAGGGTGTGTAACTGAACGAAATATTCTACATATATAACAAAGCAGAAGCCTTGGTATCGTTCGACGCGACAGCGTAAGTAAATACATTGCAGAAAGCAGGAGCCTTGGCATTGTTCGACGCGACGGCGTAAGTAAATGCATAATCGGAAGTGCAGTAATCTGAAGTGCAGAAAACAGGGAGCCTTGGCATCATACGACGCGACGGCAAAGGTAAATTACATGGCCTGTGCGATATAAGACGCGTCAGCAGATATACACCTAGATCTGTATCCAACGATAGTTACGAGGCGAGCGAGTGAACACCGAAGTGTCCTAGAGGGCTCAACCAAGAACTAGAGTGAGATATTATTTTGAAGAACGCATATACTGCGTATTCGAACATATATATCCGACGATAGTTACGAGGCGAGCGCGTGAACACCGAAGCGTCCTAGAGGGCTCAACCAAGAACTAAAGCAAGATACTACTTCAGAAAGTATATGCTATATACAAACAATCAAATACTTGAGAGAGATGTATCAACGAAGCGAACTTACTTCAAATCGCGGAAGAAACGGCTCCGGGTTGCTTCTTTGGCTTCGAGCCTTCCTTCGAGAGGTCAGACTAAGTCAGATGAAGCTGACTTAGTTGAGAAAGAGGTAGAGTAGGTCAAGCTACTCAACCTAAGTGGTTTGAACCAAACAGGGTTCGATCCAAGTCAATTGGGTTCAGCAGGTTCGAACTCAGCTCAAGTAGGCTAAGTCTGGGTTCAGAAACCCAAACCGGAATCAGGACCAAAAAGGACTTTGACTTTGACTTTAAACCCAACTAGGTTCAAGTCAAGTCAACTGGGTTTGGACTTAGTCAAGTAGGTTCAGACCTAGGTCAAGTGAGTTAGGACCAGGTCAGGCAGGCTAAGACCAGATCAGGCAGGCTCAGGCCAAGTCAGGCAGGCTCAGACCTACTGAGCTAGGTAGGGGAGGTTTTAGGAAATAGGAGAGAGAAAGAGGAGGCTAGAAAGGGGGGGGACGATTTTTTCTAAAGGGGAGGGCCTTTATTTATAGGAAATGAAACTTGGGCCCCAAGTTTCCCCTTTACCCATTTGCCCTTGGCTTCTTTTTAATGCCAAGAGGTTCCTTGGTGTGGGGCCCACTTGGATATTCCATGGGATATTTTTGTGGGTCCCACCAGATATTTTCTGAGGAATATTTCTGTGGGTCCCACCAATATTTCCGTGGGTCCTGCAAGAATTTCGGGTTTCCGGCGATTTTTTTCTGAAAAATTCTGAGTACGCCATTCCCTTCGTATTGACGTAACTAAGAAAGTTGGCTCGCAGGAATCCTTTGATTTCATTCAGGTAGGAAGTTATGGCTTCCAGAGTGTTTGAGCATATATTCGCGATTCGACGAATATCCTAAGTATAACTGGCTCGCAGGAATTGATTCGTTTCGCATTCTAAGAAAAATGCTATTTTTACCGATAAATGCCGCATGAATTTTATTCAGATATTTTCTGAAAAATTGCGGGTCTTACATCATTACCCCCTTAAAGGAATTTCGTCCGCGAAATTCAGCTAAGAGTACAAGGTGAAGAGTTCAGGATATTTATCTCGCATATCCGATTCAGGCTCCCAAGTGCAATCATCGATTCCATGATGCTGCCACCTCACTTTAACAAGTGGAATGACCTTTGTCCTTAGCACTTGCTCTCATCGGTCTATGATCTCAATAGGTCTTTCTTCCACAGTCATATCCTCCTAGATGTCAATATCTTCATGTTGGATGACGTGGGAAGGGTCGTGAACGTACTTTCTAAGCATTGACACATGAAATACGTTGTGTATCTGTGTATACTGCGGTGGCAATGCTACTCTGTAGGCGGTCTCTCCTATCCGGCTCAAAACCTCGAAGGGACCAACGAATCTGGGGCTGAGCTTCCCCTTCTTTCCGAAACGAAACACACTCTTGGTTGGGGAGACCTTGATAAAAACCTTATCTCCAACCACAAAAGTGAGTTCCCTATGCCGCTGATCAGCGTAGCTCTTCTGTCGACTCTGAGCAGTCAGTAGCTTCTTCCTGATCATGTGGACCTGCTCAGTATAATGCTGCAACACTATGGGCGAGTCCAAGGTTCGCTCACCCACTTCACCCCAATGGATTGGTGATCGACAGGGTCGCCCGTACAAGGCTTCATACGGTGCCATCCCAATGCTAGCGTGGTGGCTATTATTATAAGCAAATTCAGCCAACGCTAGGTGGGAATCCCAATCACCTTTCCATTCTAGCATACAAGCTCTTAGCATATCTTCAAGAGTCTGTATGGTTCGTTCTGATTGCCCATCTGTTTGGGGATGGAATGCTGTACTGAACTTGAGTTTCGTCCCCAGGGCTCTCTGAAGCTGCTCCCAAAAGTGAGAGGTGAACTTCGGGTCACGATCGGATATGATCGAAATCAGCACTCCATGGAGTCTAACGATTTCCCGAATGTAGATCTCCGCCAATCGTTCAGTTGAGTATCGAGTGTTGATTGGCAGGAAGTGAGCAGACTTGGTGAGTCTGTCTATGATCACCCATATTGAGTCATGTTGTCTCTTGGACCGAGGCAATCCAACGATGAAATCCATCGTAATGCCCTCCCATTTCCATTCTGGAATCTCGATCCGTTGCATTTTCCCACCAGGTCGTTGATGCTCGATTTTTACTTGCTGGCAGATTAAACACCTTGAGACAAATGTAGCCACATCACGTTTCATACCCCTTCACCAGTACTTTCTCTGTAAGTCCCGAAACATTTTTGTACCTCCAGGGTGAATGGTGTACTTGCTGTTATGAGCCTCCTGGAGTACTTTCTGTCTTAGCTCAGGGTTATTTGGAACCCAAATTCTTTCTTCCATCCATATTCCTCAATCCTCTTTTAAATGGAAGAAAGTGTCATCTTTTGCAGCACGAACTTTTAATTCCAAGTACTGGGGGTCCTCGAACTGTTCGGCTACAATGCGATTGAGGATCTCGATATGGATTGTCAGGCATGACAATCGAATCTTTCCTGGGTCAGCCAGGAATGGCTTCCAGCTGACAAAATCCTCCATCAGCTTCCATTGTCCGGTGAGGCTGGCCAGAGTGCCAACAGTCTTGCGACTAAGGGCATCTGCTACAACATTCGCTTTTCCAGGGTGATAGGAAAGCGTGAATTCATAGTCTTTGAGGAATTCCAGCCATCGCCATTGCCGCATATTGAGTTCTTTTTGAGAAAAGAGGTATTTTAGGCTTTTATGGTCCGACATGACCTCGAATTTCTCTCCATATAGGTAGTGTCGCCAGATTTTAAGCGCGAACACTACCGCGACAAGCTCAAGATCGTGGGTTGGATAGTTTTTCTCATGAATTCTTAACTGACGGGATGCATAGGCGATTACTTTGCCATGCTGCATCAATACACAACCCAGACCTGTTCCCGAGGCATCGGTATAAGCAACGAAGCCTCCCTGACCAGAAGGTAAGGTAAGGACAGGGGCAGTGGTAAGCCTCTGTTTGAGAACCTCAAAGCATTCCTTACACTGGTCAGTCCATTCAAACTTGACTCCCTTTTTCAGTAATTTCGTCATTGGTACGGCGATTCGGGAGAAGTCCTGTATGAACTTCCGATAATATCCGGCAAGTCCAAGGAAGCTGCGGACCTCAGTGATATTTTCTGGCTGCTTCCAGTCTATCACAGCTTTGACCTTCGCAGGATCTACTGCGATTCCATCTTTTGAGATCACATGGCCAAGGAACATTACTTTGTCTAGCCAGAATTCACATTTTGAAAACTTGGCATATAACTGATTATCTTGAAGGGTTTTCAAGACGATTCTCAAGTGCTCCTTGTGTTGTTCCTCATTCTCTGAATACACGAGAATGTCATCAATGAAAACGATGACAAAAGTGTCTAAGTATGGCTTGAACACTCGGTTCATCAGGTCCATAAAGACAGCAGGCGCATTAGTAAGTCCGAAGGGCATTACTACGAACTCATAATGGTCATATCTCGTTCTGAAGGCAGTCTTAGGTATATCCTCCTCCTTAACTCTGAGCTGATGGTATCCAGACCTGAGGTCGATCTTGGAGAACACTCTCGCTGTTCTGAGCTGATCGAATAAGTCCTCAATCCGAGGCAACGGGTACTTATTTTTAATGGTTGCCTGGTTAAGCATCCGATAATCGATGCATAACCGAAGGGATCCATCCTTCTTCTTTACAAATAGTACTGGGGCTCCCCATGGTGACATACTTGGTCGGATGAACCCTTGTTCCATCAGTTCTTCCAACTGACATTTCAACTCACTGAGTTCAGCTGGTGCCATACGATAAGGGGCTTTGGATATCGGCGCTGTTCCAGGTAAGGATTGAATTCCAAATTCAACCTCACGAAGTGGCGGAAGTCCTGAAAATTCCTCAGGAAACAGATCGGGAAACTCCCGCACTACTTCCAAACTCTCAAGGGGTTGGTCGTTGGATTTTTCCACCGAGAGACTCAACAGAAAGGCCACACAACCCTTCCTAAGGTATTTTTGTACCTTAAGTGCTGATATGAGCCTTTTTTGTGGAACTGGTTTGGATAACCGGTATTCCATCTTAGGTAATCCGGGTCGAGATAGAATCACTCTGCTCTCGCGGCACAGAATCTTGGCATTATTCTGAGCCAACCAATTCATTCCCAGAATGACATCGTACTGTATCATATCGATCAGGATGGCGTCAGTAGGCAAGTGTTGCCCTGCTATCTCAATATCCAAATTTTTCACACACCGGATACATTTGGTGCGTGAACCCAACGGGTTATATACTTCGATCATTTTATCAATCGGTTGTACCGAGGCGTGGAGTTGTTCGGTGAAATCGTCGGAGATAAACGTATGAGTAGCACCACAATCAAACAAGACGTAAGCTGCATGTACATTAACAGGTACGGTGCCTTCAATGAAGTCACCGGTTTCGACTTGTTCAGTCGTTACAGCGTATACACGACCTGCAGCAGGCCTTTGTTCTACTCTAGGTGGGGGTCGTTGGACTAGTGTTCGTTGTGGTACTTGTTGAGAGGGTCCGGCAGATCCGGCATTCCTCCTCTGCTCATCAATAAGTTTCTTCCTGCATTGTCTTGCAATGTGGCCCACTTTGCCACAGTAGAAGCATCCACCTGTGTCACGTGGACATGGTCCTCTTGCGTGATTAACATGGCATTTTGGGCAGTTTGGGTTGGATTGCAGGTTGTTTGGAGCCATGTTCTGCCTTGGCCTTACAACTTGTTGAGTGTTGTTCCCACCTTGGAACCTTTTCTTCTGAAAGGGTTGTCGTGAACCCTGGCCACTTGGAAACATTCTCTTCTTGCTCCCACCATCAACTATGGGCCTTTTTGCTATGATCACTTTTGATCGCTCCCAATCCACTTGTATTTTTGAAGCTGCTGCCACAGCCGTTTGAAATGTTTGGGGCATGCTGGTGATAACCCGTGACCTTAGCCCTTCTCGCAGTCCATTGATGTACTTGTCGGCCCTTTCTTGGTCGGTCTCAAATAACCGGAAGCAGTACCGTTCAAGATTTTGAAATTTGGTGGTATAGTCAATCAGATTCATGCCACCCTGCTCCAATTCCAGAAACTCCATCTTCTTCTTGTTTCTGGAGTGTAATGGAAAGTAATTATCCATGAAAGCTCTCCGAAAGTCAGTCCAAGGAATGACTTCAACTTCCGAGAACTGGATAATCTTAGTGGTATCCCACCACTTCCGTGCGTTGTCTTTCAGCCTGTACGTGCCAAAGTTGGTCTTCTTTTCTTCTGGTACTCCCAGCACCAGGAAGGCACGTTCGGTCTCTTCGACCCAACTTTCTGCCAGTTCAGGATCGACTCTACCGTGCCAAAGTGGAATTTTTCATAGGTTATTCCACCAAGGTTTTCGCTTCGAGGTGCGACTGGTTCTGGCCTTGTTTCTCGAATGGCAGTAACCAAATTGTTGAGTGTTTCCAGCAGAAATCCTTGAGTATGGGACTCCTCGCTTGGTATGGTTCTCCTCGTCGTAGGAGCCATTTATCTACCACATACAAACAACGTGTTTTAGTTTCACAATGTATATATCGAAGCAAAGTTTTATTTACTTAATATACATCACATTTACACAAGCATCGCCTTAAACAAAATGTCATGCCGCACTGGCAGACTTTTAGGCGTTGAGAAACTAGGTACATGAGTCTATTGACTCCAAAACACTACCAGTCTCTTCTAGGAACTGGACTTCTTTCTTGACCCAAAGAACCCAAAGTATCATTTACTTCCACATTGCCTTGGTGCAGGCACTACTAGTTTTGGCTTAGGCGGCACTTCCGCGCTCTCAAGCGACTCTTGTGGATAGATCAGTGATGCCGGTCCACTTGCCCACTCAGTGGCATCATGGCTCGGGGAATCCGAGACCATAACGGGATGATATAGGTTGTATCCCTCTTCCTGGCCATTCAGACTCGGCGTTGGTGAAGCCGCTCTGTTCCCCCATATAATAGTACTTTGATTCGAGGAATCTGAAATCATAATGGGATTATAGAAGGAGTTGTTGCATCCCTCCTCCCAACTGTGCAAGCTAGGCGTACATGATGCCTGTTGATAGCCTTGCGATTGACCAAATCCCTCAAGGAAGTTCAAGTCAAATCCTACTAGAGACGGTAGTTCATCAGAAGTTGCTGGAGTACGGCTGCTCCTTCTACTGGAGTAATGTGACCCACTAACACGCGAGGTCTCATCCCTAAGACCAAGCGATCCCCGCCGACCCATATCGGCGGTATGTTTCATTTGGCATTCGTTGGCGGAATGCCCTCCTTCGCCACAATATTGGCAGTCTTGGACTTCATATGGGCATACCCACTCATCGTGCATGATCCCGCAACGATAGCAGTATCCTCGGGAGTCGGGAGTTGCCATCTATACAAAGATGCACCCAGATCAGAACAAGAAGTATAAAATATACTTACAGTGCGATATGGTGGACAAGACGAATCTCGAACCAGGTTTCTCAGACTCTTGCTCTGATACCAATTCTGTAACGCCCCGAATTTCCAAAACAAAGCTAAGTTAAAATTTTCATGAATTTCTTTTTTTTTTCTTTGCAGCGGAACTTAGAAAAGCTTTTAGCGGCGGAATCAGACGATAATGAGTCGTCAGTTTTAGAAAACTCCGAGCACGTTGCAGGTATGTGGCCAAGCAACTCATTGACCACCAAAGTGTTCCATTTTATCGAAAACATATGTTTATTACAACACTACTGCTTAGAAAAGCAGGGAAGGTTCAATAAAAAGGAAGCAGTACAACTCTGTCTAGAGAAACCCTGGAACTCAATGCCGCCTTGCTCCGCATATCGCCACGCAGGTTCAACACCTGAAATCCCCATTAAACGGGGTCAGAACCACTGATGGTCTGGTAAGTAGGCAAACACCTATCTATTCAACTCAAGTAAATGCATAGACCACTAAGGGTCGCAGTTCGTAATACGACGCTCAAGACTCCATGACTTAGCGTATATCGCAAAAGCCTCATCAGGGCTATGAGTTGAACATCCACGCAAGTCTTCATGACTTCGCATAAGCCTCTTCAGGGCTGTGAGTTAGAATAACCTCTTAAGTCTCTACGACTTAGCCTTGACCTCCTCAGAGTCACGAATGGATGTCTAGCTCAAGCCTTTATGCTTGGCACATCCGTATCCTACGAATCTAAGGATAGCTCTCCGAGCTTCACTTAGTCGTACGGATATCAATGGGGTTCTTTCCCAATCGGTACAGTAGTATACCGACCATGACACCTTCACAAAGGTTATGCAGGACTGACTCAACAACGTCATCCACTCATACATTCAAAGTAGCGTTGCACCTAAGCTAATGCTTTGTTTCGATAATTGCACCTCCCCCTGGGCTTAGGGGACTCATATCTGGGCGACAACGCGACGATCTGGGGGTTGATTATTCTATGTATTTTAGATACCCCAGAGGCCTGTTGACCCCATCCCCCTAGTAGGACGGTACAGCATACCGGAAGAGATCCTTACTAGGTATCCGAATGCATTCTGCTACTGCAGTAGTTGGGTTCAATCCTTAGATATTTAAGGATAACCACGACCTCCATACCTCTGAGTGACGAAGGCCATCAATGAACTCTATCAGGTTCGGGTGAAATATATGTCACTCAAGGTTGCGCCATCACCGTCTTCCTCGGTGAGAAATTCTGAAAGGGGCCTGCCGGTCTTACAATTACTTGACGAACATTGCATGCCTATAGGGCAGCCTTTGAGAAGTATGTACCTGACCCCAATCAACCACACGGTTTTCACCGTGGAACAAAGGTTTTATTCATATGCATGCTTAACTCTGCTCTCGGCACTTCGGCCTTGACGAGCACTTCACCTCTTTCGGTGGAAACAACACACTCCGGCTCAGCGGCCCTTACGAGTCTGGTTGTCTGATAATTCTCAATGAGCATGCACATGACTCGATCTCTACGGATCGGCTACTCGGCGTATTTTTACGCAACGAGTTCAGGACCTTGTCAAGGCGCTACCACTACTTTGGGGCAACGGCTCTTACAAGTATGGTGCCCTTGCAGGTGCCAGGGAGACGAGTCATTCTGACATCGTTCCAACAAAGGACATCATTGTGCCACTTAACTGGTTCTGGCAGCTCTTCTGCCAACCATCCTGTCAACACCTTCTCTGCTCTACCGGCAGCGGTGCGACGAACCTTTCTACATCGTAGAAGACGTTCCATAACTGGGTAGCACTTCTGCTATGTTCTTTCTGAGCCATTCTTTAGCTCCTTCAGGAATTTCAGCAGCACTTCCTCTCTTTAACGGAGAAAGCGTGCGTTTTCTTTTATCCATTTAAGCGGCATCTC
The DNA here is from genome assembly GCF_984573655.1 of Nuphar pumila. Taxonomy (NCBI): domain Eukaryota; kingdom Viridiplantae; phylum Streptophyta; class Magnoliopsida; order Nymphaeales; family Nymphaeaceae; genus Nuphar; species Nuphar pumila. The sequence goes on along the minus strand of NC_143255.1, from coordinate 96,137,505 downwards.
CCCTCTTTGGTGGAAAATTGCTACGCTTAACTCGGGAAATGGATGCGCACCGTTGTGCGTACTTTGCATCCATCAAGGTTGCAGGAACCTTGGGCCATAGCCAGGCCATACGTAATTGATTTAGTCTTTATGTAAAGAGCATTTTGCCAAAAGGCGAAGCCTTTCCAATAGGGGCTTCATTCGTTAAGCAGAATCTTGTACGAGGAGCGGTAAGGGAATCGCATGGGCGATTTTGGAGTTTATCTCCATTTGAACACTCACTTACGCGCCATATATGTAATATAAGCAGAAGCCTGTGCTTTATACAACGGCGGTGTAAAGGAAATGCATATACTATTTTTCAGGGTGTGTAACTGAACGAAATATTCTACATATATAACAAAGCAGAAGCCTTGGCATCGTTCGACGCGACGGCGTAAGTAAATGCATAATCGGAAGTGCAGTAATCTGAAGTGCAGAAAACAGGGAGCCTTGGCATCATACGACGCGACGGCAAAGGTAAATTACATGGCCTGTGCGATATAAGACGCGTCGGCAGTATCAGCAGATATACACCTAGATCTATATCCAACGATAGTTACGAGGCGAGCGAGTGAACACCGAAGTGTCCTAGAGGGCTCAACCAAGAACTAGGGTGAGATATTATTTTGAAGAACGCATATACTGCGTATTCGAACATATATATCCGACGATAGTTACGAGGCGAGCGCGTGAACACCGAAGCGTCCTAGAGGGCTCAACCAAGAACTAAAGCAAGATACTACTTCAGAAAGTATATGCTATATACAAACAATCAAATACTTGAGAGAGATGTATCAACGAAGCGAACTTACTTCAAATCGCGGAAGAAACGGCTCTGGGTTGCTTCTTTGGCTTCGAGCCTTCCTTCGAGAGGTCAGACTAAGTCAGATGAAGCTGACTTAGTTGAGAAAGAGGTAGAGTAGGTCAAGCTACTCAACCTAAGTGGTTTGAACCAAACAGGGTTCGATCCAAGTCAATTGGGTTCAGCAGGTTCAAACTCAGCTCAAGTAGGCTAAGTCTGGGTTCAGAAACCCAAACCGGAATCAGGACCAAAAAGGACTTTGACTTTGACTTTAAACCCAACTAGGTTCAAGTCAAGTCAACTGGGTTTGGACTTAGTCAAGTAGGTTCAGACCTAGGTCAAGTGGGTTAGGACCAGGTCAGGCAGGCTAAGACCAGATCAGGCAGGCTCAGGCCAAGTCAGGTAGGCTCAGACCTACTGGGCTAGGTAGGGGAGGTTTTAGGAAGTAGGAGAGAGAAAGAGGAGGCTAGAAAGGCGGGGGACGATTTTTTCTAAAGGGGAGGACCTTTATTTATAGGAAATGAAACTTGGGCCCCAAGTTTCCCCTTTACCCATTTGCCCTTGGCTTCTTTTTAATGCCAAGAGGTTCCTTGGTGTGGGGCCCACTTGGATATTCCATGGGATATTTTTGTGGGTCCCACCAGATATTTTCTGAGGAATATTTTTGTGGGTCCCACCAATATTTCCGTGGGTCCCGCAAGAATTTCGGGTTTCCGGCGATTTTTTTCCGAAAAATTCTGAGTACGCCATTCCCTTCGTATTGACGTAACTAAGAAAGTTGGCTCGCAGAAATCCTTTGATTTCATTCAGGTAGGAAGTTATGGCTTCCAGAGTGTTTGAGCATATATTCGCGATTCGACGAATATCCTAAGTATAACTGGCTCGCAGGAATTGATTCGTTTCGCATTCTAAGAAAAATGCTATTTTTACCGGTAAATGCCTCATGAATTTTATTCAGATATTTTCTGAAAAATTGCGGGTCTTACACTTTCTCCCGGTATAACCTTACAATCGATGCAACAACCCATATCTCTCTTTCTAAGTAAAAAAAAAATCTATCTGACTCGTATTAACCCCACTTTTAAATGTTACTAGGTGAGACTCCCTCTTCCTAAACCAAGTGTTTTCTAAAGATCATATCATAGGACAAACCAAAATCTAAAATCCTTTCTCCACTTTCGTTTTTTTCTCCTATACCATAGCCTCCATGGATACTCTCAAATCCATCCCTACTAATGCCTACATGTCCATTAAGGTCACTGCCGATGAAAAGCTTTTCTCCATAAGATATCCCTTGTACTACTTCATCTAAATCTTCCCAAAATTGATGCTTAATGGAATCATGTAAACCTACTTGAGGTGCATAAATACTAATAATATTAATAATATCCGTACTTAATACTAATTTAATAAGTAAAATCCTATCACCCTTTCTACGGACCTCAACTACATTATCTATAAACTTACGACTCATAACAATGCCTACTCAATTCCTATTCCTATTTATTCTTGTATACCAAATCTTATATCCCAAAGGTTTTATCACTTTTACTTTTTCACCTATCCATTTGGTCTCTTGTAGACATAAAATACCAATCTTTCTCCTACACATAACATCTACTAACTCTATCAACTTACCAGTTAAAGACCCTATGTTTCAAGTAGCTAACCTAATTTTATGGCCTTGGACTAACTTCTTTATCCCCACCTGTCCAACAAAGTGAGGGAACCCTTGCCTATTTGACACCACACCCGGGCATCGGTGTGACGCATCGCTTCTAAGCAATGACCTAGCAACCCTTATCCATTTATCACTGCCTTTGAGCCTATAGAGTACAACGCGTCGTTCAATAAGAAACACCCCAGCGAAATTCTCATATTGGTTCATATTCATAGGATTTGACTAAGTTTTTATGCGGGCTGTCACTAGCCTACCACAACTCTCCTCTTTTATTCAGGCGTGGGACCGACATTGTATAACTAAACAGTTAATCACAGGCGGAGTTAACCTTTCAAAATATCATGAGACTTTTTTTTTCCATATTTTTTCCGGTGAACAAAGATTTGGGAATATGCTACAAACTCCAAACAATCCTTATTCATGACCTACCCAACATCACTTCATTCTAATTTGGTGAGCTGAAGATTATGGAGCTTGACTTTTGAGTTCTTTCATTGGTCAACATCACTTCGTAAAATAGATTTGCACTAAGCCACAGTTGAAACAGGACCACATGCACAAAAAGACAAAAGAAATCTGAGCCGTAGGATTTCTTTATCCCATCGTGAGTCTGCTGTACCGCGGACACGAAGTGTCTTTCGATCTGGGTGCCTGGATATTGGGACACACGTCTCGAGTTCCCCCAACACTTCCCCCCAAAAAAACGGTCACAGTTTCCAAAGCAACTACGGTACGGCTCATCTCCTAATACAGGTTCGATTATTCAAGTCGGACGATTCTTACGCAAAATCCGGTTCCTTTCGGTTGTATCGATTCCTCAAAGCCAATTTCGCGTTGACTACAGGGCACTTTAGTCCTTTCATAAATGAATCAGGTGATGCAACTCGCACGTGCAGGATGGAGACAGTCAGACTCCACCCCCCCTTTTTAATGGCGACGCCATCCTCTTTCTTTTCCCATAAAATCCAGATAAAGCGGGAAAAAATGGTTTCAACCCATCAGTCTGAGCCCATACCCACCACCAGGTATCTTCTTTCTTTCGTTTTCTGTGTAATTGTGGCTCAATTATAGCGTTCTGGAATCTTGGATTTCATTTTCTTTCCTGCAATAATTCAGCTTTCCCAATAGCCCTTTAGCGTTTGGGTACTCTTGCTTTTTAGTGATTCTTCGCTATATTCTCCTCTCCCTTCTTCTTCTTCCAGTAGGGTTTTGGGGGTTTCTTGAGGTGTAGAGATAGGAATTGGATGATTTGGGGTTTGAGATTTGGGGATGGATAATCATACCCACCCGAGGAATTTTGAGGTTTCTGCAAATCCGGATGATGGGTATTCGAAATTCAGGGTTTTGGGGCAAGATGGTGCTCCATTTGGGGATTTCCAGAGCGGCTCTTGCTTCCAGAAGGCTCAGGATTTGGCCTTGTCTAGCGTGAGGTCCCAATTAGGCTTAGGGTTTGAGGATTTCAATTTGGGTGGTGGGTTGGATTCCAAAGGGGAGGGTTTGCTGCCTTATATGGATTGCAGCCCCAGGGCGTTGCTCAGAAATCTGTTTTTTCTTGAGCAGAAGGTCCATGATCTTCAGGGTGTGGTGAGGTCCATGATTGGGGGGGACTGTGGGATGGATAGATCCGATGGGTTCTTGATCAAGCAGCAGATGATTAGGGCAGATATTGCGTCGATCATAGCTCAATTGCTGTCGGCAGCTGGCCGGTTGATCCCAGCCGGGCAGCAGGTTGGTCAGGGGGGTATTCTGGGATCTGGGTTTGAGGATGATGCTTTTGTTGGTCATCTGAGTGATGGGGTGGCTGGGGCAGGTGGGATTGGGATGATGGGCATTTTGCAGCAGATGGGTGAAGTTTTGGAAACCGGTGGTGATATCAAAGTTGGAAATATGGGAATCGATTTTAGTCAGTTGGATGATGATGATTTGTCCGGTAATATGCTTGGAACGCCATCTGCGATAGAATTGCCATCAGGGTTAGCAAGAACACCTGATGATACAAAGATGGTTTTTTATGAGGAGTTTAAGAAGGTGGGCTCCAACCAACCTGAACCATCGGTGTTTCAGGCTAATGAATCTGAACATGTATCAGCTGGAGACATGGAATTCAATGGAATGGTGAAAGATGAGGATGAGGATGGGGAGGAAGAGAACCTTGCTCCTGGTTCGTATGAACTATTGGAGTTGGACAAAGATGAGATTCTGGCACCGCATACCCACTTCTGCACGATCTGTGGGAAGGGATTCAAGAGAGATGCTAATCTTCGAATGCATATGCGTGGTCATGGCGATGAGTATAAGACTCCGGAAGCCCTTGCAAAACCACACAAGGATGCAAAGCTGGAGAGTGGTCAATTAAAGAGGTACTCGTGTCCTTTTGATGGATGCAAAAGAAACCAAAAGCACAAGAAGTTCCAGTCTTTGAAGTCTATCCTTTGTCTGAAGAACCATTACAAGAGAAGCCACTGTGATAAGAGCTATACCTGCAGCAGATGCCACACCAAAAAATTCTCTGTAATTGCAGATCTGAAAACCCATGAGAAGCACTGTGGACAGGATAAATGGCAGTGTTCATGCGGAACAACTTTCTCTAGGAAAGACAAGTTGTTTGGCCATGTTGCTCTGTTCCAAGGCCACACGCCTGCACTTCCTCTGAATGAGATTAAAGGTTCTGGTAACCCAGATGAAGGTGGAAAGGCTGAAAAAATGAAGAACGGTGGGAAAACAGTGCCTAAATTGCCTCCAATCTCTGCTGGAACTGAGCAGGGAGTTGCTGGTCATGGATTTAATGCACTAATTAGAAATGACGCAGCTCCCACCAACATTAGCTTTGGTGAAGAGGTGACCAGGAACAACTTTAATGGTGGATCAAGCATGATGGGAAGGTTACCTAGGTCAGGATCTAATCTAATAGGAGGATCATCTTCTTTGCAAGCTGTGTTATCTGGCAATTTCCTCCAGCTGAACGGGGGGAATCCAAACCAGAATGCATTGTAAGCTTGACCTCAGTATGTCTGGTGTTATCAGAATTATGTTCTTGTGAGTTTCCGGTTATGATGTTAACCGGTGCCCTTGTTTATGTATCTAGCAAGATTGCTATGTTAGTATTACTGTCAAATGAAGTATTAGTTTTTAGTACATCATTCAAGTAGAACTTCCAATACTTATTATCTTGTTTTTTAATTCAGCCAAACTTGCCTTTTTTTTCAATCATGTACCTTCATTTTGCTGATTCAGTAATTTGATTGTGGATTGTCAGCCAGATGATTCCGTGCATTTCTGTTCATTCATTTTCCATCAGCATTCCCAGCTTTGCAGTATTTTCCAATGCATTGAAAGGTGAAAATTGCAGCAAAAATAGAAATGCATGTTCATTTACCCACAGCAAGTTTGTTTAGAACCACTTTTTTCAAGAAGCTGACCAAGGTCCCAAGTTGGACTGTATTTCAATTTCCCCAAAACTTGTGCGAAGAAATGATTTTGGCTGGACAAAACATTTACCGATATAGCTGGATCTAGCTCTCAACAAGTTCAAGCCAATCAGGTGTGAGCAATGAAACTCGAGGTTGAACACCTTTCAGCTTGAATCATATCTCGTCGCAACCACATTCTGATTATGTTTAATTAGCTATTGCAACACAAAATATAAATGATTTACAAGTTACAACAAACAATACAATCTAGAGCCTTTCCATCAAAAGGAACAAAGGGCCATTGCTTAGTGCAATGGTGAAGTGCGCAGAAACGCAAGTTTGATTCCTGAGAACATGTGTTCCATTGAAAACGTTATGGGCCTCCTCTCTTTCCCATTAAAAAGGAACAGAGGAAGATGACTAGCACCGAAATGATCAAACTACTCAACCGAGCACCTGAACAAACATATCCGGCTCAGAAAGAGGTGGGTTTCAGCACCAATGTAACGTGAAACTGGTTAGGATAGAACCATGAAGAATCCTTCTACCTATATTTTCTATCATTGTGCAGAAACCCCTAGGCGTAATGCCTCCAACAACGGTAACGATTTTGGGTTAGCGTCACGACCACCCAGATTTTTTCTTTTTCTGGGGCGAAATTTCTTTTAACAAGCCAGAGGAGGTATGGAATTAAGGTCATAGAGTTCTGATGTTTCCAACCCACAGGTTTCAGATGGCGACGCCAGAACGATGAAATTCTAGTTTCTTTCATAAGAATGATCAGATTAACCAAACCAACAACGAGAAACAAATGAACTCAAATCCAAGTTATCGAATAAATTGACCTCTAGATTAATGGATACGCATCCAATACTTAATCAAATAAAAAATCAACACAGAAATATGATGAATTCCACTTTCCTTCACGTACATGATCGAATCAACCAACGAACTGCCAAAAATAAAAATAAAAAAACAAATAATCCAAGCTCAATATCTCGCATAAATCCCGAATGCCTGAAGTGTTTTTTTTTCGGACAAAATATACACAACACAAAAATCTGATCTAAGAAGAATTTCCGATTCGAAAACGGACAAAAGAAAGATAAAAAATCAAAGACGAGGAAAAGGAAGAGGAAGTTATCTCGACGCTTTTCTCTCTCTGGTTTGGTTGGGCGATCGGAAAGCCGTGACAGCGGAAACCCTAAACCTCAGATCGGACCTCAAAAGAGCCGGTAGAGAAGGGAACCCTTGATGATGTCAACTAATCGGACCTTATCCAGATCGGGACCCGACTTTAAGGGTGTCCTTGAACAAGGTCGTTACAGAAGTCCGGGCCTGGTACCGGTACCTCAAAATCGGATCCAATATGTGAACGAAAGCGACAAAAAGTTATGGGATCACGGGAGTGTAAGCCCCGTTGAGTTGATCTAACGGCGTAGATCGAGTGCTATGACTGTCTGTACGGCCAGTAATGGGTTCTCGACCCACACCACAATTAAAGGCTCCACACGCGTCTCAGCCTGCCCTCTCGCAAGGGCGATGGTGCAAACCCGAACCCAACCTCGTTCCCGAGGCTGCAATCTCTGCAGGAATCGGCCCGGGGACTTTCCTTGGTCAATGGGAAACAACCAATGCACTCCATCCCGTGTCCCAATTATGATCTAATTCCCCTGCCTCGACTTTTAAAGTTGGAATCCACTTAAAATCCTTAGATATGGGACTATTCTTATGAGACGCCAATCATAAAAGAACGATGAGAGAGAGAGAGAGACGCACACACCTAAACAGAGCGAGAGAGGGGGAGAGATGTTGAAGTTTCTATCGAAGGTGAAGATCGAGTTCAACGCGTTCGATCCGAGGACGGCGGCGTGCATGGAGTTCCTAGCACAGTGCAACGCCCGGAAGGCCAAGGAGTCGAACCCCGCCTGCCAGCTGCTTGTCAAGCGCCGGACCGACGACCACCCACCGCAGATAACCGTGACCTACGTCAACGGCGTGGAGGAGGTGATCGACGCCACCTCAACCACCGCCCAGGCCATCCGCCAGGGCATCCTCGAGAAGGGCCAGTTCCTCGAGACCGAGCAGATGTTCCGCGAGGCCGGAGAAACCTGGCCCGTCCTCATCCCCGAGGCCGAGCTCCACCAACCTGCCCCTGGCACCAAGGTCCGTCTTCCTCACTCCTCTCTGTCGTCGTCTTCTTTATTCGTTGCTATTGAATCAATCGAAAATGGTCCCTTTTTTCTTATTTCCTTTTCCCTGCCGTCTTTGTTTCGTTACTTTCGTTCAGACATTTCATCGAACAATTTGTGGGTGTCAACAGATTCTTATTGTTTTTTATGCTGTTTGATGGGAGATTCGAGATCGATACAGTGGTCGCATTATAGCTGTTTCTTGGCATTCTCTTCTTCCTCATCGTCGTTGTTGTTGATATTGAAACTGAAAAATATTCACGCTTCCTTCAATCCATTGACATATACAGTCTATTCATGACATCTTTTCTTTTTGGCATATTTCTCTTCCGACCACTTCCTGTGCTTACATTTAATTTGCACGGTTTTAGTATCCCAACCAACTTTGGTTGGACTCTGCCAACTTAGTTCTATCTTGGTCAGCCCTAACAAATCATCTAAATTGGTCTTGGCCTATGTCCAAATATCCGTGCTCAATCCAATTCTCATCTACTTCATACTTAGGGCTGAGGCAAATTGGGTTGTTCCCACAAGAACCTTGGATCTACTTTAAATGTATTAGTTTAAATAGTCTTCTTGGGGGTGAATTTTGTTGTTGTGGTAGCCCAAGAAATTGTTAAACCAAAGAGTATGTTAAAAGATAAACAACTTTGATCGTGTCATTTGAAGATTGTATAATAGTAGCTGGAGTATGAGAGTTGTAGAGTCCACATTCTGCTACATTGGATAAATTAGCATGAACTTTAGATAGAGAGGATGTAATTTCTCCTATAATAATTGCCTGAGGTTAATAGGTTGGATTTGTATTGTATTCATGGAAGATCGTGGATTGGAACCTTGCTTCTTGAAGATGAGTTCTTTTCTTTATTCATTTTGGATTGAAGGCAGTATTCTTGGGTGATTCCTGTAACAGCAGCAACAAGAAACAAAAATTATTTGTGTGAAACTAAGATGGGTGGGTGGTATTTAGGGGATCGGTAGCTCATGTAGTACTCTTTGCATAAGACAAATATGCGGCTATGCTTAGATTCCAAGATGCGGGCTGCTTTTTTTCTATGATGAAGGAAAACCTTCGCCGAGAACCAAGTTACTTAATGGGCAAACCTCCCTCGATGTAAAAGTCGGGGTTAAGGACATGACCACCCAGCCTTACGTGCGTCAACCATGATAAAGTAACAGCAGCTCCCATGCACCAACATGATTCAATCCTGGGCTGCTTGTAGATCTTCTAAGATCAATGGGATTTTGATGTGTTTACACCGTCGTAGGCTATTGATCTTTGATCAAATGAGGTTCAGTGTCTTTAAGCAATTGTCTATCAGGTTTGAAAGCAGTGACACTCAGTTATACAAATTTGGTGGTGCCACTGCCAACTAGTGGAGTGGAATTTAAATTTACAGGGCAGCTAGATGAAACTAGGAAAGGATTTTGTGAAAAAGGATGGAGGTCAGGAACTTATTCATAAGAGTGGGAGGTAGAAAGGGGGCATCTCTTAGAACAAAACTAAAAGTTCTAAGATAATTAAAGAATTCGATAAGAAATATGGACAGGGGGACAAATCAAGTGGAGACCTTTGTCATGGTTAAGGGAACCAAAATGCTACATTTAATCCTGGTATAAAACCATATGAATTCACTAAAGAGGCTCTTAATCCTGCAACTTTTTTCTTTCGGGGGGGGGGGGAGGGGGGGTGCAGGGTAGTAAGCAGTTACTGCATTAGATAAGGGGTTTGCACTCTCTTATTCCACCAATGAGGATTGTAGACTTGTAGTGAAGTCTTGAAGGACGTTTTTGAGAAAAAGGAAACAATCTGTAGCTGAGCTCCAAAAGAGTTCTTAGATCCAATGTATGTACCGTTGGTTTGACATGTGCAATGTTTGCAAAATGTTGAGATGTTCCGGATTTCATATTCACAAGATGAGCTAAATGTATCCTATGGTCTTCTCAAGAGAAAAGAGGAATAAAAACAAAAAAGAAAGAGAGACAAGAAAAACATGTTGATCTCTATTACAATGGATGTTTAAGGCTAAATGTTTCAACCCTTACCAGCCTTGTGAAGGCCCAGATAACTCATTTCTGCAATTAAAGTGCATCCACCAAGGATGATGCATCTGTAATGAGATTTGTTATGAAGAAATGATGCATTAGGTTAATATGTCTGCTCAACATTGATGCATATAGCACAACTTTAGAGAGATTTTTACTGTACTCATTTGGAATGGCAGGGGACTTGGTAGCCAAAGTTACATTTGAGCTTGATTTTGATGCTTCTATTCGTAGACCAAAATCGAGTGGCCCTTCTACATATATAATGGCCTAAAAATAGAAAGATCTCCTGTTCTACAGTTCTACTCTTTAATATTGTGATCAAATCCTCATCTTTCATTTTCACCAAGACTTGGTGCTTTGGGTGCATCTTATAAAGGCCTAGCTTTCAGTTGCTGGTGGTTTTGTATTTGGACGGAGCTGCCTCCTCAAGCCTAGAGGACTTGGTAAAACTATGGTTTGAAGATCCATATTGCCAATGTTAAACCTCAACCGATCAAATGTTTTGGGATTTCACTAGATCTATTAACACTCGCTTGTCCAGATAAGTGGGATAAATTTAGATATTTTTTTGTGGAGCATTATGCAATGCCACATATTATCCCAGATTTCTGGATGAGTGGGTGCTACGCCGAGTGTCTAAAGACTTGCATTCAGAAACTTAAATTGTACGTTACTATATTCCTCTCCTTAACCATACACAGTTTTAACTTAGTTGGATTCTTAAATGTGGTTGTGGTTTACTGAAAATTCTACTATAAAAAAATTTCCTAACTAGTGTGTGTTTGTAACCATGGTGCCCATAGAATGTACACACATGGGAGACGGTTTCAATGGGCAATTGACCCCCTTTTTGTCATCTGCATCATCACCATATGCAGAGTATGACCCCTTGATGCAACTGGGTGGATATGCTGATGGTTTGTCATGGAACATATTGCCAAATTTATCATGTTTGATGAAGTATGTTGGTAAAGTTTTTTTTTTCCTTAGGCATGTATTTGTTATAATTCCATGATGATTACCATTACTTTGCATTAATTTCCAAGGGGAAAAAGGAAAAGGTTATTAGTTTTCATTAGAATGGCTATATCTTATACTGATCATGTCATGCATCATTTTGCAGCCACGGAAAGCAGTGGAGAAGTAAAGGTTTTTGGTGATTGCTTGCAAACAAGTTTATGAATGACCTTTGATTAATCATCCTTTATCAGGGTAGAGAAACTTTGTAATAATTTTAAATGCTTGTGGGTTGTGGTCAGAAATGTCAGTTGATTCTTGTTGAAGAACTTGTCATTATAGGGATGAGAGGAAAAAATCACGTATTTGGTCCCCACTATAGTTGCTGCTCTGCCTTTTGTTCAAAAAAAATTATTAAATATATACCTTTTCACTGAGATCACTAGCTGGATATTGACAAGTATTCGCATGACCTCGCTGATGCTGTCTGTTTATTTCCAATTTCCCCTGTCTAGGATTGGTGGTGGTTCAGGTGAAGCCTGGATTTGGGTGCCATCCCTTTCATGCAGGGCAATGACAGATCGTGAACGAGACAATCTATCAAAAAGTAAATAAAAAGAAAAAGAGAATTTAACGTAAAATAATTGCCGACAAGGAGAAAGCTCTCTCTCTCTCTCTCTCTCTCTCTCTCTCTCTCTCTCTCTCTCTCTCTCTCTCTCTCTCTCTGTGTGTGTGTGTTCTTGGCTCATCAGAGAAGAATTTCCTGGAAGTTTCTCTTTAGAGAATTTCTGGATGCATCCAATTATCTAGAAAATCATGAAAAGTAGGGATTTTTCTATGTGAAACTGAATTTATCCCAATTTGTACGGATAATTGGGGAAATTCAAAACCTACCATTACACACATACACACGATGGGTGCTTTTCCTTTTCTCCCATGTAGAAAGAAAGAAAGAGAAAAAAAGAAAGGATTTCCCGACCTGCCAACCTTGGGGGTATCGGCGGGCGGGTATGGCATTGGAAGGAGGATGGTCGGAGAGTCGGGCGAATGCCTTCTGAAGCATCGAGAAAGGCGGCCCATTTCCTTTCGTCTTCTGCGGGCCTTTGGGTCGATTCAGACACACCCATCCTGCGAAGCAGGTTATATGTTTGCCCCCCCCCCCCCCCCCCGAAGATGCAGGTGCGTGTTCAGGGGTCCGAATGAGCGCCATGTATATAAGCACATGGGGTTTGTATCCCCGTGTATGTTGGCATCACTTAGCGTCGGAGTTCAGTGCGGTTGCAAAGACTTAAGTACCCTTTCTCGCCATGAAACGATGGTTTGAGAAAAGGATAAAAATGTCTTTCATCTAGAAAAGGGAGGATGATCTTAACTCTTCAAAGTCTAAATGTTTTGTTTTTGCCCTAAACAGTAAACGACGCACCATCTGCTGTAACAGGTGCTTCCATTGACGACACGCCCTTTGCCCTCGTTTGCTGTCATTGGAGCACCCTTTACCGTCATCTGCTACCACTGGAGCAACCTTTGTCGTCGTCTGCTTCCATTGAAGCACCCTTTGCCATCGTCTGCGCAGTGGTAGCACTGTTGCCACCATTGATTGCATCTACCTTCTGGGTGTTTCTACTTCATTATCGGATTACTAAAACTTCTATCGTTTCGATGAGTTTCGTGTAAGGTTTTGTTATGTAAACAAATCGATTTGTAAATCTGAATGTTAAATCTTACAACTGGTTATACTATTTATGCTAAATAACACCTATTTTTATACTGAAACAAATCGATTTATACATATCCATCTTCTGGGTGTCGAAAAACAATTAACACGATTTGTTCTTACGAAAGCTAAACATTAATACGATATGTACTTATGAAGGCTAAATTTCTATAATGATTTGTACGTTTGAATGCAACAATGATTTATACATTTAATGCAGTAGCAATTTGTACGTTCGATGCAACAATAATTTATATGTAATGATGTGTATTTATGATTTATGAAGTTACTATGATTTGTACTTAAGTTTGCTAAATTGTACAACGATGTTTACTTATGAAGCCTAAATGTTACAACGATATGTACTTATAAAGGTTGTGATTTCTACAATGATTTATACATTTGAGGCATGAACGATTTATATATTTAAATTAGTAGCGATTTGTATGTTTAAAGCAACAACGATTGATACGTTTGATGCAATAGCGATGTGTATTTATGAAGTTACCTCAAATTGTACTTAAGTTTGCTAAATCTTACAACGATGTTTACTTATGAAGCCAAATATTGTGACGATTTATAATGTTGGTGATTGTGTAATGAATGTGATAATTTGTAATAATATATACTTGGGGAGGCAATTGTAACATATAATAATACAGTTAAATTTATGTGTTATGCAGGTTAGCAATGACTAAAATTCATAAGACAAGAAAGCCCCCATAGTTCGATAGGATGACTACTGGAGAAATTATCCGCCAATCTGATATATATGAGCGTTATGAAACGTACCAAAATATAATGAAGATTGAGAATGATAAAGACAGGGGCAAAGCGTTAGAATTTCATAATGCAGAGCCTGATCCATCAGATATTAAAGATGAAGAGCAAATGAAGAACTAAAGAAGAAGAAGAAAGATGACGAAGAGAAGGAAAAGCAAAGGAAGAAAGAGGAAGAGAATAAAAAGTAAAGGAAGAAAGGGCAAATGAAGAAAGATGAGAAGGAGAGGGAAAGGCAAAGGAAGAATAAGGAGGAGGAGGAAGAAAAGTTAAGACAATTCAAGAAGGAGAAGGAGAAGGAGGAGGAGAGGGAAAGGCAAAGAAAGAATAAGGAGAAGGAAAAACAATTGAAGAAGAAGGATGAGGAGAAGGAAGAGAAGGAAAGACAAATGATGAAGATGGAAGAGGAAAGACAAATGAAGAAGCATTAGGATGAGGAAGAGAAGGAAATGCAAATGAAGGAGAAGGATGACGAGGAAGAGAAGGAAAGTCAAAGGAATGAGAAAGAGGACGAGAAAGGTAAGGAAAGGAAAAGAAAAGGAAGAAGCACAAGGAAGAAGAAAATGAAAAGGAAAGGAAAATGCAGGAGGAGGAAGAAAAGGAAAGATAAATGAAGGAAGAAGTAGAAAAGCAAAAGAGGGAGGTAGTGAAGCGAAGGAACAACAAAAAAGGTAGAGGAAGAGAGGAGGATGAGAGAATGAATGGAGAACAAGAAAGGCAGAGGAGGGAGGAGCATGAGCGAATAATGGAGCAACAAGAAAGGCAGAGGAAGGAGAGAGGGGATGAAAATGAGAAAAGTATGACCAAGGTATATAAATCACTCTTGTCTGTCATGATTTACTGTGATAGGTATTATTATGTATAGTGATTATTGTGATATGATTACTATGTATAGCGATTACTGTAATAGCGATTACTATGTATAGCGATTACTGTGATAGTGATTACTATGTATAGCGATTACTGTGACTTATATATATCGATTACCGTAATAGACATTAATACGTATATCGATTACGTAATGATTTACTGTGATAAGTATTATTATGGATAACGATTATTGTAATAGTAATTACTATGTATAGTGATTACTGTGATAGCGATTACTGTGACCTATGTATACCAGTTATCGTAATAACGATTAGTGTGTATAGCAATTACTTTGATGTTGATTATTGTGTATACGATTACAGTGATAGCGAGTGTACAACGATTATTATATATAGCAATTACTATGTATAATGACGTGTAGAAGTACAAATGAGACTAATTGTGATTTGATACGAATAATATGCTATTTTGTGTTATATGAAGGTCAAAAGAGAAGTAAAGCATCAGATGAAAAGCTCAGAGGGCAGTGTCAGTGGCCTGCAGTTCTGTCGTGGTATGAACAACTGAGTGAATATCAGAATGACCGATTATGAAATATGCACTTCGGCGATCTTCTAGAGCAGCATTATTTTGAAATATGCTGGAACACCATAACCCACCTGGTCAATAAGTGAAATCATAAGACGAACACATTTCAGTTTGATGATTTTGAGATCACCATGACCCTAGAAGATGTGGCACGGATTACGGGTCTTAAGTGCCATAGAAGTGCTGTCCTAGCACAACATTCAAACTATAACGCAAGAGACAAGTGCTCGACCTTTCTAGGAATGTCGATGGAGGATTGGGGTCAATGTATTTCTAGTGAAAGCAATTCCACATCGATAAAAGTTTCTTTTTTTCATAATAAATGGGAAGGCCGGTCCGCTACATGTGCATCTGAAATAGCTGACCAAGAGTTGTGCGGCTTTCTTCTTTATTTTTTTGGACTTACTTTATTTTTAGATTTATCTGGTTCAAGGTTAAGTTACCTGTGGCTGCAGTTCTTGGAAGACTTAGATGAAGTCGACAACTATGCATGGGGTGCTTCTATGCTCGTACACATATACAACCAAATTTACCGTGTGAGTAAGGATACAAAAACCGTCAAAGGGTTTTGGCCATTTGTTCAGGTAATTGTTTATTACATATTTGGTAGTTGTAGACTAAGATCGTTGAATGTTAAAGTCTTACTAATATATTATTTTTGTAGGCCTGGGCATGAGAGCATATTGTCGCCTTGCGTCCTTAATGTGACCCTGCGATTTATGATTTTCCCAAGATCGGTTGGCGGGCTACAATAAATGTCAAGGAGGATAATGTTAAGTTCATTTTATATGGTCTGCAATTAACACTACAAGAAAAATGTGTATTAGCAACGGACGCTATCCGTCGCTAATCTGTTGCAAAATCCATCGTTAACATGTTTAGCAATGGATTAGTGATGGCTTAGTGACAGATAGCGTCTGTCGCATAACCCTACTCGCTAAACTATGATAGAATTTATTTGTCGTCAATCCGTCACTACTTAGCGATGAATCATGTCTGTCGCTAAATAGAGACTGATTTGGTTATGAGATGAAATTTAATCCATCGCTAATCTGTAATGAGGGATACGTATCTGTCGCCAATTTGGTGACGGACATTAGCGACGACTTAAATTCCATTGTAAACCAACAACTGATTTAAATTGGCGACGGAGTAGCGACAGATAATATCCATCACTAATTTAAAAAAAAAAATTAAATTTTTTTTGAAATATTTTGAAACTCGAGAAAAATTTCTCTTTATACAATTCATATAACCTGCTTATAAAAAAATAAAGTACACATAAAAAATACATATACAGGTGAAACAAATTTAACACAAGTTCTAAGTTAAACAACTTTAACAACCAAATATAGTCCTTGCCAAGTTATAATTAGTTACAAGTATGTCAAACAAATTAAACACATGAATCTAATCCTCGCCAAGATTCTGGGCATCATCTTCTTCATTTTCTTGATCTGCTCCTCCCTCCATGCCTCCATCAGCTCCTCTACGCTGATCATCTCCAGCATCTTATAAGAGAACTAAAATGTTAGTATTTATAAACAAAATATAATGAAATAAATTATATGCAATGCACCTAATCTAATGCAACAAAGTAAATGGTTGAATGACACATAGACTAACAATAAACTGAAGGACATTAACATAATTCAGATATGTGTTCTAAGACTGAAACCAAATTTATAGTGATTCAATCATGCAGATATGTGTTCTAAGGTTGTCAAAAAATATCACAGTGATTCACGCATGGATATATGGTTTATAAGGCTGTCAAATAAATGTGTTATGTATCACAATCATGCATATATGTGTTACAAGGTAGTCAAAAAACTTCCATAGTGATGAAATCATGCTTATATGTGTTCTAATATTGTAAAAAAACTTTCATAGTGATTCAATCATGCTCATATGTGTTCTAAGGCAGTCAAAAAACTTTCATATTGATTCAATCATGCATATATGTGTTCTAAGGAAAATTTTATAGTAATTCAATCATGCATATGTGTATTCTAAGGCAGTAAAATAATTTCATAGTGATGAAAACATCTTGTATGCGTTCTAAGGTTGTCAAAAAACTTTCATAGTGATTCAATCATGCATATATGTGTTCTAAGGTTGTCAAAAAACTTTCATATTGATTCAATCATGCATATATGTGTTCTAAGGTTGTCAAAAAACTTTCATATTGATTCAATCATGCATATATGTGTTATAAGTCAGTCAAAAAACTTTCATATATGCTAATATCATGCTCATATGTGTTATAAGGCAGTAAAAAAACTTTTATAGTGATTCAATCATACTCATATGTGTTCTAAGGCGGTCAAAAAACTTTATATGTGATTCAATCATGCGTATCATGTTCTAAGGCAGTCAAAATTTTTTATAGTGATTCAATCATGCATATATGTGTTATAAAGCATTAAAAAACTTTCATATACTCTAACATCAGGCTCATATGTGTTCTAAGGTTGTCATAGTAATGAAAGCATGCTTGTATGTGTTCTAAGGTTGTCAAAAAACTTTCATAGTGATTCAATCATGCATATATATGTTATAAGGCACTAAAAAAATTTCATAGTGATGAAATCATGCATATATGTGTTGTAAGGTTGTACAAAAACTTTCATAGTGATTCAATCATGCGTATATGTGTTATAAGAGTGTCATAAAAAATGTATAGTGAATCAATCATGCATATATATGTTCTAAAGGTGTCAAAAAAATTCATAGTGAGCCAATCATGCATATATGTATTCAATCATGCATATACTAGCTTGAAATCTAACGACATGAATCTTTATACCTGACGAGCACCAGAGCTCATGTTGAATGCAGACGAAGTTCCTTTGTCCTGAAAAAAGTTGCACAACTCATTATGGACAATGTTGGAAATGACTTCATTTAAAAAGTATTGCATTTTATCCTCAAGACGTTGACAAACACCATCCCAAGACATAGCAGGGTCAATCGAACGTTGGGAGTTGATGTTGGTGGGAGAACTCTGAGAGCCATGGCTGCAGGAGGCAACGACTGCTATGGTGTTCATGTTACTCTCAAACCCGAACACACGACCCTTTTTGGGTTCACTGGTTGCAGTCACCCATGCTGTAGAATCAAAAGGCGGATGCTGAGTGGAGTCATCGCCATATCGCTCTACCATTTGCTGCTCATATGACTCCTACAAAGTAATGATTAGAATATGAATTAATAATTAAGAATTATAATATTTATGATAACATAATTCATAGTAACTTGTATATTACAATGTTTATTAATATAATAAATACATACTGATGTCGCTTTCGCCTTCTCTAATACAAAATCTATCGTGTTCTTACGTTTATGTGTTTCAACAAACACATCCTTATAATACACAATGTCTCCTTTTTCTGCTTCCTGCAATGTTAAATGATAAAACAATTAATTAATAAGTATACAAAAATACTTACAAATTTGACTATACATATATATATATATATATTGATGAGTTACCATTTTCTTCTGGTGTCTCCCAAAAGTCCTAGATCCACATGTATGTAGATGGGCATCGGGCATCTTTGCTCGATTTTGTGCAGTCTTTGCTGAGCAATTTTGAAATTCATTGCTCGCCCACTTGTCGCACATGCCCTCATAATAATCTCTCCTGATAGTAGAAGGCCCATGGCCCTTCCACTGTAGTGGATCGTCTATCCCACCAGATGTTTTTTTTGCTACATTCTTCATATTGTGCAGCATGTCAGTAAATCGATTGGCAGTCACCTTCTACCACACTACCCTCACATCTTTCTCCTTGTTCACAGTCGCGAAGCGATAATAAGCCTATAAATACTTTCAAAAAGTTAACACACATGAGTATAATAAAAAATTAAATATGAAACACATTAGTTATGATAAATGATTACATACCATGAAGGAGGACATTAATCTGTCCAACACCTTCGTCGGATACTCTTTTCATTGTGCGACCGGTCCTGGAAGATGTTGCAGTAGTGACTTTCTAATTTCTCGTATTACTTCTTGCTGCTCGAACTTTGTACTACACATGAATTGGTACACATTAACAATGGATTGTCAATATACACTATTTATAAGATAAATATTGGACAAGTGACAATGAAATACTTGCGGTCGACTATCGATATACACTATTTGAATGAATCGTCATGTGTCACACTGTGAAGACCCTGCATCCGGCATTGTCTCGTGATGTGTATAAGTAGTTGATGTAGGTGGGTCATGTGTAGGCGAAATATCACCTACAGAACAATGAGTTAGAAACTCACACAATGCATATTTAAACTAATCAAGTATATAATTATTTAAATGATATACCTATCGAAGCATTGTGTGAAGACGAATGTTGAGTCTGCCTATCACTGAGCTGAGATCCTATAAAGACGATTAACAAGTAACAATGTTTTGGGATGAAGGCGTAGTTGTTGTTGTTGTAATGTTTATATCCACATATAAGTAAAAACATAATGAATGCCTATATTTAAATATAACACAAAAACATTTACCTAATGATGTCGCACGGCCTCTACTTGGTCCTCGACTACTGTGACCTCCACGAACCATATTCTAACAAATAAAAATGTTATTTAGATCAGTTACATGATATGCAATTTCATGGATACATATTCAAATAAAAAATAACTTCATGCAAGCATTAATATAGTCACATCAAATATGACAATACATTTAAATCATTCATAGCATATCAATGTCAAATATGTACCTGCAGCAAACACACTCCAATATTTTGCTAACTACTACCTCATAACTACTACCTCATCTAACATATCAATACATTCAAATCATTCATAACACTCAAACATGTATTTTAGTAGATCGAGTATGCTTCCTCATCACTTGTTTCACTTTCTTATTCTTCTTCTTCCTCCTCATCTTCGTCTTCTTCTACATTGGGTGCCTATCCACTTGGTATATCATTTGAATCACATTCTTACATACATGTGCCATCGGATAATGGAGATGTGACAAGCCCATGTGTGACATCGTGACCATAAAAAAAGCCATACATATCATCTGATTGATAGTAATCACTTTCTTTAGTTAATTTGTCTTCTTGTAACTGATCATACTCGGGGTATAGTTTAGACTTCACCTTACAAACTGCCCATCATTCATTTCTATCTGACTTTCTTGTACTCGAATATGAAGTATAGTAAACTTGTTGAGCTTGTGAGGCTAATATGAATGGTTCATATGTTTCAAACCTTGATTTATGATTCACCTCTATAATGCCTGAGGCTTTGTTGACTCTTGTTGTTGTGAGATCAAACCAATGACACTTGAATAAAGTTACACTATTATTTGTGCCTAAGTAAGTCAACTTCATTATTTCTTCTATAACACTATAGTAGTCATGTTCATTTTCACCGTAGCTGCTACCCTTGACACATACGCTACTATTCATCGTTGACTTGTTGACACCGTAGTCTTTTGTATGGAATTGATAACCATTTACGATATACTCGTTGTAACATTGCACAACTTTGGTTGAACCGTTTTGTAAATCACATATTCCTTGATCTTTAACATCACTATGGCAGACCTAAAAGTATAAACAATGACTGTAATCACGATCAATTAAGTAACTTATTGTTGTTTACAAGGAAAGAATGTATGTCATCATCCTTACCAACTCTTTTAACCATGCCATAAACTTATTTTCATGTTCTTTTTGTACATCTGCATCAGTGAGATGTGAAAGTTTTCTTCGCAACTCTAGATCAAATCGTCTGCACTTAATAAATACTTATATTATCGAACCATGTAGACACATATAAAACTTAATATTATATATTAAGTATACTTATTCGATGTATGGGTCGATTGCTGAGCAATTAAAAAGGATATAGATTTGTGTTATGTTTTGCTCCCGATCTTTCAAGAGTCTTGACCGGCAACTACCAAATGCATGCCTAAGTGGTTGAAATATCGATAATTTATTAGCTACATTAAATTATTTTTTATCATCATTATAAGGTGGGCATGTGTAACATGTTGGAATGTGAGGTTCAAAGTACATAGATGAGAAATTTGAATTTTCTTCCTTCACAAATAGAGCTCTCTACTCTTGCTTTATTCTGAACCTTTTTTTTAAGTCAAACATGCATCTGTCAACAATATACATCTCGGATTATAATAAATTTCTCAATTGCATTGAAAAGAAAAATATAAAAAACCATATACCTTTCAAATGGGTACATCCACCGATAGTGCACAGGATCATCAACCCTTAGTTCATATGGCAAATGTATGATCACATGTTCTATAACCTCAAAAAATGCTGACAAAAATATCTTCTCTAGCTGATAAATAGTAGTGACGACAGAATCCTCGAGATTCTTTACCTCAGATACTACGACTTCTGATGCGCACAATGTTCTAAAAAATCTACTCAACTTGGATAATACCCCCCCCCCCCATATAGGTTTGTCTAACATATCATGGAATGCTAGGGGTATCAACCATTGCATAATGATATGACAATCATGACTCTTCAACCCATATAACTGTCCCTCATCTATCTTCACAGCTCGAGCAATGTTAGAGACGTATACATCTAGAAATCTCAATTGTCTCAACCATTGACATACCAACTTTACTTCATCTGGTCCAAGCACGTACCTTGTTTTTGGTTTCAGTACTTTGCCATTGTACTCTTTGAGTTCTAATTCTGATCTTTTACATATTACTTTTAAATCTATACGGGCCTTCGGATTATCCTTCATTTTTCTTTTCATATTCATTACCATATTGAATACATTATCAAACACATTTTTCTCCACATGCATCACATCCAAATTATGTCGTATCAATAAGGTCGACCAATATGGTAGTTTCTAAAATATAGATTTCTTTGTCCAATTGTAATCCTTCCCAAATCCAAGGAAGGGCATCGGGCTACGGGCATCTATCAGTCCACATGAAAAGTATCGCAATCTTCTTAAAATCTCTATACCAGACAACCTTGTGGGTGGACCTTCCATTTCAGTTGTACCTGCTCGAAATACATTCCTTTGTCATTAGAACGGATGGTCACTAGGTAGAAATCGACGATGATAATCAAACCAACACAACTTTCTTCCATGCGTCAATCTAAAAGATTTTGTATTCTCCATGCAGTACGGGCATGCCAACCTCTCATGTGTGCTCCAACCAGATAACATACCATATGCAGGGAAGTCACTGATTGTCTATAAAAAATAACCTTCATATTGAAGTTTTATTTTTTTTTTGGGCATCGTACGTGAGAACACCATCATCCCACAGTATTTTCAGTTCATCAATCAATGACCTTAAATATATATCAAGATTTTGGTTCGAAGAAGTCGGATCAGGGATCAATAGAGACAAGAAAAGATTTTGATGCTTCATACACAAGCTTGGAGGAAGGTTGTATGAGGTGACAAATACTGGCCAACACGAGTATGGGGTTGATCTACCCCCAAATGGATTAAATTCATCTGTACATAAACCTAGCCTAACATTTCTCACTTCCGTTGCAAAGTTCTGATGAGTACTATCAAAGTGCCTTCAAGCTTTTGCGTCAACAGGATGTGTGATCTTGTCTTCATCATGTCAAACTTTATGTACATGTCATATCATTTGTTTAACCGTCCTTGAAGACATACAATCATTGCAATCTAGAGGTGAGAGGGAAGTAGCAGAGTGACTTGTATGACACTTCTTTTAACCTCGTGCTACCATTTCCCCTTATCTTTGGCTTAAACCAAGGATTCTCACATGACGTACATGATCTGCTATTTTCTTGATCTTTGAAATACAACATGCAGTGATTTGGACAAGCATCTATCTTTTGATACCCTATACCTAGAGCGTTGACCATAGCCTTCACACAATAGAGATTTTCTGGTAATTTCTCATCTTTGGGCAACATACTCTTCACAATAGAGCACAGACGGTCAAAACATGATTGACTCAAATTATACTCTGACTTTAAAT
Source organism: Nuphar pumila (assembly GCF_984573655.1). NCBI lineage: Eukaryota > Viridiplantae > Streptophyta > Magnoliopsida > Nymphaeales > Nymphaeaceae > Nuphar > Nuphar pumila. The sequence continues at coordinate 96,114,479 of NC_143255.1, read as the reverse complement.
TTAGTAGTTGAAGAACTGCAGACAAGATAGTGTGACTCTCATAACCATTCCACAGTGGCTCTTTAGCATCTCTAAGTAAGTCATAAAATCTACTAGTTGCATCGTTTGTTGCTTCTTTCTCTACCCCAGTTGTTGTATCACTATGTCCCATAGCAGAACCCATTTCTGGTCCTGCAATATCAAATATCAAATCAACATATGGATTATCGTGCACCACATCCACTTGTGCATCAAAATTATTATAAAATTCTTCACCATGAAGCGTCCAATTCTGATAACCACTAACAAAACCCTTCCTGTATAGGTGATGTCTAACACCATGAGGTTCTACAAATTGATTATTCTTACACATTGTGCAAGGGCATATGATCCGACTGGTGGAATCCACTATACTGACACTTGTTATCGCGAATTCAATAAAATTGTCAACACCATCCATATATTCATACGACACCTCATTATCAACCCTACGGTACATTCATTCACGGTTTGCAGCCATTTTGTCCTATAATGTTACAAATATTATCATCACCAGTTAAAAGAGAATCTTAATAATGCTATGATGAAAAAAATATCTAATTTATCTATTAATTCTTGTTTGGTGATTGTTTGTGAGCAATTTTTTGTTTCAATTAATGCATAAATTTTTTCCCCTCTATACCAAAAACATGTTTAACATAAAATGCAATTTCATGAACTATTATGCATGCATTGATAATTCAATATTTTTGTGTGTAACACCATCACATCATATTTATACACATTACGAGGATATTTAGAAATATGAAATCACATTCCATAAAATGATATATTCATTTGAAACATGTTTTCATGATACAATTTCACATGGAAGGCATAATCAAATGGAAAATAACTTCATGCAAGCATGAATACAAACACATCAAACATTATAATACATTTAAATCATTCATATCAAAACAATGTCAAACATGTACCTGCAGCAAGCACACTTCAATATCTCGCTAACTACTATCATGCTTAGCATGAAATCCGTACTCTAAAAATAAGAACACTTTTATTTTCATACATTAAAATCATGCTCAACATGATCTCCAAACTCCATCAAAGCAGTCCTAGATATCCACAACTAAGTGAGTGTGTGAACAGAAAAATGTTGCATCCAAGAAATTAAATAACATGTGATGCGCTTGCATCACTTACTCACCATGGGTATTTACCCGATTTGAATTGCTTTTGACTTTGCATTTTTTTCTTATTTCTTTTTGCATTGCATTTTTAGCCGCATGCGATGTTTAGCACTAAGCATCACGTAATTAGCTCAGTATCGTACATGCAAAGCATAAATATACAAAACAATATAGGGAGGAGGCTCGACTCCTCCCAGGCAAAAAAAAAATAGGGAGGGGTCGAAATCCCTCCATCGCATCCCGTAAGACAAAGAGGGGGCTCGACTACTCTCTCTTATCTCGTAAGACAGGGAGACAGGGAGGGGCACAACCCCTCCCTGGAGAAAAAAATAACAAGGAGGGGGCTCGACCCCTTCTTGGCAAAAAAAAAATATGGGAGGGGGCCAAGCGACTCCCTCGCATCTCGTAAGACAGGAAGACAGGGAGAGGGCTCGGCCCCTCCCTGGCAAAAAAAAAATAGGGGAGGGGGTCAAGCTCCTCCCGCACATCCCGTAAGACAAGGAGATAGGGAGGGGGCTCGACCCCTCCATGGCGAAAAAAAATAGGGAGGGCGCTTAGCCCTTCCCTGGCGAAAAAAAATAGGAGGGGTTGAGCCCTTCCAGCGCAACCCGTAAGACAGGGAGACAGGGAGGGGGCTCGGCCTCTCCCCAACGAAAAAAGCACAGGAAGGGGACCGAGCCCCTCCCTCACATTCCATAAGACAGGGAGGCTCGGCCCCTCCCTGGCGAAAAATGAAATGGCCAGCGATGCAACAGAAAGAGGGAGGGGAGTCGGGGGTTACCTGAGTTGAAGGGGAGGTGTCGTCGGAGAAAAGAGGTCATCGGCCGAGGGAGCCTCCTGGAGAGTGAGGTCAGAGAGGGACGACGATGGGGAGATCATCGGTGCAGTCACCAGTGGCTCTAGTCGCCGATGGCCATTGGGGAAACGAGAGGAGACACAAAGAGGGGGGGTTCTCGGGGTGTTTGCCAGACACAAGGAGGAGGAGGTGGCCAGGGCGAACACCGGAGGGCGGTAGGTGGCCAGGGTAGTCGCCAGAGAGAGGTAGGTGGTCGGGGCGAGCAACACAAGTGAGAGAGAGCAGAGTTAATTTTGTGCCCTAGATGAGTGTTTTACATAAAAAATTAGCGACGAAATAATTCCATCGCCAACATCGATGCTACTTAGCGACAAATTCACGATAGAAACATTCTGTTACAAACATTATCGCTAATCAGCAACAAAGTAGCGACAGGAAAAAGCCATCGCTATTCCATCGCTAAGTTGTGACATAGTTTATGATGGATGTAATTTCGTCGCTACTTAGCAACAGATTTGGTGACAAAATTATTTTGTTGCAAATCCCGCAACTAAATCAAATTTTAGGGACGGCTCATTTTCTCTCGCTAATCCATCATAAAATTGCGATGGATTATTTCCGTCGCAAATTTCCATCGCTAATTGACGTTTTTCTTGTAGTGTAAATGAGATAAATGGTTTAAAATAGTTTACAATAGTTTTAGCATTTATCATTCATTAGTATAAACCGTTGAAATATTTAGCATTCTTAAGTAATCATCACTACATCATTTTGTCTTCGTTAATACAAATCGTTATCGCATTAGCATTTAACATTCATTAGTATAAATCGTTCTAATGTTTAACATTCTTAAGTGATGATCATTGCAAAATTTTATATTCCTTAGTATAAATCGTTATTGCTTTAGCATTTAACTTTCATTAGTGTAAATCATTGAAATGTTTAGCATTCTTAAGTAATCATCGCTGTAGGATTTTGTCTTCATTAGTACAAATCGTTATCGCATTAGCATTTAACATTCATTAGTATAAATCGTTCTAATATTTAACATTCTTAAGTAATGATCGTTGTAGGATTTTGTATTTCTTAGTACAAATCGTTATCACTTTAGCATTTAACTTTCATTAGTGTAAATCGTTGAATTGTTTAGCATTCTTAAGTAATCATCGCTGTAGGATTTTGTCTTTGTTAGTACAAATCGTTATTGCATTAGCATTTAACATTTATTAGTATAAATCGTTCTAATGGTTAACATTCTTAAGTAATGATCGTTGCAGGATTTTATATTCCTTAGTATAAATCATTATCGCTTTAGCATTTAACTTTTATTAGTGTAAATTATTGTAATATTTGGCATTCTTAAGTAATGATCATTGCAGGATTTTGTCTTCGTTAATACAAAGCGTTAGCGCTTTAGCATTTAGCATTCATTATTGTAAATCACTGTAATATGTAGCATTCATTAGTGTAAATCATTTTAATACAAAACACTCATTAGTAACAATCGTTGTAATATATTTAGCACTAGCTATTATAAATTATTTTAATATTTAGCTTTCATTAGCATGAATAATTATGTGTATACCTAAACCACAATCTCCAATGTACAGGTTGTGTGGAGATCGTATGGAGATAGGGAAGATGAGGACCAAGAGGTTGTTGTTGCGGCTGTGAGACTGTTTGGCTGCGATATTTGACTATCTAGCAAATCTAAAGCTGAGTTGCAGCATGGTAGTCGAGTTCTCCTATAAGCTGGCTTGGGACAGTCTACCTCAAAGCAGCTTGTGGAAGTTAGAAGAAAGATGAATAGTGGTGGGTCAGGAACGTGAATTGACACGAACGCTTCAGGAAACAATTGAATAGCTGGAACAGAGGAGATGTTCATGCCATAGCATATGATTATAAAGAACGACAATATGACCCCAACTATTTCAAAAAATATTGAGAACCTATGCGTTGTGAACACTCCAAATTTTTCAAAAACTCCAAAAAATTTCTTTTTTGCCCCTGACCTCCATCTTCTGAATAATCAGGTCAACTTTTGATTAAAATTCCTTTTATTTCTCGGATTCACTGATTAAAGATCCAAAATCTAATCTCAAAATCCATGTCTGACCCGATCTCGGATCCAAATTTGATATTCGGATCCAATTCTGAGCACAGATCTTCTATTTTTCAAAAAAATCAAAAAAATCAATTCTTTGTATTTTCTCGAAGGTTTTATCTGGATCCAATCTCAATTCCAGATCTAAATTCAATATTTTTTCAAAATATCGGATCCAGACCCGTTTCTGAAACCCATTTTCCGAGATCAATCAGGTATTTTTCCCCAAAACTTCATTTTAGAAAATCTTAAATATTTCAAAATAAATATTTTACAAAAACCTCTAAAAAACCTTGTTTGGATCCCCTATTTTAAAATCTTCGTGTTGTCCTCGTATTTTTCTTAGTTTTCTCTTTCGAAAATATAAAAAGAAAAAGGATTTCAGAAAATAGCCTAAAGCCCTCTTTTTGAAAAAAAAAACTTATAAAAGAAGAATCACCTTTTGAAAAATCTCAACAAAAGAGGGACCCATTATGAAAAATTTCTAACGGTCTCTTCTTATAAAACCGACCCTCAGGGGGGTTGATTCCTTTATCGCCTTCACCCCTCCATTGCTCTGAATCATTTGATCCTCTCTTCTCCTCTTTTCCATCCTCTTTATTATCTCTTCACTGTTTCTCTCCCCTGGTCTTCTTCCCCATCGACTGAAGGAAGTCGATCCTGCTGCAGGAGCTCCAAGCAATCCGATAAGAGCCTTTTCCCATCTTCTCTCTGTAACTTCCGATTTCCTTGTTTTCTTTTAGTTTTCCTATTTAATCGACCCCATTAGAGCACCCATGTAGCATTGATTTTGCATATAGCAAATATCGATCAACTTAAATGTGCAATATCAAAAGGAACGATCGTGTTCCAACAATTTTTTTTTGTTGATTCGATCTTTTGAAGCTTTGTTGATCTTATTGTGGCTTTTGTACAATAAAATTTTGCTTGTATGCATCGTGGTATTCGCTTCACTCCTTCCTGATCTGATGGTTTTATCATCTCATATGTATTTATGATTTAACAATTTCCTGTTGATACTGCCCATTGTGGATCCCTCGCATCGATGGAAATGGTTTGCATCCACAACAATATCATCTGTTGGTAATCAGTGATGTCCTGCAATGACATCACCGATTCACCTAGATATTGCGAGTTATTATCGTTGCCTTCATGACATCCTTTTTATCATTGGTAGTTTCCAACATCTGTTTATATCAAATCGATATTCCCATCATCACCATGACATTTTCCCTTTAATATGAATATCTTGCATTATCGTCTTCCTTTATTTGCTGTGATTACTTACAATTCTTGTAATTGCTCCATGGAATGGTCATTTTTTGTTGTATTGGATGGTTATATACACAGATCTCACTATGTATTGTCACTAAGTTTCAATTACATCTACTTCCATCTACATTTGATAGTCTATGTAATTTTATGTCCAGCAACATCCATTGGTTCCCCTGCATAACTTGTGCATCACATACTGTCATAAGCATCATGGTACAACATTGATCCCACACATGTCATCACCTGGCTCAACATTTCCCCTGCATTTGCATCAGACGCCATTAATGCCAAAATTCCTTCACTATACATATCTCACCTCTCCACCTGTAAGTGCACTTAGCATTCACATTACACAACATTCCCCATTCACCTTCCACTTCCATCAGCATCTCCATTTTTACCTACCACTATCACCTTCACCAATGCACAGAAACATAGATGCATCCCCTGTGTCTTCATCATGTTAATCCTCCCGGCATCCTCACTCATATCCCCAGATTCAGGTATGTGTTTGTTGTGCATCCCTACTCTCATTGTAACAAATGTTATATAGCCTTGTATTTCAATTTTGGATCAAGAATTGGATTAAGCAAACATGGTCTTGCTTCTTATCTTTTGATGAGTTGATGAAATAGAATGAGAATAAGTATTTCACTTTTGGGTATTATAGAATGTCCAAACTGCATCTGGTATGCTTTCAACCTGAGACACAATGAAGATGTCAATGTTTGTTTATACATTGGGTTGGCATATAGTGATAACCTATTCATGATGCCTTCTTCAAATCCTTGCAAAAGAAGAAAATAACAAAAGGTGCAAACTGTGGTACTGAAGATATGCTTGGTGACCCATTGTAGAAATCTGATGAATTTACTAATTCTACTAGCCATGAGAAAAAAAAAAGATTTGCTTTTGATGCTAGCCTATATAAGGATACTTTCATTTTATTCAGGTTTAATGATTGCAATCTTCCATTCAGGCTACGCCAAATAATGATGTTTGATTCACGACTTCTTATTTTATTGGAGTCGGGCCTTCCATCTTGAGCGATATTTCTTCACTCATATCCAGTATTTTGTTAGTTCTATCGCCCATGGATGAGACCATTAGCAAGAACCTTTATATTATGATTTCTATTATTACGGTCCTGGTTGGATTTTATGATTTATACAAGAATGTACCAGTTCCAAAGTTGGCTGCATCATGAATTTACTATTGCTACGTGACTGAATAGAATCCTTGGAAATGGTATCCAGGGTTAAATACTTGGGTACTATGCTTTTCTTACACAATTTTGAGAAGGTTGTCAGATGGCTTCTTCTGCTTGCATGTGCTATCAGATCACTGCTTTCTGTTTTGGTCACTCTAATTGTAGATCCACTTGTTGAACTATTTGGATTTATTCTTCCCATATGAAATGTGTGCTTCCAAACAATATGGAGTGTCTGCTTTGCCATTTGGACTATTCTAGAGTCAACTTGCAGCACCACTACCCACTGTGCTTTCCCCGCAACAGCTAGCATTGCCTGTCAACACCCACCTTCAACACCTTCAACACACACTACCTCACTGCTCCCCTACACTCTTACATGCATCAGTCACCCATGCTTCACAACATATCACATGGCACCCCAACACTTCATTGCTACAATGGTAGCAGTAGCCTCCAGCCCCACCTGCTGCACCCTACGGTTGCACCTTCTTCATAGCCACTTGTTGTATCCTCACTCCCATGCCACTTCATCCCCACATAACTTTTCATCACTAGCTTACCTTTCACACTATACCCTGCTCTTACACTATAACATCACTACATTCACACTCGCTTTTTTTTGCAGCACCTTACACCACCACTTGCTGAATTCTTCATTGTTACACCTTCTTTATCACTGTTGTACCTCTCACCACTGCTGCTGCACCTTTCTCACCTTCCTGCCAACACTCACCTGCACTATTCATTACCCGCCACCTTCACTCACTACACTAACAACATCATCACTATTTCACCTGCATTTTCAACAGCACATGCCCTTCCTCATCATCATATGCAGTCTAGCTTTAATACAACCTCTTAGCTTTCTTTTTATATTTTGTATTTTCTGCTTTGTACTAACCCAATGCCAAATTCCTTTATTAGATTAGAGACTTTGATGTTTTCAAATTCAATTCCAGGTTGTAATAGTTAGATATTAATGAGAATCTTTATTTTCCAGCTTAGAATAGAATGTATGAGCATGCATTTTTCATAAATTACTTGTTTTATCTCATTTTTACTTTTATTTCAAAAATCCACAATGATGAAACACGAATGACACGTGCACCTTTCTAATGAGAGGTAAATAATTCTAAGTAAACGATTCACATTTATGGTCATAGTCAAGATGTGGACAATACTTAGGATTTTTATCTTTTATGGAATAACATTTGACCCCCCACTTGGCTCTCTTTTGAAAATCATCATATTTCTCTAAAAAAAATTTCCTTTATCAGAATTTGATATGTTAATTAACTTAAAATATATTCATGGCCATAGTCAGGATATATTGAGGGTTAATTTCATTTCAAATCCTATAAAAGCACCAAAAATTTATTTTATTCTTTATCAGAATTCAAATATAGATTATATTATAATATATCTGTGACCATAGTCATGAATGTATTATAATTTTAATCTTATTTCAATTCACCTAAAGAATGAAATATGCTTTTTAATTCCAATTTTCAAATTCTTTTAAAGCATTCATCATTTAGGATAGAATTGCATTTCTTTTCAAATCACTTTCGAATTATTTTTCCAAATTCCAAGTGATTTTTGAGATAAATTTTTAAATGTATTTCTCATTTATAAAATCATTTTCAACTTTTATTTATCAATTCAAATTCATCTTTTATTCTCAATTCTATTTCAAATTCTAATTTTAAATTCTCATTTCTGAATTCCATATTTCAAATTCTAAATTTCAATCAAATTCTTTATTTTCATTTTCGAGTTCTATTTTAAGTTCTAAATTTTAAATCCATTTTAAAGTCAAAGTTTAATTCAACTTTGAAATCCCATTTTGATTTCAAATTATATTTCTAAATCCAGTTTTCAATTCTATTTCAGTATCAATTCCAAGTTCAACTCTTATTTTCCAAATTCAAGTTTTCCTTCTCCTATCTATCTTTCATCTCAGTTAGAATTTCAAATCTCAAATTCCAAGTTTAAGTCCAAAATTCAGTTTTTCAAGTCAATTTCAACTTTTTAAGTCATTTCTTCAAATATTTTTCAAAACCTATTTTAAAATCACTTAGAAAATTCCAAAAATTTCTGAAATATCTTATCAAAAGCATACATCTTTGCATTTTCATTGCACAGGCATGATTCTTTGTGCATTTAGGATCTCAGAATAATTACTTAGATAAAATTTAGGCAAAGCAAAAGTCATTTATTCGATCCTTGGTTTAATTACCCTTGGTAAAGGCGCCAGAAACGGTTGAACCTCGTACCGACGTGTGAATCCCGTCTCTCCATTTTTTCAGCAAATTTTCAAAAATGGAGGCGAGTTAATTTTTTTAAATCTTTTTCAAATAAAGGTCAAGTGAGACCTTGCAAAAGATTTTCTTTTCTTTCTTTCTTTCTCTTCTCTCTTCTTTCTTTTATCCCCTTCAAAAAAGAAAAAGAGGCAGAAAGGAAAGGAGAAATGAGAGAAAAAGAAAAAGGAAAAATTTTGCATGATCACATGCATCAAAATCTGGAAATTGAGAAGAAGCAACATAGAAGTAAGGTCCCTCTTGTCTCCCATCATATCATTTCCCAGCATAGAAAAAATGTCTATCATGTTGCTTTGACTACAACTACGATTTCCTCAGTTGCAGTACATGATGAAAAGCTAACACAACTCACAAAAAATAAGGTAGTCTATGCCACAAGGTTAGAGATGTTGGAGAGAAAGAATAAGGAGTTACAAAAGCAGGTGCAGAATTTAAGGAGACAAATGCAGTCACAATATGGTACACTGGTAGAGATGATTACCAGTGGTTTTAATAAGATTGAGGGAACCAAGATGTCACCGAAGAAAGAGAGTTCACCAAGAAAAAGAAAGAGACAATTTGTATGTCATAGTCCATCTGAGTCATCAAGTGTCACTGAATAAACATTATGTGATTTTTGTATCCTGATAATTATTTATTGTAATTCTATAATTCTTTTTTGTAATGTGACATTGTATAAATTTATAATTCTTTTTTTAATAAGTGTAACACACAAGTGCTACTAAATAAATCGTTGTAATGTTCGACCTTCATAAATAAAAAATCAAAAAAACGTTTAGCATTGTGTATTGTGGAAATTATGATTTGCTTTTACAAGTTGTCTTCTTCTCATGATTTACATAATGATTGATAAATTGCTGAAACAATTTATACGTATGAAGGCTACATGCTATCACGATTTGCTTGATACCGATTTGCTTGCAAACAATTATAATTTTTGTTGTAACGTAACATTCTATAATTATATAGTTCTTTCTATAACAGATAACGATTTGTTTTTTATAGATGAAGTGTCCTATCACAATTTATACAACCACAAATATAAAGCGAAAAATATTTGTCCTATCATGATTTGCTTTTATGAGCTTTGTCTATGTGAACGATATGTCCTATCGCGATTTACATAATAACTTATTCATAAAAGGCAAAAAGAAAAAACAATAAACAAATCGACACGATGTTTAGACTTAGTAAAGTATAAATCGAGGTAACTTCAACAATACAAATTGAGGTAACTTCATAAATATAAATCGATTTTGTTCACAAAGACAAACAAAGACATATCATTGTCATGGTAACTTCATAACTACAAATCGATGTGATTTACAACCATATTCATTTATAAAAAATATGAGTTTAGTTACAATACATCATGACCGATGGTTTGACTTAGATACAATACATGACCATCATCATCAGCATCACCCCCACGTCCAAATAGTGATGTGCTTCGAATGCAATCCAGGTATGCATGAAATCCAACTTACTAGTGCAGAAAGCTTTGAGGCAGAGCTGACGAAGCTGCAGAATGTATGTGATCCCAATAGGCAGAGAAGATGGACCCACACGATTGTAACATATTTGTTATGAAGTATATCGAAGATTAGGCAAATATTTTTTCAACTGCGAAGGATGGTTTGCGAATGATGGAGGGTCCGACAACAGGAATAGATCAAATAGATAGTCATCAACATCACCCCCTATCTATCATGCAAAATATATGTGCTTGCTTCGGTATGATGACAACAACTGATGATGATTATGGTTGTTATATTCTGCGTAAACTTTGATATACTTCACGACAAATACGCCACAGTTGTATGTGTCATGAATATATTGATGTATACACAGAAGATAACCACCATAATCATCATCAAAGATTATCCAAATTTTTTCTTGCAGCGTAAAACAACTAGGTTATCAGCATCAAACCTCATCTATCAAGCACATGTGGAAGGAACATACAAGAACAAAGAATAAAGAAAAATACAAGGAAGAAGAAGGAGAAAAAGAAGAAGATGATAAAGGCGGAGGAGGAAAAAAAAGTTGCATTACCGTAAAAAAGAGAAAGAGAGGTTAAATAGATTAAGGTTTTAGACTTGGACAACTGGTCAGGTAGGGTTTTACATAGAATAGGGTTTTACACATATCTATATTAGGGTTTTACTTAGATTAATGTTTTACACACATGTACACAAATCGACACGATGTTTAGACTTAGTAAAGTACAAATCGAGGTAACTTCATAAATATAAATCGACTTATAACTTGATACCGATTTAAGTAATAGTTGTAAATCGATATTGTTGTTTCGTTCATAATATTTTAGTAACAGTTGCAAACCGATATGAGTAAATCATGATATTACATATCGATATCGTTCACAAAGATAAACAAAGACATATCGTTGTCACGATAACTTCATAAATATAAATCGACATCCTGATAATTTTTGTTGTAATTCTATAATTCTTTGTTGTAATTCTATAAAATTTTTCGTAACGTGACATTCTATAAGTGTATAAATCTTTTTTTAATAAGTATAACACATAATTTCCACTGAACAAATTGTTGTAACGTTCGGCCATCATAAATAAAAATCAAAAAAGTGTTTAGCGTTGTGTACTGTAGAAATTATAATTTGCTTTTACGAGTTGTCTTCCTATCATGATTTACACAATGATTGATAAAAGGTTGAAACGATTTGTACGTATGAAGGCTACATGCTATCACGATTTGCTTGATACCGATTAACTTGCAACCAGTTATAATTCTTTGTTGTAATGTAATATTCTATAAATATATAATTCTTTCTATAACCGATTGCAGTTTATTTTTTATAGAAGAAGTGTTCTATCACGATTTGTTCAACCACGGGCATAAAGTGAAAATGATTTATCCTATCGTGATTTGCTTTTATGAGCTTTGTCTATGTAAACGATATGACCTATCACGATTTACACAATGACTGATTCATAAAAGGCAGAAAAAAAAATAAACAAATTGACACGATGTTTAGACTTAGTAAAGTACCTAAACAATACAAATTTGCATATTTAGATATTTGAAAAGGAAGTCCACAAATTTTTTAGAATTTCAAAATGAATTAAAAAGATTTTTTTGTGAATTATTATAGTTAATTCATTAGAAACTTTTTTTTTGAAAACTTAACGGCTGACTAATTAGCAAATTTATTATCATAATATTTTAATATTTATTCAACTTATTTAATGTTTAATTGAAAAAATTATGAGATCTTTGTAGAGTGGGTCGACTCAAATGGATATAGAAAGAGTTTCGACTCATATTAGGGTTTGGACCAGACTTATAAGAGATTTGGATCAATTTAAGACCCAAATAGATCTTCTCTAATGTAAAAAGTATTTTAGATCCATTTAGAGAACAAATTGGATCCTACTAAGAAAATAAGATATCAAATCTACTTGAAGACTCATTTAGATCCCATTATGTAAATTAACATTTGGACCCATTTGAAGATCCAATTAGAATCCAATAAGTAAATAAGACTTTTGAATCTATTTGAGACCTAAATGGATCTTATGAAGGTAAAATGAACTTGTTTGGATCTGAATTCAATTTGAAACCCAAATAGATCCTACTTAAGAAAACAAGATTTGGATTCACTTATGATCTAAATGAATCTTTTTAGTTTACTGTAAATTTTACTAGAATATAATAAGTTTTAGATCTATCTAAATTCCAAATGGATCCTACTAAAATAAATAGAATTTGGGTTTATTTGAGACCCAAATAAATTTAATTAAAATAAATGTATGTAAATGTGTATCTCTTTCTCTCTCTATATATATATATATATAACAGTTTAGATTGCATTTGGATTTGATGAGAGCTAAATGAGTCTCATAACAAACCCAATCCAATCACTCCCCACCTAAACCCACCCTCTCAATCGAATACATCTCATCCCACCAAATATGTTTGACCCATCGTGGTATTTGTACAACCACGGACATAAAGCAAAAATGATTTAGCCTATCACGTTTTATCTTTACGAGCTTTGTCTATGTGAACGATATGTCCTATCACGATTTACACAATGACTGATTCATAAAAGGTAAAAAAAAAAATAAACAAATTGACACGATGTTTAGATTTAGTAAAGTATAAATCGAGGTAACTTCATAAATACAAATTGTTTTACAACTTGATACCGTTTAAGTTTTATACTAAAATAATATTTTAGTAATAGTTGCAAATCGATATGAGTAAATCACAATATTACATATCGATATCATTCACAAAGACAAACAAAGACATATCATTGTTGTGGTAACTTCACAAATATAAATCTATGTGATTTATAACCACATTAATTTACAAACAATATGAGTATTTAGTTACAATACATCATGACCAACGGTTTGGCCATGAAACAATTTGTAGCAAAGGCAAATCGTTGTCTCTGACATAGATGTTATTGTATAAATCGTTATAGGACATTGTATGGTATAACGATTCAAATATAATATATGTACAATGATTTGTATATGTGAAGGCTAGATTAGACAATGATTTTTACTTTTAATACAGTTTATTTACAGAATAACTTTTTGCACAACGATTCAACTACAATATATGTACAATGATTTGTATATGTGAAGGCTACATGAGACAACAATTTTTTCTTTTAATATAGTTTATCTACAAAACAACTTTTTGCGCAACGATTCAAATACAGTATATGTACAACGATTTATATATGTGAAGGCTAGATAAGACAATGATTTTTATTTTTAATACAGTTATTTACAGAACAACTTTTTGCGCAACGATTCAACTACAGTATATGTATAATAATTTATATATGTGAAGGCTAGATGAGACAATGATTTTTACTTTTAATACAGTTTATTCACAGAACAACTTTTTTTGCAACGATTCAACTACAATATATGTATAACGATTTATATATGTGAAGGCTAGATGAGACAATGATTTTTACTTTTAATACAATTTATTCACAAAACAACTTTTTGCATGTGAAGGCTACATGAGACAACAATTTTTACTAATGGTATAAGTACTGAACAACAATGATTTACCTATAGTATTTACCAATGGTATCAAAGCTATAGCTTTGTAGGCTAGATGAGACAACGATTTATACATGTGAAGGATACATATTACAATGATCAATCATATTAATACAATCAAATATAATTATGTAGTTGAAGAATTCACACACGATTTCTGTGTTCTATTGCTTACTTTTGAATTGAACCGAGTCTGTCATGAAATAGAACAATATAAGACACTATATTAAGTTTAACAAGAAAAATGCAAACATCCTCCCAACATTGATTACATACCAAAAGACTTATAAAACTGATGTCATCGTTCCACTCAAACTGGTCGAAATGATTGAAGGTTCTAACATTGTAGTGCACGTCTGTAGGTATTGTTGCATGTTGGAAATTACACAAGTTAGACATTGATAAGCTGCACGTAATGTAATTTATATGAGAAGCAATATAATGTATTACATACATGTTCATGCAAAGGGCTTGGTTGCTTTTGCTTAGGGGTTGGTTGTTTCTTAGATATTTTTTTGCCAACCAATTCTAGTGCACCTTTTGTCTTCTGACAACTGCGATCAAAGATAAGTTTTCTTTTGATACCTTTCGCTAGGTTAATTTGTCCATCATAATTTACAATATTGACTCCTGACTTGTTGAAAATGATGTTTACGCTTTGACACAACTTCTCATGTAGGTCAGGGGAAGCATGATTTTCACTTTCGCTGTTCGCTCTTATTTTCTTAAACTGGTCTTCATAAGCTACAACAGATTGATGGTGAATTAACTGCATGTTTTTAAGTAACTCTCTTGACACTTTTCTCATGCATACATACGCTTCTTCACTTTTTGATGTCAAATTTGCAACATGCATAAGTGGCCTACATAGTTGTTGCTAACGAGAGGCTATGTGGCACTTCTCATCAACACCAGATGCATTGACATTATCTGTATCCAACAGTTCAATCTTTGTTTGTCTCGTCCATCTTCGCATTAAATATGACTTAAGTATTTCTTGTATCTTTTTTTTATTAAGTGCCTTTAATACATGACGACATAAAATACCTTTGAATTCATATATTTTGCACATACATTCAATTGTTTTGTTGTCAACATTGTATGTAACATGTGCTTCTTGCTTTTTCGGATGCTCTTCGTTCTTCTATACAATATGGTATTTGTGTATATTCTTGGTTTGCATACGTCCTTATATGTTGTAATTCATTACCTGTATAACCTTTTTCTTAATTCATTCAAATACAGTTAGTGTATACAGATCTGCAGGTCACATCAATATTTTTATGACCAAAGTTATAGGGTGTGTGTTGAAGCATTTCACATTTTGTTAAAGCTCATTCTGTCTAAGACCGTCTACAAATAATTCATATTGTTTCATGAAGCAAAACATTGTTAAACATGAATACAAGGTTTTCTTCAGTGTGACATGCATAGATTCAACTCTTTGTGTGTTTATCATACATGCACAAAAGTATTGTCTTCCATATGACAATACTCACTTCTCTTTGTCTGCATATAAATTTTGTAACCACACACAGTCTTCAAGGTTGTACATCTGAATCATTTCCTCCCAATCAGACATAAAGGTGACATCGTCTACACTCTCAAGTACACACCTTATAAACTTTTTATCAAACCATGTCTTCTGATTAAATATGTGTCCTATGTTCTTTGTTGCATTTTGAAAGATATGCTACAAACATAGGCGATGATATGCATCTGGTCATACATGAGACACTATAGCCGCAATTGCATGATAACTATCTGCAAGTACAACTTCAGAGTGTTTCTTATTCATTGCCTGTGTAAATACTCTTAACAATCACTCAAAGGTTTCTTTGGTCTGGTCATACAAAAAAAGCGTCGCCTAATATGCAACTCTGTGAGTGATGGTTCACTCCGACAATTTGCGCAAATAACCACTGTTTTGTATTAATCTTCATTGTATTATAAGCGCATCATTGAATCATTCATAATCTACTCTTGACTTTGAATATCCCTAAAACATATTCATAGCATATCCATCTTCATCCAGTTGCATTGCACTAAAGAAACAAGAGTCATTGCTTGATTTCTTCTGTAAGTAATCAACCAAAGAACATATTTCTCTATTCTTTATGTTATATGTCATATTCCTTCTCAAGTGGTTTCTTAAATCCATAGGTGTGAATGACACATTCTCGTGACCACCATCTATGTGCGTGCATAAATTGTATGTCTTCCTTGGTGTAATGCCGACACTATCAACTATTTCAGCAATTGCAACATGCGCTTCAGTTACTTTATGATGTGACCTTAACACATGAGTTATAAATGAAGCTGCTAATTCATGGTTATGATCACTGATTAAAGTACGAACTATATAATTTTCATTCGAAAGTATTCTTAACACCATTATCGTTGGACAACCATATCTTGAATCTGGCTTGCTCCTTGTTGGATTTCTACTTGACTTCTTTCAACCTTTCTTAGAACAAACATATCTCTTTCTCACTACGACACCCTGTGTATTTTTTGACCAAGAATACCTTCTAACACTGAAGCTAAGTTTGAAGGCATAATCATTATAAAATTTGTATACAACTTCCTCATTATTAAACTGCAATTCTTCTATGGGAACAAAGTCAAGTGTACTGTCATGATCGTCTACCTTATTATTGAATTGCATTTCTTCTGTTGGAATATTAAAGCCAAGAGTGAATCCAATGCATGCACTCTTCTTATCATGTGCATCATTAGTGCACATATTCACTTTTTCAGGTGCATCATTAGTACAAATGTTCACTTCTCCATAACTTTATAATGATTGAGATGCATCATTTTTACTACAACCAAATGATAAGCTCACCAGTGTCATAAGCAAGTTATCAATTTGCGTTAGCCAGCAAATACATTTACTACGATTTATTCAAGATGCATATAACAACAAATACTGATTAATTAAGCAAGTTAAAAGAATGATTGAATAAATCACAATATAAAAGCAACGATGATTTGTTATTTGCTTATACTATGCATCAAGTTGTTATTTATCATGCCAATAAAAGAAATGATTTATCGTATATGTGTGTTGACGACAATGATTCATGTAACAACGATTTAATTATATCTACGACGTTGATATGCGATTTTAATAGAAATCGCTAAATGAGCAACGATTTGAATACGCAAATCGCCATTGTAAGCACACAACAATGTAAATTCTACACGCACACATTTTAAAATCATACTACAAATATCTTACAAATCGACACTAGAAAACACATAATATCTTACAAATCGATATGCATATTGCATAATATATTACAAATTGATACGACAATTCAACATAATAGCTTACAAATCGATATTAACAAATAAAATAATATCTCACAAATTGGTAGTATGTTACTACAACCATGATTTGCGATACATTGCATATATTAAATGAATGAATGATATCAGATAGGGTTGAGACCCTTCCTCGCATCTGTAACCAAGCATTCTTGTCAACAGGTCCCAACGTCTTACAAATATCTTTAATTTTTCAACCATCGAAAAGCCAACATCTACCTGCAATAACAAAACAATGCCTTAGTGGCATTCACGATAACATATGTTCTTCAACAATAACTTGATGACATGGAAAGGTACTCACGATGCCTTAATGACACTTGTTGGAATATTTGTGCATCATTGCTTTTTTCCATACTGCCTAACAAAAACGAAGAAGAAGAGAAGACTGTAAAAAGAGATGGTTGACAAATCTCTCTATGATGCCCACCAATGATTGAACAAATCGATCGATTTATAGTTATCTCCATGAGGTAGGAACGAACTTAAGAATGTTTTGTAACACAAAGCAGGAACGAGAAAGCGTCATTGTATTGTAACACAAGCTAAAAACCAAGGCAGGAACCTGAACTCGCGAGAATGTTTAAAACTATTTATGGGAGGACATTTTTGTCAAACACATATCTATGTTACGGGAAGACATTTTTGTCAAACGCATATCTATCTTTTTTATATGTTATATATCTTTTTTATATATTATTTTATTATAAAATCATCATAGGTAACATTGGCATATGAATTATCATTTATCCCAAGATATTTCTTCGTAGAACACACGAATTTATCTTCAAGGGAGAACACACAAGCCCATCTCCCCATCCTGCTCTCTCTCTCTCTCTCTCTCTCTCTCTCTCTCTCTCTCTCTACGGTCGCTGACAGGCACCAAGCGTAGTGTAGATAGTCCAGGGAAAGTACAGATCAGGTAATATGCCCTCACATCTCGGCCAATTTTTTTGGCATAAATAATCAGCGTCCATCGTGGCAATCAACATCAACCATTGATGACGCTATAACAACGTTACATGGGCACCACTAATCAATGGTGGCAACGGGTGCCACGTGGGGCTGGGAGTTGAGAAAAGCAGCTAGCCATTCAGCTCAGCGCAGCTTGCCTTGAAAATTGAGCTCGGCAAGCCAAGTTACAAGCGGTGAACGATTTAAGCACAAACATGGTAAGCTCAGCCGTGCTGCTTGTATAGGCTCATTTTATATAGTATATATTTAAATGTTATATGTATATAATATATATTTAAAATATACATTATATAAAGGTATATCATCAAACACCCAAAAAGTCCAACCCACATCAGACGAATTTGCGCTGTTGATCGTGCTCGGGATCAGCGGTACAAAATTTTTGTGCGATGGTTTTTTAGCGGCACCCCCACTAAAAACACTTGTTCAGGGGTGTCCGACGATACACGGGATCATGTTTTGTAATATATTTATATATTGTAAGCTTTAAAAAACCACTTAAAAAGTAAACATTTTAGAAAAAAAACTCGAGTAAGAGCTTATATTTTAGGCCTCAAATGAAAAAAATATACAATGCTTATATTTTACATGCTGAGGGCTTCTAATGAAACAGGACACATGCTCATTAAACAACCCAAGCTCAGGTCACTCGGCTCGTTAACCAGCCCGCGATTCAAGTTTGGTTCAAGTACACAACTTGACCTGAACCCACATGTTTAGTATACCTAGGGATGCTAATGGCCCCGATCCGTACCAATCCCCATAGGGTCAAGGTTTGGTGACAAAAAAGAAGGAGAGGGTTGTGTATGTTCGCCCCCGATGATTCACTGAATCCCACGTCCGTGTTCGGGGGATCAAATGAGCGCCACGTATTCATGCACATGGGCTCGTATTCCCGTGTATGTTGACATAACTTTGCATCGGACTCTGGTGATGTTGCAAAGACTTAATCACCCTTACTTGCTTTTCTTGCCCTGAAATGACGGTTCGAGGAAATGACAAAAATATCCTCCATTCAAAAGTTGTGAAACGATGGGTGGGGAAAAGGACAAAAAAGCAGAAATTCCAGAAAGTTCGATGTTAACCATTTAAAGTGGAGACGTTCGCCTGTGCCATCTGCTGTAACGGTGCTCCCATTATCAACGTTCCAGTGTTACAAAACATTCCAGTGTCTTCTCTTCATTACTGCTGTCGTTAGGCATCATGGAAGAAAGCAATGATTCACAAACATTCCAACCAGTGCCATCAAGGCACAGTGAGTAGCTTTTCATCTCATCATGCTATCGATGAAGAAGGCACGTCGTCTTGTGTGCCATTAAGGCATTGTTTGGTTATTGCAGGTAGATCTTGTTATTACGAAGGTTGAAAACTTATCGATATTTGTAAGACGCTGGGACCTGTTGACAAGAACGCTTGTTTGCAGATTCTAGGAAGGGCCTCTACCCCATCAGGTATCCTACAGTCACTCATCATATGCATTGTATCTCAAACCGCTGTATTAGTAAGACTCTCGTTTTTGTGAGATACATTTTTGTTAGTTAATATCGATTTGTTTGCTATTATGTTCAAGTTCTTCCTTATCGATTTGTAATTTATTGTGCGATATATTTATCGACCTTTTAGATAGTATGTTTTTGTATTGTCGAGTTATAAGTTATAAAAACTGAACTGCTGTATCGATTTTCAATATCTGACAAATCGCTATACATATCGTTTTGTAAGATATTATATGTTTTGTAATATGTATTTGTAAGATATTTGTACACAGACTTTGAAAACGTTTGGGTGCAGAAACACATCTTGACATGCATGGCGGGGCGATTTTCGCATGCATATCGTTGCTCTCTCAGCGACTTCTATTGAACTCGCTTTAGAGCCTCGTGGATATTATGAGAGCGTTATCGTCAACACACATGTACGACATGTTTATTTTATTAGCATGGTAAGCGACACGTCGATGCTCAGCACAAGCAAACATCAAACCGCACTTGCTTTGATACTTTCATTCATTAAATCGTTGCTTTGACTTGTGTAACCCTAGTGGTATCCGTTCTTATATGCATCCTGATTAAATCGTAGTAAACCTATGCCGCTTGCTAACGGAAATTGATATATTGCTTACAAAACATTCCACTGTCTTCTTTTATTTGTCATTGTTGTTAGGCATTAAGGAAGAAAGCAATGATGCACAAACATTCCAACCAGTTCCATCAAGGTGGCGTGAGTAGCTTCCCAGCATCATGCTATCGATGAAGAAGGCATGTCGTCTTGTGTGTCATTAAGGCTTTGTTTGGTTATTGCAGGTAGATCTTGTTCTTACGAAGGTTGGAAACTTATCGATATTTGTAAGACGCTGGGACCTGTTGACAGGAATGCTTGTTTGCAGATGCTAGGAAGGGCCTCTACCCCATCAGGTATCCTACATTCACTCATCATATGCATTGTATCTCAAATCGTTGTATTAGTAACAGACTCTCATTTTTGTGAGATAATATCGACTTATTTGCCATGTTACTGCAAACACAAATTGATATATTGCTTAAAACATTATTGAGCTTATCATCAGGTTGTAATAAAGACGATGTAGCTCAATCAATAGAAAGATCTGGAGAATTGAATATCTATACTTATGACCCAACTGAAGAATTGAACATCTGCACTAACGATGCACATGAAAAGAAAGGTGCAGGCATTAGACCCACTATTGACTTGAATGTTCCAGTGGAAGAAATGCAATTCAATGATGAGGTAGACTACCATGACAGCGCACATAATAAAAGTGTATGCACCGGGAATGTACACGGAAGTACACCTGACTTCAATGTTCCAGGAGAAGAAATGCAATTCAGTAATGATCCTGATTTTGATGTCAGTACACTTAAGAAAACCGTAAGAACTGGGAATGTACATGGAATTGCACTTGACTATGTTCCTGTAGAAGGAATGCATTTTAATAACGAAGAAGATGCATATAAATTTTACAATGATTATGCCTTAAAAGTTGGCTTCAGTGTGAGAAGGTTTTCTTGGTCAAAAAATGCACAGGGTGTCTTGGTTAGAAAGACATGTCTGTTCCAAGCAAGGTTGGAAGAAATCAATGTGAAATCCAACTAGGAGCACGCCAGAATCAAAATGTGGATGTCAGGCGAGATTGGTTTTGAGAAGACATCCGAATGAGAAATTTGTCGTGCGTACTTTAATCAGTGATCATAATCATGATTTATCTGCATCATTTATGACTCCTATGCTAAGGTCACATCGTAAAGTAACTGTAGCTCATGCTGCAATGGCTGAAATAGCCGATAGCGCCAGCATTGCACCAAGGAAGACATACAATTTGTTTACCCGCATAGATGGTGGTCGCGAAAATGTGCCATTTACACCTTTGGATCTTAGAAACCACTTGAGCAGGAAGAGGACAGATAACATGAAGAACGGAGAAATATGTTGTTTGGTTCGTTACTTACAGAATAAATCAAGCAATGAACATGGTTTCTTTAGTGCAATGCAAGTGGACGCAGATGGATATGCCGTGAATATGTTTTGGTCAGATTCAAGGTCTAGATTAGATTATGAATGCTTCAATGATGTGCTTGTGTTTGATACTACAGTAAAGATTAACACTGAATAGTGGCCATTTGCGCAGTTTGTGGGAGTGAACCATCACGCACAGAGTTGTATATTAGGCGGTGCTTTTGTGTATGACCAGACCAAGGAAACCTTTGAGTGGTTGTTCAGAGTATTTACACAGGCAATGAACGGGAAGCATCCTGAAACTGTACTCACAGATGGTGATCACGCAATTGCGGCTGCAGTGCTTCATGTGTAGCCAGATGCACATCATCGCCTGTGTTTGTGGCATATCTTTCAAAATGCAGCAAAGAACATAGGACACATATTTAATCAGAATACAAGGTTTGACAAACATTTTACAAGGTGTGTACTTCATAGCGTAGACGAGGTCACCTTTAAGTCAGATTGGGACAAAATGATTAAGACATACGACCTTGCTGACTGTCTATGGTTACAAAATTTATATACAGAAAAAGAGAAGTGGGCATTGGCATATGGAAGACAATACTTTTGTGCAGGTATGATAAGCACACAAAGAGCCGAATCTATGCATGCCACGCTGAAGAAAACCCTGTATTCATGTTTAACAATGTTTCGTTTCATGGAACAATATGAATTATTTGTAGACAGTCTAAGACAGAATGAGCTTGAACAAGACGTGAAATGCTCCAATACACGACCTCTAACTTTTGGCATGAAAATATTGATGCGACCTGCAGCTCTGTATACACTAACTGTATTTGAATGGATCAAGAAAGAGGTGTTTCATGTCATGAATTGCAGAATAGAAGAACTGGTGCAAATCGAGAATATGCACAAATACCATATTTTTTGTCAGGGCGAAAAGCATCATAAAAGGCAAGAAGCGCATGTCACGTACAATGTCGACAACGGAAGGGTAGAATGTTCGTGCAAAATATATGAATTCAAAGGTATCCTATGCTGTCATGCATTAAAGGCACTCAATCAAGAGAAGATACAAGAAATACCTGAGTCTTACGTAATGCGAAGATGGACGAGACGCGCGAAGATTGAAATGCTCGTTATGGACAATGCGAGTAAATCTGGTGTTGACGAGAAGTGCCACATAGCCTCCTGTTACCAACAACTGTGTAGGTCATTCATGCATGTTGCTGATTTGGCATCGAGAAGCGAAGAAGGCTATGCATGTTCGAGAAAAGCTGCAACGGAGTTACTTGAAAATGTGGAGTTAATTCACATTAAGTCTTTTGCAGCGAATGAATACCAGCCGAAGAAAATGGGATCGAACAACGTAGGTCAAAATCATGTCTCGCTTGACACTCCCGAGAAGTTGCGTCGAAGCGTAAACATTATCTTCAACAAGTCAGTAGTGAACGTTGTTGATTATGATGGACATATTCATGAAGCAAAGGGTATCAAAAGAAAACCTGCCTCTGATCGCAGTCGTCGGAGGGCAAAGGGTGCACTATAATTGGTTGGCAAGAAAAGGACTAAGAAACAACCAACCTGTAATAAAAAACAACAAAGCCCTTCGAATGAACAGGTATGTAAAACATTATATTGCTCCCCATTGCGTGAAGCTTGTCAAATAGCTAAGTCGTGTAATGTCCATCATGCAGCAATACCCTGCAGAAGTACCGGCAAACGTTCAAACCTACATTCCTCCCGACCAGATCTCCGGCAACAATCGCTACAGTTTTACAAGGCTTTTGGTATGTTATCGATGTTGCGAGGAGGTAGGCATTTCTTGCGAAACTTAATTCAGTGTCTAATATTTTCTCTTTCATGACAGGCTACGATGCAGTCGACCGATTGGTTTGGGACACAGGAATCTCGTGTGGGCTATTAACTTAGTTGGCATGCCTCTTTGCATGACCCGATCTCCACAATGCCGGGTTTTTGGAGAGTTTATAGTTGTTTGTCATTGACGACTTGCGGTTCGTGGTTGAATTTGTTAAAATCGATAGATAGCGGGTTTTTGCTTCTAGTTGTTTCAATAATATACCTATGTTTTCTTTCAGCTAGACTGTTTTGTTGTGGTGTTTTTGGACAAGATCTATGATGAACTATTCTATGGTTTTCAAGATAGTTTTTAAAATCATTTGAAAGATATGCTCCTCCGGAATCAACTCTAAAGATTTTTAAATTATCATTAAATTGATTTTTAATCATCATATGATATGTCTTAAACGATGCAAAGACTTCATGCTTATGTTTAAGGTAGTATATCCAACAAAATCGCCTCGAAAGAATAGCGCGCAAAGTATTGGCGAAGACAAATACAGCGATTGTTTGCCATCGCTGACTACAGCGATGCAAATAATCAATAGATAAGGAAAGGATTTGTTGCCATCGCTGGATACTTCGTGCTTTGAGTCGGAGAGCGATCTGTGGCATCACAGCATAAATCCGAGTGCACAAGTTGAAAAGATTTGTTTGTAAACATAGATCTTTGTTCGGAAGTCAAGCTTCTCATTTTTCTAAAAATGCAATGATTACAATTGAAATTACTATTACAGAGATCTTTGTCCTCGCAATCGCTGTATTTGTCTTCGTCTCGAAAGAATAGCGCGCAAAGTATTGGCGAAGACAAATACAACGATTGTTTGTCATCGCTGACTACAGCGATGCAAGTAATCAATAGATAAGGAAAGGATTTGTTGCCATCGCTGGATACTTCGTGCTTTGAGTCGGACAGCGATCTGTGGCATCGCAGCATAAATCTGAGTGCACAAGTTGAAAAGATCTGTTTGTAAACGTAGATCTTTGTTCGGAAGTCAAGCTTCTCATTTTTCCAAAAATGCAATGATTATAATTGAAATTACTATTACAGAGATCTTTGTCCTCGCAATCGCTGTATTTGTCTTCGTCTCGAAAGAATAGCGCGCAAAGTATTGGCGAAGACAAATACAATGATTGTTTGCCATCGCTGACTACAACGATGCAAGTAATCAATAGATAAGGAAAGGATTTGTTGCCATCGCTGGATACTTCGTGCTTTGAGTCGGACAGCGATCTGTGGCATCGCAGCACAGTGATTTGTGGGTATTGTTCGAATGTCAAATCACACGTGAAAAACGTATTTTTGAATATTTAAAACTTAATGAGCGGCATGGAAAGACGTATTTTTGAATGCTTCAAACGCAAGCATTTAATTTGGCGACGGTTATCAAAAAAAGGCGGCATGCGAAAAGCCGTATTTATATTTTTTTTAAACGCAATCAATTAATTAACTTCGTGCTTTGAGTCGGAGAGCGATCTGTGGCATCGCATCATGGTGATTTTTGGGTATTGTTCGAATGTCTAATCACACATGGATAGCGATATGTGGCATCGCAGCGTAGAACGTTGTTGATTATTGTTGGACTGTCAATCTTAGCGTGATGCGAAGGATTGTTCAAGTGTGCTGCGATGTGTGGCATCGCAGCGTAGGACTGTCAATCACTGTGCTACGATGCCACAGATCGCTATTCAACGATAACCACAAATCGCCATACACCTCCAGTGAACTTCTTCTCTAGCAAATCTTTCGCGTTCCCGACACCTCCACTTGCCTTTTGAAATCATTATTGTTAGTTCTCTTATGAAAAGTTGTATCCATATATTATAAATAAAAGGCTACTCAATGTGTATTTTCCAACGGATACCCATAAATGTTTGAGTTGTCGTACAGTAGCCATTGATCATGTTGGTTGAGCAGTACATCTTTTAGGTCATAAATAGTCGCACAAGCACTGGAAGGTGTGTTTTTCTTCTACTTCGTGAACCAGCAACAACCAAACCGACGGATCCTTCATAAACCTGGAGATCCGCCCTCGAACATAGAAAATTATAGTCGGTGAGGCAGACGAAGACAGCTACACGACCAACAATGGCGAATCATGGGTATATTGTCTACACATAGTCTACATGTTCAACAAAATCCGTCTCTTTCATGCATTTTTTGCGATTTGTTTTTGTGTACTATATAATGTAATTTAAATATCGGTCGTTGCAATGTCCGCATTCATTTCAGTCGAACATCCACCGACGAAGTTGGGCGAAAACTTAGTCAATCACTCCTGGAGGACATCAACCGAATGCGCAGTGAATTCGCACAATGCAACATGATCAGTAATTTTGTTAGTATTAAACTAGTAGTAGTTGTCTATAAACGTAAGCCATGTGTACGTATGATCAATACAACACCATATTTGCTGCAAACAGACTATATCCGATTTCGTAAATTATATTAAAAGCAACGCACCAAGCCAGACTGTGAGCGTCGTCAGCCCATATTTCATGGTATATCAGTTGTATTTTATG
This sequence comes from Nuphar pumila, assembly GCF_984573655.1. Classification (NCBI taxonomy): domain Eukaryota; kingdom Viridiplantae; phylum Streptophyta; class Magnoliopsida; order Nymphaeales; family Nymphaeaceae; genus Nuphar; species Nuphar pumila. Next base: position 96,088,358 of record NC_143255.1, on the reverse strand, counting down.
TTGCTTTTCATTATTGATTTAGTCCAATTGATTCGTATGTTAACGTTGGTGTTAGCAATGTTTCTTTCAGTTTGCAGACTATATTACGCCGTTTGCCATACTCCAGTGAATTTCAAGACGGAAAACCTTATTGGGTTAACGGTAATCACTACAGAGACCTTATGACAAGTGAAAAGGTAAGCAAACAAACCTACAGTGCAATATTACGGCTTGACAGTGGTAACATTTTTTCGATCTATTTGCAGATACTAATTCCTACACTCTGGCAGTCTGAAAAACATTGGGTCTTATACGTGATGGATTTACGCGAAAAACAACTATGGTGTTACAATTCGTTGGAAGTTGACAGTGGTTTACGGCTAGACATTTCTCATCTCGTAAGATTCCATCTATATGAGTATCGTGTAGTGTACTGGGTTCATGAATTTACTTTCAGTCGCATTATTCTCAGATCGGTTTCCTCATAGCCATTTTGGGAGTCGATGTCAGCGAGTGGATCTTTCGCACGGCATACCATGCTCCTTTACAAGATAATGGCGTTGATTGCGGCGTATTTGTAATGAAGTACATTAAAGCGATATACAATGGTGCAGAACCCTGTTTCAACGCTGTATGCCATTCCTTGGCCTTTGTTATTGGCAATTAAGGGCATGTCTATTGCTTCTAGTTTACAATTTGTTTATGCAGGTTGATATACCCGGATTCCGCGAAGAACTCTGCAAAAAGTTGACGTTGTTTCTCATTTCGGAGGAGAAACTGACGGAGGCGAGGTCTAAAAGGCTTGTAATTGATAAAAGATGTGCGCTCAACCCGCGTGATTGACAGTCACAGGGTGAGACTGCGATGTGTGCAATGAACAAAGACTTCTAATGTTCGAAATGATAATATTCAACATCGCTATGAAATGTTGTATGCTTAAACATTGCTTCAATGTCGCGTTCTTATTTTACGAATAGTACAAAGCGATACGCTTGGTGGTCTAACGTCAAACTACACTGCTCAAAGCACCCTTTCATTTTCAATAGAGCTCTGATACCATATTGAAATCGGGAAACCAGCAAGAACAAAAGGAGAAGAGAGGAGAATATAGAGGGAAGACAACTTAAGCTTCATTAGCGCAAAACCCTGAAAAGGTTACAACATATAGCGGTCGACCCTCTTTTACACTACATGACAAAAATTTAGATACCCACTAACACCTTGAAACATTACAGTTATACACTACATGACTTGGCGGAGCTCCTGCTGGCCACCCTCAGCGTGACTGCACCACTGGGTTACTGTCGAAGACGGCGAGAACGGTGATGGAGGGCCTCGTTAGGTTGTACAGACAGAGCAATCGATAGGTTTCACTTTATACTATTCTGTCTGCCGTTCATTTTAAACTCAATCAATTTTCCGTATATTTCGTCGCGTATTACCGGAATATGTTCCTGCAACAAAACAGGTAATGTGAAATCCAATATATAACAGGAATACCCAATAACATCAGATACGAAGCTCATACAGCGTGGAAACAAGGTTGTTTTCCATTGTATATTGCTTCAATATGCTTCATTACGAATATGCCACAATCGACCCCATTACTTTGTAATGGAGCATCGTCAGCACAGAGCAACATCCACTCACCAATGTCGACACCCATTTGCCCGTTAAGGAATCTCGCCTGTGAAAAAGGGATAATATATTACAGTCCAGTCCACCGCGAATAGCTACTTCACCTTTGGGTACAAGCTTACCAAATGCATAGCATCGCGTTCAACGCCACTATGGCAGTCCAATGAGTTGTAGCACCATAGTTGTTTTAGCTGAAAATTCATCTCGTATAGGACCCAATGGTCTGGATGTTGCCAGAGTGTAGGGAGTAAAATCTGCGAATCGATAAAATCAATTTTCGTTCCAGAGACTTATCGTGATGGGGATGTTACGAATAAACCTTGGATAAGAGGTTTGTTCACTTACCTTTCCAAATTTTGAAATGTCTATGCACTCATCATCGCTGTTCCAACAAGGTAGTGCATCGTCAAATCCTATGCCGTATGGCTTTCGCCGGACATACATCTGTTGCACGAAATAGCAAGGTTTAACCACCAAGAAACGCGAGTACGTCATGAAAGCAAACAGAACAACAGCGGCACAGACATACCATGAAATACGGGCTGAGGATGCGTACTGTATTGCTCATTGGGTTGCTCTGAATGTAATTGACAAAAGCATACATTGTCTGGTTGCACAAAGTTACGAACTTCAGAACATGCAAACCGATGACCTAGAAATTGATAGTGGACAAATACTTACAAAATTACTGATAGTGTTCCCATCTGCAAATTCATCTTGCACCTGCTCGATGTCATCTACGAACTCGTCAGGGCGTTGCCGCCCACCCGAGACTGTGGATGTGGTTGTCTTCTTGTTCAGAGCCGTGCGTGGCCGTTTTGCTGCCATCGTCCACTCCATTGGCAACGTGCCTGGTCGTTTAGCTCCCATCCTCCTATCCGTTTGCTCCGTGCCTGGTCGTTTTTCTCCCCTCGTCCACTCCTCTGGCGCTGTGCCTGGTCGTTTTGCTACCATCGTCCTCTCCGTTGGCGCCGTGCCCGGTCGTAGGGCTCCCATCGTCTTTGGCGTCGTGCCGGGTCGTATTGCTCCACTAGTCCTCTTCTTGTCCGCCATGGCTGGTCGTACTGCTCCGATTGTCCCCTTCTTCGGCGCCATGCCTGGACGGAGATATCGATGGCACCTTTGCAACAGAGATACTGAAACGCCGTCCAAAGGTAAAGTCCTTTAACGTGCAGCCATTTGTTGAAAACAGCCCGCTAATTAATTGATTGCGTTTAAAAAAAATATAAATACGGCTTTTCGCATGCCGCCTTTTTTTGATAACTGCGCCAAATTAAATGCTTTCGTTCGAAGTATTCAAAAATACGTCTTTCCATGCCGCTCATTAGGTTTTAAATATTCAAAAATAAGTTTTCCACGTGTGATTTGACATTCGAACAATACCCACAAATCACTATGCTGCGATGCCACAGATCGCTCTCCGACTCAAAGCACGAAGCTAATTAATTGATTGCGTTTAAAAAAAATATAAATACGGCTTTTGGCCAATAACATGTAACCTGTATGTTCTATTCGGTAAATTGTAACCTGAGTATGATAAATCTATGTTGGCCAATAACATGTGTTTTCTTCTGAAAAATATAACCTGATTATGTTAATTTCCATTAGCCTATTTCGACTGTTTCATTTTTGTAAAACATAGCCTGATGGGTATGTTCTATTCGGTAAATTGTAACCTGAGTATGATAAATCGATGTGGCCAATTAGTGATTCAATCATGCATATGTGTTCTAAGGCTGTAAAAAAAAGTTCATTTAGAAGCAATCATGCATATATGTGTTCTAAGTTTGACAAAAAATTCATAGTGATTCAATCATGCATATGTGTTCTAAGGCTGTAAAAAAAAGTTCATTTAGAAGCAATCATGCATATATGTGTTCTAAGTTTGACAAAAAATTCATAGTGATTCAATCATGCATATGTGTTCTAAGGCTGTAAAAAAAAGTTCATTTAGAAGCAATCATGCATATATGTGTTCTAAGTTTGACAAAAAATTCATAGTGATTCAATCATGCATATATGTGTTTTAAGGCTGTAAAAAAAAGTTCATTTAGAAGCAATCATGCATATATGTGTTCTAAGTTTGACACAAAATTCATAGTGATTCAATCATGCATATGTGCTCTAAGGCTGTAAAAAAAAGTTCATTTAGAATCAATCATGCATATATGTGTTCTAAGTTTGACAAAAAAATTTCATAGTGATTTAATCATGCATATATGTGTTCTAAGGCTGTTAAAATTTTTTTTAGTGATTCGATCATGCATATATGTGTTCCAAGGCTTTCAAAAAAATTTCAAACTTGCACATATGTATTCTAAGGCCCTAAAAAAAATCATAGTGATTCAATCTTGCATATATATGTTCGTAGGTTGTAAAAAAAAACTCATAGTGATTCAATCATGCATATATGTGTTGTAAGTCGGTCAAAAAAAAAATTATGTTGATTCAATCATGCATATATGGGTTGTAATGTTGCCAAATAATTTTATAGTGACTCAATCATGCATATATGTGTTCTAACGCTGTCAATATTTTTTTATATTGATTCAATCATGAATATATGTGTTCTAAGTTTGTCAAAAAACATTATAGTGATTCACTCATGCATATATGTGCTCTATTGCTGTCAAAAAAAATATCTTAGACATTGAATCATGCATATATTTGTGATTAAATATATGTGTTCTAAGGTTGTGAAAAAAAATCATAGTGATTCAATCATGCATATATGTGTTCTAAGGCTACCAAAAAAAATTTCATAGTGACTCAATCTTGCATATATGTATTCTAAGGCTCTCATAAAAAAAAAATCATAGTGATTCAATCATGCAAAAAAGTGTTATAAGGCTGTCAAAAAAATATCATAGTGGTTCAATATTGAATATATGTGTTCTGAGGTTGTAAAAAAAAGCAATAATAGTGATTCTATCATGCATAAATATGTTCTAAGCTTTTGAAGAAAAAAAATTATAGTGATTCAATCATGCATATATGTGTTTTACCGCTGTAGAAAAATGTTATAGTGATTTAATTATGCATATATGTGTTCTAAGTTTGTAAAAAAAAATTATAGTGATTGAATCATGCATATATGTGTTCTACGGTTGTCAAAAAAATTCTAGTGATTCAATCTTGCATATATTTGTTCTAATGTTGTCAGCGATGGCAAACAATCGCTGTATTTGTCTTCGCCAATACTTTGCGCGCTATTCTTTCGAGACGAAGACAAATACAGCGATTGCGAGGACAAAGATCTCTGTAATAGTAATTTCAATTGTAATCATTGCATTTTTGGAAAAATGAGAAGCTTGACTTCCGAACAAAGATCTACGTTTACAAACAGATCTTTTCAACTTGTGCACTCGGATTTATGCTGCGATGCCACAGATCGCTGTCCGACTCAAAGCACGAAGTATCCAGCGATGGCAACAAATCCTTTCCTTATCTATTGATTACTTGCATCGTTGTAGTCAGCGATGGCAAACAATCGCTGTATTTGTCTTCGCCAATACTTTGCGCGCTATTCTTTCGAGGCGAAGACAAATACAGCGATTGCGAAGACAAAGATCTCTGTAATAGTAATTTCAATTGTAATCATTGCATTTTTGGAAAAATGAGAAGCTTGACTTCCGAACAAAGATCTATGTTTACAAACAGATCTTTTCAACTTGTGCACTCGGATTTATGCTGCGATGCCACAGATCGTTGTCCGACTCAAAGCACGAAGTATCCAGCAATGGCAACAAATCCTTTCCTTATCTATTTATTACTTGCATCGCTGTAGTCAGCGATGGCAAACAATCGTTGTATTTTCCTTCGCCAATACTTTGCGCGCTATTCTTTCAAGGCGAAGACACCCATAGTATCTAAGGGAGGATTAGCTTACTATGTTATTTTTTTTATGATTATTCAAGATTTTGTTGGATATACTACCTTAAACATAAGCATGAAGTCTTTGCATCGTTTAAGACATATCATATGATGATTAAAAATCAATTTAATGATAATTTAAAAATCTTTAGAGTTGATTCCGGAGGAGAGTATCTTTCAAATGATTTTAAAAACTATCTTGAAAACCATAGAATAGTCCATCATAGATCTTGTCTAAAAACACCACAACAAAACAGTCTAGCTGAAAGAAAACACAGGTATATTATTGAAACAACTAGAACTTTACTCATTTCTCAAAACATTCCAAAAAGTTTTTGGGCCGAGGCGGATCTTACATCCGTTTATCTTATAAATCACATTTCTTCAAAAAATCTAAACAAAACTTCAGCTTTTAAAATTTTATACCAAAAGGAACCCGACTAAAATAGGTTAAGAATCTTTGGATGTAAATGTTTTGTCCTTACCGACAAAAATGACAAACTCTCACCAAAAGTCATTCCTAATGCATTTCTTGGATATTCTGAAACTCAAAAAAGATTTAGATGCTATGATGTTAAGAACGACAAATGAACCAATATGAGAATTTCGTTGGGGCGTTCCCTACTGAGCGACGCGCTGTACTCTCTAGGCCCGGAGGCAGTGATAAATGTGCAAGGGTTGCTAGGTCGTCGCCCAGAAGCGACGCGTCACACCGGCGCCCGGGTGTGGTGTCAAATAGGCAAGGGTTCCCTCGCTTTGTTGGACGGGTGGGGGTAAAGAAGTTAGTCCAATACCATAAAATTAGGTTAGCCACTTGGAACATAGGGTCTTTAACTGGTAAGTTGGTAGAGTTAGTAGATGTTATGTGTAGGAGAAAGATTGATATTTTATGTCTTCAAGAGACCAAATGGGTAGGTGAGAAAGCTAAAGTGATAGAACCTTGGGGATATAAGATTTGGTATACAGGAATAAATAGGAATAGGAATGGAGTAGGGATTGTTATGAGTCGTCAGTTTATAGATAATGTAGTTGAGGTCCGTAGGAAGGGTGATAGAATTTTACTTATTAAATTAGTATTAGGTACGGATATTATTAATATTATTAGTGTTTATGCACCTCAAGTAGGTTTAGATGATTCCATTAAGCATCAATTTTGGGAAGATTTAGATGGAGTAGTACAAGAGACATCTTATGGAGAAAAGCTTTTCATCGGCGGTGACCTTAATGGACATGTAGGCATTAGTAGGGATGGATTTGAGAATATCCATGGAGGCTATGGTATAGGAAAAAGAAATGAAAGTGGAGAAAGGATTTTAGATTTTTGTTTGTCCTATGATATGATCTTAGCAAACACTTGGTTTAGGAAGAGGGAGTCTCACCTAGTAACATTTAAAAGTGGGGTTAATACGAGTCAGATAGATTTTTTCCTACTTAGAAAGAGAGATAGGGGTTGTTGCATCGATTGTAAGGTTATACCAGGAGAAAGTGTAGCTACACAACATAGAGTCTTAATTTTAGATCTTAGAATTAGACAATGCTGCAAAAGGGATAGACATAGGATAGATCCTAGAATTAAGTGGTGGGCACTGAAAGGAGCTAAACAAGGAATGTTTGTAGAGCAGGTAGTTAAGGAAGTTGATTGGTGTCTCGAGGAGGATTCAGAATCAATGTGGAATAAGATAGCGGGTGGTATGAGAAAAGTAGCTAAGGAGGTATTGGGTGAGTCTAAAGGCGGTGCACCACTAGGTAAGGATACATTATGGTGGAACGAGGATGTCAAATTAGCTATTAAGGTTAAAAGAGAGTGTTATAGAAATCTAAGTAAGAGTCGTGATAATGAGAATTTGGAGAAGTATATGATAGCAAAGAAGGAAGCTAAAAAAGTTGTTCGAAACGCGAGGGCTAAGGTATATAAGGAGGTTTATGACAAGTTGGATACCAAAGAAGGCGAGAAGGATATTTATAGGCTTGCAAAGATGAGAGATAGGAAATCGAAGGATTTGGGTATGGTTAGATGTATCAAAGATGAAACACAAAGGGTTTTAGTCAAAGATGAGGAGATTAAGGAGAGATGGAAAGATTATTTTGATAAGCTATTTAATGATAGTCATGCTCAAGATCTTGGAGACTTCTCCATTCCTTTTCATGAGATAAATCGTGACTTCATGCGCAAGATTCAAAAGAAAGAAATTGCAGAGGCTTTGAAGAAAATGAAATCAAGAAGGGCAGTTGGCCCAGATGGTATACCTATCGAGGCTTGGAAATGCTTGGGAGAGAAAGGTTTAGAATGGTTGACAAATCTTTTTAACTTGATTTGGCGAACAAATAAGATGCCTAATGAGTGGAGGAAGAGTACTTTGGTGCCTTTATATAAGAATAAGGGTGATATACAAGATTGCACAAACTATCGTGGTATAAAACTCATGAGTCATACTATGAAACTTTGGGAGAGGGTGATTGAGTCTAGGTTGAGGAAGGTTGTCATGATATCGGAGAATCAATTTGGTTTTATGCCTGGAAGATCAACTATGGAAGCTATACATCTTCTTAGACAACTTATTGAAAGATATAGAGAGAGGAACAAAGATTTGCATATGGTTTTTATTGATTTAGAGAAGGCATACGATAGAGTACCTAGGGACGTTCTCTGGTGGACAATGATGAAGAAAGGTGTTTCTCTCAAGTACATTAGTATAATTAAAGATATGTATGAAGGAGTAGTAACCAATGTCCGCACTTGTGGAGGGGTGACAACCAATTTTCCGATAACGGTTGGGTTACATCAAGGATCTGCTTTAAGCCCTTTCCTATTTGCGATAGTGATGGATGAGCTTACGAGATCAATTCAAGAAAATGTACCGTGGTGTATGTTGTTTGCTGATGATATTGTTTTGATTGATGAGTCTAGAGCTGAGGTTAATGCTAAGTTAGAATTATGGAGACAGACATTGGAAGCTAGAGGTTTTAAGTTGGGTAAGAGTAAGACTGAATATATGGAATGTCGGTTTAGTAAGCAACGAAGTAGTGAAGCTTGGTGAGCAAGATATACCGGTGAATGATTATTTCAAATATTTGGGATCCATCATTCAAAAGTATGGAGAAATTGATGGAGATGTAAATCATAGGATAAAGGTTGGGTGGATGAAATGGAAAAGTGCTACTGGAGTGTTGTGCGATCGTAGAATGCCATTGCGGTTGAAGGGAAAGTTTTATAGGACGACTATTAGACCCGCTTTCCTTTATGGTACGGAATGTTGGGCTGCCAAGAGACATCATATTCAAAAAATGAGTGTAGCTGAGATGCGGATGCTTAGATGGATGTGTGGAAATACAATAAAAGATAAGATTCGGAACGAAGAGATACGTAAGAAGGTAGGTGTTGCACCCATTGAAAATAAGATGCGAGAGAATCGTTTACGGTGGTTTGGACATATTCGGCGAAGGCCTAATGATGCTCCAGTTAGAAGGTTGGAGAAATGGGAAAATATATTAGTTAAAAGAGGTCGGGGTAGGCCTAGGAAGACTTGGATGGAGATGATAGGAAAGGATATGAATGCTTTGAACCTCATCGAGGACATGGCGTTGGATAGAAATGATTGGAGGAAAAGGATTCATGTGGAAGACCCAAAATGAATTTCTTTTTTGGTTCATATCGCTGACCCCAATTGTTTTGGGATGAAGGCGTAGTTGTTGTTGTTGTTGTTGTTGATGTTAAGAACGACAAACTATACGTTTCTAGGAATGTGACTTTCTTAGATAACGTTAGTGGTTTTGAGAAGGATGAATCCCATAAAGAGAATATGGATTACGGTTTCTTGTTTAAGTTACTATCTAGAAATGATGATATTTTTATTGATGATGAACTCAATTAGTTTAGTAAAAAAGAAAATATAGATGAAGACAATCATCCTTCTTATCAACCTACTAATCCTCCCATAGAGGAAAGTTTATTTATTACCGAGACCCAAAGTCGGAAAGATGTAATAATAAAGAATTAAAAAGTAAAAGAATTTCACGTTACCGCAACTCATTATACAATTACAACAAATGTATAGCGTGATAAAAAATAAAATCTAGGATTTATTCCGAGTCACTGGACGAATCAAATGAAATTTCATAGACTTGTCTCTCACTTTTTATTGGTGGACCGTCTATCCTGGGTGGCCTCCACGTTGCGACACCTTGCCTAAGAAGACTGGTCATCATGTCCACCACTGCATTCAATTGGGTCCCCATAGTGCTTACTTCTGTCCTTAATTTCTTATTCTCCCTCTCAATAAGTTCGAACCTTGCGGCAGAGACAGTCTTCTCTTTTGGAGCAAGAGTTCGGTCTTCCTCGTGATTTGTTACTGATGGACTAGTCGTATTAACCTGACCGAGGCGACGTTTTGGTTGTAGAGGCTGGGCTACAACATGAGAAGGGACAGTTGGGAGGCATGGGTTGACAATTTTCTCAATCTTCCGATTTCGCCGCATTGGTTCCCAATAGCTTTCGAAATAGAATGGATCAAATTGTCGTCCTTCATGATCATACGGTACGGCACGAACACCATCTGAGTTCAAATTCAATAATTCGTCCCTGTACCGATCGCTCCAATTCACGTGCCTGCCCCCACCATTATTCATCTTCCTTCTCACCTCCAAAGGCTTATTTGGGATAGACTGCCCCAAGCCAGATTGTAGGAGAACTCGACTACCTTGCTGCATCTCGGCTTCAAAATTGCAGAATAGCCACAAATCGCGGCCAGACAATCTGGCAGCCTCCGCAACAACGTCTTCATCATCGTCCTCCCCATCTCCATAAGGTCTCCACAAAACTTGTACATTGGTAATTCTTTTTAATAACGAATGACAAATATATTAAAATTTATTTACGCATGATATGGAAACAACGATATGCACTACGGAAGACAATCCTGCAGCGATGTATACTTAAGAATGCTGAACATTACAACGACTTATAATACTCAATGGTAAATGCTGACGCGATTGTAAACAATTTTAGAACGTTTACCTCGTTTAATTGCAGCCCATCCAAAATGGACTTAGCATTATAAACTGCGACGTTTATTCTGGCCTAGCGACCGATCTTTGGAAAACCACAAATTGGAGGGCCACACCGTGGACGCAATGGGATAATATGTTCCAACGCCCAGGCCTAACAAAAAAAATATTATTAGCAACGCCACTGACTGCAATGAGATTTGTCTACAAATACTAAGTATGTAATCAACAAATACCTGAACAAATGGCCAAAATCCGCCAACTGTTTTCGTACCATTACTCGCACGGTGGAGTTGACTGTACAGGTGTGCGAGCATAGCGGCACCCCAGGCATAGTTGTCGACTTCGTCTAAGTCTGCCAGGTACTGCAGCCACATGGAACTTATTCTCGAACCAGAATAATCGGAAAATAATGTAAGAGCAAAAAAATATAGAAGGAAGCCGCGCAACTCTTGGTCAGCTGTTTCAGATGCACAAGTAGCGGAGTGGCCTTCCCATTTATTACGGAAAACTGAGACCTTCATTGATGTGGAATTGCTTCCACCAGAAATACATTGACTCCATTCGTCCATCGACATTCCTAGAAGGGCAGTGCAGTTTTCCCTTGCGTTATAGTTTGAATGCCGTAATAGGACAGCACTGCCAGCGCACTTAAGGCCAGTGATCCTTGCCACATCTTCTAGAGTCATGGTGATATCAAAAGAATCAAACTGGAATGTGTTAGTCTTATCATTCCACTTATTTACCAGGTGAGTCATGGTATTCCAGCAAGTTTCAAAATATTGCTGGTCCAAAAGGCCACCGAAGTGCATATTTCGTAGTCGGTCCTTCTGATATGCACTCAGTTGACCATACCAAGACAGAACTACAGGCCATTGACAGCGACCTCCGAGCTTTTCACCTGGTGCTCTACTTCTCCTGTGACCTCCCTGTAACACAAAATAACATATTATTCCTACAAATTATAAATTACTTCCATTTGTACTTATAAATACTATTCTACTAACCGCTGTAAATAATATCGGTTGCAGACATACTATCGCAGTAATCGCTATAAATATCAATACCTAACACAGTAATCGCTATACCAAAATTGCTAAACATATTATTAAATCTTTGCAGACAGGACAGATATATTTACCTTGGCCGCTATTTTCTGCTGTTCTCGCTCCAACCTGGGACTTTCTGGTGGGTCCACTGCCTCGAACTGACTTTCAATCTCCATCTCTACCGGCTCCACCGTCGCCTTCCTTTCTCTCGCCTTCCTTTTCTCATCCTCCTTCTGCTTCCTTTCTCTGTCCCTATTCTCCTCCTCCTCCTTCTGCTTCCTTTCTCTCTCATTTTCCGCCTGCTCCTTCTGATTCCTTTCTCTCTCGCGTTTCTCCTCCTCCTTCTCCTTCCTTTCTCTCTCCCTTTTCTCCTCCTCCTTCTTCCTTTCTCTCTCCCTTTTGTCCTCCTCCTCCTTCTGCTTCCTTTCTCTCTCCCTTTTCTCCTCCTGCATCCTTTCTCTCTCCTTTTTCGCACCCTCCTCCTTCTCCTTCCTTTCTCTCTCATTTATCTCCTCCTCCTTCTGCTTCCTTTCTCTCTCCCTTTTCTCCTCCTCCTTCTTCTTCCTTTCTCTTCCTCCTCCTTCTGCTTCCTTTCTCTCTGCCTTTTCTCCTCCTCCTTCTCCTTCCTTTCTCTCTCCCTTTTCTCCTCCTCCTCTTTCTGCTTCCTTTCTCTCTGCCTTTTCTCCTCCTCCTTCTCCTTCCTTTCTCTCTCCCTTTTCTCCTCCTGCATCCTTTCTCTCTCCTTTTTTGCATCCTCCTCCTTCTCCTTCCTTTCTCTCTCCTTTATCTCCTCCTTCCTTTCTCTCTGCCTTTTCTCCTCCTCCTTCTGTTTCCTTTGTCTCTCCCTTTTCGCCTCTTCCTCCTGCTTCTTCCTTTCCCTTTCCTTTTCTTCCTCCTCCTTCTCCTTCAGTCGCCTTTCTTTCTCCTCGATTTCTTGTTTCCTTCTTTGCAGCAGTTCTTCCACCTGCTTCTTCCTTTCCCTTTCCTTTTCTTCCTCCTTCTCCTTCCGCCGCCTTTCTTTCTCTTGCAGTTGTTGTTTCCTTTTTCCTGCAATTCTTCCTCCTGCTTCTTCCTTTCTCTTTCCTTCTCTACCTCCTCCTCCATCTCCTTCCGTTGCCTTTCCTTCTTTTCCTCATTCTCCTTCTGCTGCCTTTGCATTTCCTTAGCTTCCTCGAACTCCAACTCCCTCCTTCGCCTTTCCTTTTCTTCCTCAAACTGAGGAATATTCTGTTCCTTCTCTTCCTCCTTATTCATTTGCCTTTGCCTCTCCTCCGCCTCCTTCTGTCGCATTGCTCTACTCTCCAAGTTTCTCCTATGAGCCTCCGCCATCATATTGCTAACATCCCTTTCCCACTCCTCCGCATTCTTCTTCCTCTTTTTCCTCGCATGTGCGTCAATCCTCAGCCTTCTTCTCAAATTCTCAGCAATATTTCTTGCCTTTGCCTTCTCTTCGTCATCCTTGTTCTGCATCTTCCGTTCTTCAGAGTTCTTCCTTTGGTCCGCAGCCTCGATATCTGATGGATAATCCTCTGCAAAATACGATTCCAAGGCTTTTTCCCTGTCTTCATCGTTCTCAATCTTAAGTATATTTTGGTATCTTTCAAAAACTTTAGATAGATGGGACTGGCGGATCACTTCTCTAATAGACAACCCATAGAACAACGGGGTATCTCTAATCTGAGGAGGCGCAGACATTGCTAACCTGCACAACACAATACACGATCATCATCATTAGAAATCGTCGGAATATTTGGGTTCATAATACAAATCCTTGTATAAGAACCAATCTTCAGATTGAAGAAAGAAAACTTACACGAAACTCACCGAAACGATGGGAATTTGGATATTCCAACTGTAGAGTAAGCAACAGTAACAATTAATACGCAACAGAAGGTGGCAACGATGCTGCGACTGCGCGTAAGACGGAAACAGATGCTCTGGTAAAAAGGAAAGGATGCTCCGGCAACTCGAGATGAAAGCAAAGAATCTCCGGTAGAGTGCTTAGAGCGGAAAAGGATTTTTTTGAACTATTTGTATCATACAACATAACGCTTGCTACATACGCAAACTCTGCGGAACGTTTTCCCGCGATATTGATGGAGGGCAGTTTTGTCATTTTCACAAACCAACGATTCAGTTTTCTAGAAAGAGGGCATTTATGTCCGTCCGAGGAAGAGGAACCGACGATTCAGTTTTCTAGAAGGAGGGCATTTATTTCTGTAAATTTTCAGCGATATCTATTGTAATTTCATTCCCCATTTTAACTTCAATGATACATTACAACCACCTGCGGAACGTTTTCCCGCGATATCGATGGAGGGCAGCTTTGTCATTTTCACAAACCGACGATTCAGTTTTCTAGAGGGAGGGCATTTATTTCTGTAAATTTTCAACGATATCTATTGTAATTTCATTCCCCATTTTAACTTCAACGATACATTACAACCACCTGCGGAACGTTTTCCCGCGATATCGATGGAGGGCAGTTTTGTCATTTTCATGAACCGAAGATTCAGTTTTCTAGAGGGAGGGCATTTATGTCCGTCCGAGGAAGAGGAAGCGAATGGCGGTAAAGGTTACTTGAGTCTTTGTTGCGGCACCAAATTACGATGCAATATGATGGCGACCCACATGGGGATACATGCCAGTCTGCATCTTATACGTGGCCCAGTTTGGAACCCCGAACATGAGATCTCAGTACCGGCTCTGTAAATAATTCCGCAAATCGCTATAGCGATTTGTAGTGTCTTCCGCAAATCGCTATAGCGATTTGTAGTGTTATTCAGTAAGCAAATCGCTGTAAATCCCGACCCGAATTAGGACCAACTTGTCAGGGCCATATCTCCCTAACCGAAGGTCATATTCCAAATCCGTAAAAAGTGGTGTCTTCGTTATTAAGTCTAGTTTATTTCTGTAAATTTTCAGCGATTTCTATTGTCAGTTCATTCCCCATTTTAACTTCAATGATACATTACAACCATAATCATCAAAAGAAAGATTGCCCAAGCCTTGCCGGATTCTGGACTGTTGCTTTAGAAATTGTTGGGGTCCTCTCGAGCGAGCTCTCTAAGCAATGGGAGTCCCATCATCGCCAAATCTTCCAAGGTGATCGTCATCTCTCCCCACGGAAACACAAAGGTGTTGGTCTCCCAGCACCATGCTTCAAACAGAGCCCTTATCACGTTGGTCTGACACTTTATGTTCCCTAAGGATGCCTTCAAAGCCCCGTAGATCCCAACCTTGTTCCAACCTCCTCCGAACTTGGGTTCCAGTCGCCGGAACCAGTCGGACAGCCCGGGCAGCGGCCTCATTGAACCTTCTAACCTGCAATTTCCGGACCAATCTGCCCTGCCGGACTTGATTTCGGCTTCGAGGGGTGGCATTTCCATCGACGTCTCAAACGCCGCAACCTCCTCTTCTTCTTCCACATCTCCAACGATTGGCTGCAACAGTTGGGCTTCACCCTTCCAAACAGCTATGCTCAGAGCAACATGTCAACGTCCCACTGATAGGCAAAACAATATTTCAAAGGTTATTTATCATAATGCCAGCTTTAGTTGAATCTGTTTTGATTGCAATGTTTGAAGCATCTCTTTCTTGCTTTGATTGTTTGTGTTTGTTGCTTGCTACTTAAGTGCTTCTCAGTAAGCAGAATCTGGCCCTCATGCTCATCTCGATTGGATTACTGAGATTCCACCAGTAAGATCCGTAGTCCTTCTTGCTGCTAACTCTTTACATTTGCAGGTTGTTTCTTCAAATGATTATAATAATGACAAATATGCGAAGGAGTTCAGTATCAGTGTTTCTAATGCGCTTGCTACTTGTCCTGCTCGGGTTTTGCCAACTCCTCGTGTGAGTTGATCAGAATAATTTATTGTTTTGTTCATTATTCTGATCAACTCACACGAGGAGTTGGCAAAACCCGAGCAGGACAAGTAGCAAGCGCATTAGAAACACTGATACTGAACTCCTTCGCATATTTGTCATTATTATAATCATTTGAAGAAACAACCTGCAAATGTAAAGGGTTAGCAGCAAGAAGGACTATGGATCTTACTGGTGGAATCTCAACCCTCTAACTCGCTCTCTCTCCCTTCTATTTATGCTTCTGTGCACATCCATCAGAAGATCCTACATTGCTCCATCAAGCACCGACTGACCTGCACATTGACTGTTGTGGGTCCTTACTGATGAGCTGCCTCTAAATTTATTCGACTCTGGGTCCTTACTGCACTTGAAGTTGAGTTGTTGTATTTTTTGTTATTCGGTGGGTGGTGAGGCCCTCCTCTACTCTCTCAAGACTCTTAGCTTGGGCAATCTTTCTTTTGATAGACTACCATGATTGTGGTTGTAATGTATCCACAATCATCAAAAGAAAGATTGCCCAAGCTAAGAGTCTTGAGAGAGTAGAGGAGGGCCTCACCACCCACCGAATAACAAAAAATACAACGACTCAACTTCAAGTGCAGTAAGGACCCATAGTCGAATAAATTTAGAGGCAGCTCATCAGTAAGGACCCACAACAGTCAATGTTCAGGTCAGTCGGTGCTTGATGGAGCAATGTAGGATCTTCTGATGGATGTGCAGAGAAGCATAAATAAAAGGGAGAGAGAGCGAGAGAGGGTTGATGAGCCCCCGGACCCCCCTCCTGTAAGGGCAAAAGGCCATGAACACGCTGGGAGGAGCCCTCAGACCCCCCTTCTGTAAGGGTAAAAGCTCTGAATCAGACTCCATAACTCTTCAAGTTGAATGATGCTACCCACACTGGGAGGAGCTCTCAGACCCCCCTTTCTGTAAGGGTAAAAACTCTAAATCAGACTCCACAACTCTTCAAGTTGAATGATGCTACCCACGCTGAGAGGAGCCCCCAGACCCTCCTCCTGTAAGGGTAAAAACTCTGAATCAGGCTCCACAACAGTAAATGTGCAGGTCAGTCGGTGCTTGATGGAGCAATGTATGATCTTCTAATGGATGTGTACAAAAGCAGAAATAGAAGGGAGAGAGAGAGTGAGAGTTGAATGATGCTACCCACGCTGGGATGAGCCCCTAAACCCTCCTCCTGTAAGGGTAAAAACTTTGAATCAGGCTCCACAACAGTCAATATGCAGGTCAGTCGGTGCTTGATGAAGCAATGTATGATCTTCTAATGGATGTGCACAGAAGCAGAAATAGAAGGGAGAGAGAGAGAGTGAGAGGGTTGATGGCACTGGTTGGAATGTTTGTGAATCATTGCTTTCTTCCATGATGCCTAACGACAGCAGTAATGAAGAGAAGACACTGGAATGTTTTGTAACACTGGAACGTTGATAATGGGAGCACCGTTACAGCAGATGGCGCAGGCGAATGTCTCCACTTTAAATGGTTAACATCGAACTTTCTGAAATTTCTGCTTTTTTGTCCTTTTCCCCACCCGTCGTTTCACAACTTTTGAATGGAGGATATTTTTGTCATTTCCTCGAACCGTCATTTCAGGGCAAGAAAAGCAAGTAAGGGTGATTAAGTCTTTGCAACATCACCAGAGTCCGATGCAAAGTTATGTCAACATACACGGGAATACGAGCCCCATGTGCATGAATACGTGGCGCTCATTCGATCCCCCGAACACGGACGTGGGATTCAGTGAATCATCGGGGGGGGGGGGGAACATATAACCTGCTTCGAAAAAGAAGGGTCAATAAGAATTCGAGTCAGACTCAGAGTCCTACTAGCATATGAAGCCACGTGTGGTTTGCCAAATTTCATTTCAGGTCCCACCCGAGTTTCAATTAAGATCTGTAATTTTTCAATGTAAAAAGCGATAAAAAAATTTATATAAGGCTTGGACCGGGTCTGGTTCATGTAATTCTTATAAGTTTTGGGTATGGTTTTCTTTATAATAGAACGGGCTTGGTATATCCGCACCTCACAGTAAGATCTGGGTTTGGACCTATCTGAGTCCAAACCAGATCTGACCCATTGACATCCCTTGATACGGGCATAACAAATATGGACCTGAATGTTATTTGGGTCCACTCAAACTGGATGCTAGTAATGTGTGGGACAGGTTTGAGCAGTGATTTTTGCCTGATACCTGACCCTACCAAGCTGACCCATGTACTTTTGCATATGTTTTTATGTAAAAAAAATATGTTTGAAATACTCTCTAAATTACATTTTTGGGTTCTATTTCTTTTCAACCCAACATAACTTGAAGCTGAACCCGAACCAAAGTGCTTGTTATTTGGGTGGGTACGGGTGCTCCTTAGTGGGTCAGATACTCGGCCTATTGACAACCATAAGATTGCCACGAAACGGTGTCAATGCTGAAACGTGATTTGGCATATCACGTGATACATTGTTGCCTTTATTGTGCAAACGGGTTAGTATGAACATAATCATGGTGGATCGGAATTTAATTTTCAATGCCGGATACTATATCCAATTCGAACATTTTCTCTAGGGACCCAAATCATTCGATGAAAACAGGGATTTAATATAACTGAACCAGACTCTTTGTTTTAGTATATAGATGAAAAAAGAGCATGGATGAAAACAAAGTTTTTCTCGTGTAAAAAAGGTGCACACGAATTGGATTTGTTTTGCGTTTGATTATAGATCCGAAGGTTTGCATCACATTTAAAACTGTACTTCTGAATAATGCTGTTAATAAGGGTGTCAATGAGTTGGACCCTCGGCAGGAATAGGTGGGTCCGGGCCTACATCCAGCTAAGAGGTGTTGGTACCAGATCCGGACCAAAGTTTGACTAGATCTACTATAGGTAAAACCACTGTGCTTATACTCCTTAAAATAAAATGATTTTTTCTGTACATTTACATTGTTTTGATATGTTCTGCATTGAAAGATTGCCGATCTTATTTGGATTTTGAATCAGATCTACACGTTTCGCAAACCATACCCAATTCATACATTAATTAGACTCTATGGGCGTGTTTTCTTGTCACGGCAGCTGCCGCGACACCTTCTTCCGCAGAATATGAATCGGACCACCCCTACGGTAACTGAATCTGTGAAAAGAGAGGTGCAGCATGTAAAATAGGTCCGACCCAAATTCTTAATTTGTCCTCATTCTTTCATGCCAAATCTGGATCCTATGGATCCCAGTACCGGTCAAAATTGGATCTTACCCAACTGTGGGGACGTCCCTAGTTGTCAACAGGACCCTTATTGGACTTGTGTAGGTTCAGACTCAAGTCCAAGTTTGAGTTGTTGGCAGGGCTGGTAAACAAACCGAGCAACTCGTGGCTCGGCTCGGCTCGGCATTAAAAAAAGATTTGGGGTTCAAAAACCTAGTCGTAACAACTTTGAAATTCATTCATTTTTTTTTTACATGAGACAACTTACGACTCTACTCTTTCTTTTTTTTCTTTGAAAGGCAAGCTACCAGTTATACAATGATACCCAACACAAGGGTGACGTGAACTAGCTGCTCCTACCAGACAAGCTGAGTCCAGGAGAAGCAGATCAGGTCATGCTGAACATAAGCGCTTTTGCTCATGCCGACATCGTGGCCATCCAAAAGTCAACAAAACCACGTGGCATTCATCCAAAATGCAAACAGACGGCTACGATGTCGGCATAAACAAAAACGCTCATGTTCAGCATGACCTGATCGGCTTCCGCCAGGGGAGGGGATGGCTCAAGAGAAGTTGGAGCCCGAGGCATATTTGATTGAAGACCCATATTTCTCCATTTTTTTTAAAGCCCTCAGCATGTGAAATATAAGCATTATATATATTTTTCATTTGAGGCCCTAGGTGGTGGCCTCAAATATCAAAGAGGCCAGCCGGCCTTGAGCGGAGCCCGGATAGCTTATAGTTTTACTCGTTTGACTCAAGCTAGGCTCGTTTGACTCGGGCTCAGCTCGTCTAAACATGAGTATGAGCCGAGCCTGAACATGCCATGCTGGGCAGCTCGTTTACCAAGTCCACATTCGGGTCTAAAGACTCTAAATGGGCCTCTTATAGTCTGAACCATATGTAAGTTCGGAGAGAGATAAAGACCCAGTGAAATGTTATTTTGGTATCTATCTAATATTGAAAATAACAGTTTTTTTCGGGTTTTGGTACGAAAATCCATAAACCATTAACCAGGTCCAGATGCACAAAATAATCGGAATCTCGTGGATTTGATTTTTAATTTTGACCCAAGCAAATAACCGGACCCATTTCATTATATCCGAACTGGGGTTTTATCGGATCCGTTTCAGATCAGAATCGGGTCGTACCCGATCGGTCGTCAACCCTATTTCGTGTGTAGTCGCAGTCTTTCTCGCCCTTCCTCTCTTCTTGGCGAGTAAAGCGACGCTCTTAGAAATTAGGGTTAGAGTTTTTTCGTCTTCTTCTTCCTCCCCAGTTATAGACAGGGAGAATTCCTCTGTGGTTTCAATGGCGGGTCCTGGTCCCTATTCCGGCACGAGCACTCTTGCTCTGGTAAATCTCTCCCTCTTCTGTTTTTTACCTTCAATCTCCCTCGATATCAACAAATCCGTGATCTAACGCCAGGAAGCAAAATTACCTATTACAGTGGTTTTCCGGTCGATTCTGAGTTTTTTTTTTCATTTGATTTTGAATATCAGGTGGCTCGTGTTTCGGCCTTCACCTTTGGCCTCGTCTACGGCAGTATCAAGCTGTCGTACCTCAAGGTATTGGCTTTTGTTTCTCGCTTTTTTCATTCTCTATTTCCTTTTACGGTTTGATTGATGCTCAGAAGTATTTGTTTTTTTGTTGGGTATCGTTTTCTTTTCTTTTTGGCGTTTGAATTTGTAGATTAATATTGGTCGGCAATGGATCCTTAGCCATTTTCGTTTCCGTTTGCACCGTACTTAAGCCCTTAATCCATTAATTATGGCCATCGTGCATCGATGAACTGAATGATTAGATATTCAGTATCTATTGGTGTGGGATTTGGAGAAGTCTGCATAGTCAAGGGTGTAGGTAAAGCTTGATTGCTTCTTTTTGCGGTAGAATCATTTGCTTGTTGTGTTTTTTTTTTAGTCTTCACAATTAGAGGCATTTTTCTGTTGGTTATGAAAGTCTTATCGAAAGCAAAATTTGCATATCATGAAATGTAAAGCAAGGAAAGAGGATTTTTGGCATTTTAATTCTGTTGGTCTTCACCTTTACAAAAGGAGATAAAGGATTTGATTATGTGTTCCTTCCTACATGTCATAAAATTGCCCACATTGGGAAGGCATTTCACGCCATTATCTCTGCTCAAAATGTTTGACAGAGAGAAATTGAAGCCTTCACCGCCATTCATCACATTCGTTAGTGTCTGATTCTTTTTAATGTTGTTATTTTCTTTCGAACATTGTGTGAGTATAAGGGAGGCTATATATTCACGTTAGTGAGTTTGGGGTCATGTGAACTCCCCACTTTGGGTACAATTTTGCCTTTTCTTTTGGGACCCATCTGTGAGTTTAAAAAACAAGTCCTGCCAGCTTCGTTGCAGTTTGTAAACATGTGTAAGTTTTCTTTCCAAAGTCTCCACCCATTTTCTTATTATCATTAGAAATGCCTCTTTTTTTGTAGTAGCATGACATGATATGACTTGTTTTTTTGCTTCTATCCTGCTTGCAGTAGTATCCACTATTTAGTTCATTATTTTGCATGGAGTTTTTAAACAAATAATACCTTCGAAGTTATTCTTGTGCTTGTATGCTAGTATATGCTTATTTGATGTGACTCTTGTGCTTGTATCCCAGGATGGGTTAGTTGTATTTTTTTACTCATTGTTTCACACTTTTATGCTCTGCTGTTTTGTTTTGAAACATGACTTTTTTCTAGGCATATAAAATTCATTACTTCTCCATTATTGCAACTGATGTTGCAAATATTTGATTTGATTGACCAATTTTAGTAGTCTGATCTGATTTCATTAAGCAACTAGTGCCATTTACTCACTATCTTGTTACCACGAACAAACCAATATAAACTGTTGTAAGCTGTTAAAATTGGCATATGCATCCTATTTTTAGTGATTTTCTTGATTTTTGAGCAATTTAAGAGTGTTAAAGAGTTGAACAGAAATGGGTGTTCTAGCATTTAGTTTTTTGAATGGAAAGAGCAACTTTCATTTGAAAAAATTAAAAATCTAGCATTTAGTTTTAGTCTTGAAGATTTGTTGGATCACCTTAAAGCTGTGTCACATGGGTGCGGGTGCGGGGGTGCGGCAAAAAAAATATATATATATATATATATATATATATATATATATATATATATATATATATATATAGTCCAAAAGTTGGACATAAATGACCCTGGGTGTGGTCAATGCACCCAGGGTCAGGTTGACCGCACCGGGTGCCGCACCCGCGTCGCGTCGACGCGGGTGCGGCACCCAGTTTGCCGAGTCCCTGTGACATAGCCTTAAAGCATTCAAAAAATAAAAGACGACCATGGGGAAATGGGCTCAAATCTGAACCTTACTATGTTTATTGGAAATAGATCATCTACATTTTTTTTGGGAAATAGATCATAAACGTATTTCATTAAAAACTTCCCCACTTGTACTATAGAGAATTGCCAAGTTTAGACATAGTTCTGTTTGCTGCATTTCACTCAGCACTTCATCTATTGATCATTAGGTGAACCTTACTATGTTTATTGGAAATAGATCATCTACATTTTTTTTGGGAAATAGATCATCTAGCTTTGAAGTTCAAGTTACTTTCAAAACGTATTTCATTAAAAACTTCCCCACTTGTACTATAGAGAATTGCCAAGTTTAGACATTGTTCTGTTTGCTGCATTTCACTCAGCACTTCATCTATTGATCATTAGGTGTGTGTTGTTGGGATTTAGGACAGTTAAACATGTTGGGACAACAATCAGAAAAATTTGAACGCATCCATAACACAATGTCATGGCACTGAAGAAAAATAGTTCCAGGAATGATGTGTGTGGCCTTAAAACCAAGATAGGTCCATAGAGGCAAAAATGGACCATCTCATGGCACCAAACCATGAATGCATTCTTTAGAATATGATGAGGCTGTTCCACTGGGTGGTCGGTATGGGAGACTTGGTCTTCATGGCAAGCTAAATAATCTAATGGAGCTTGTACAAGTAGCAAAGAATTTTGCAAGCTTAGTATGTAACATATGAGTTTTTTCCTTCTCTATGGAAGCTGCTTTCACACCTACATATCCTTATGTGAAAATGACATTTGCTGAACAGCTTATTAAACTTTTATTATTACTATTTTTTTAGATTTTCGATAATGCTTCAAATTATTTTTGACACGGTTTATAAATTATCCCATGTTTAGTGGTAAAGGTGAAATACTCCAGTATTCCAAAAATTGGTCTAACGATCTAACTTTCTTAGTGACAAATTTGTGTGCATTCATTATAGATCTTTTACTGAATTAAACTGGTATAGTTTAATTTGCTTTTACAATTATATCTATGTACTGAATTCTGTGTAAGGCTGTTTTGATGCTTTACGATGATCGCCATTGCCAAACTTGGATTTTGTCTTTTCTCTTGCTAGAGTCAATGAATGGTAGAAAGCATCCCAACGGTTTGTGTTTGAATTAAGGATATGTTTGCCACTTTAGAAGGCTGCTTTTTAGATGCTGTATGACTGTCATAATTATCAATGTTGGACTTTTGTCTTTTTTTTATAGACAATGATTCAATGAATGAAAGAGAGCACCTCAAGGGTTTGTGCTTGTACCAGAGAGATGTTAGCTACTTCTTGAAATCTAGGACCCACAAATTTACTTTTCTCATGGAAAGGGCACCAGTTGCCATGAGATGCAAAGCCTAAGGTGTTTGATGATGGTCAAAGAGATTCTCAATTCCCTTTAATGTGCTATTTTTCTAAGATGCTCACCCAATCTATTTGATGGATTTTCAACCCTAGATGCAATCATGCAAACGTGTTCTAGAGAATTTGCATCTCAAATTCTACTTTCTATCATTTGTCCACCAATATTGTTAGCTCCTGAACACCTGGACAAGGAAGAAAAAAACTTCATTTCTCAGAAAACCAGGGTTGGCTCATCAACCTTCCAATTATGAACGGGTACATAGCTGCCAACTTATTGCACTAGAAATGAAAACATTCCAAATAAAGCAATTGGTGTCTTTCCTTTTTAGTGATTGTACTAGCATGGCACACATCGATACACATCATCTTGGATTTTATTGGGAATATTGCAACAATAGAAGTTGACAAGATATGGTTTTTCTTTGACTGGTTCTGTTTTCAAGTTTACATGATGGCGACACACTATCCTTTACAGGTTCATGTACACCATGCATGTTTCTGTTGATTAATTTCCATGAGATAATGGACGGAATTAGTTTTATCTGCTTAGTTTGGAAGGTGTAGAATGCTAGGAACCATAGTTATTAGTAAGTATGAATCATCAGCCAGAGGATAGAAATGGGTCCTTTCTATGGTTAAAATTCATTGGGTTCAATTTGCTTGTGACTGGTATAGTTGATGACTTGGCAACTCTCAATAGCTGCCTAGAGTGTCTGAAGAAGGCATGTGAAAAAATGAATCCAAAATGGGCACCATGGTATTAATTTCTCTTTTGAGATAAAGGGGTGAGAGAGTTGTTGATAGTAAGTAGCAATAGCATCCCGTGTGGGCTGTTTACGGCTGGAAGGGATTCAAGTACAAAAGTGGTTACTTTGTGTTGGTTCTTCGTACACTGACTGTGAGGTAAGCTACAGTTCTGGTTATAAAGATTTTGGTGTCGGTCATTGTTCTTGCTTTATCTGTTGATCTTTGAGGCAATCTGATTTGTGGTACAGAAACTGTCCCCGTTGATTGATCAACATTCCCTAAAAAGAGAAGTATTTTCCATAACCATTCATTAATCAATCAACAGTGACAGTGATTGTACAACAAATCAGATTTGCCTCAAAGATCAACAGATACAACAGCAATAATACCAAAATCTTTAAAATCAGGATTGCAGCAACTCTTCATTTACCTTTATGATGTATATAGTTAGTGCATGAATATCCAACACAAAGTAATATATATATATATATATATATATATATATATAAACCTAACCATTTCAAGTCTAGAATCTGGAATTGATGCCATTATAACAAGTTGTATGATTCTGATTAAGCTATTAATGCACCTCTGAGATCCTAATGTAGTTCTATTGAACTTTATAATTCAACAAACCAAAGTCACGCAGTCTCCGTTGATTGTCTTACAATCTTGAGGTAGCCAGTCTTAATGTGGACGTTTTGAATGATATACTAGGAAGTACAATTAGTACTTGTGATAACCCAACTTTCTTGATGCACTCTTTTAGTTTGAATTAATATGTTGTCAATTATTTCTATATTCAACTTTTGCTTTAGAGCTTAATGTACAATATGAAGGGAAAATATTTTTTAACAGCTTCATTGAACAATGCGGAATGGAATGGCCTGCTAAGATATTGACAGTTTTTTTCCTAAAATCTCCTTTTCTTTTGGTGAGGTAAAGTCCCAAGGCACTGCTGACCTCGTGCACCATGATAGCTTGTCACATCACCAGTACATTGCAAACTGTTCTAATAGATGCATCAAATATCTGAAAGTTTTCTGGTTTAGCTGTTAATAGATGTTCTGCATTTAGGACATTTTATAATGTGTCGTTTTCTTGTTGGCCTGTGAAATTAAATGTTGGAAATACTAAGTGCCGGTTTGCGTGCTGGGGCTTTCCACGGAAAACAGAACATTCGATGCGTTTCCGCGGGGGCCCACTGCAGCTACACAAACGTGATGCTCCCTTTCCTCACAGAAAGGGAGCCCCAAAATCAACTTCAGACCCCCCTTTCAGTTGGAACGTTTCACGATAGGGGGGGATCCAATTTTCTGTCCGCAGCATGGATGCTGTGGAGAGTGTGTCTGCATCTGGCAAACGACCCCTAAAGGTGAGAAAATACTAACTTCTCTTGCTTTTCAGGCAAAGGCTAAGTCACATAAGCCAGAGCCAAAGGGCCATCACTGAAGGAGCAGACATGAGAATGTTCAACCCTTGCATTTTAAGGGAAATTCAAGACGATAATTCGAACGGTACCTTGTTCTTTTTTTTGTCCCCCCCCCCCCCCCCATGTTAAGCAATGAAACCACTACTCAAGCATGTAACAGATTGAAACATGAGCACTGATAATGTTGGGAGTTTTCCGTTTTGGATTAGTGAATAATTTTCCGTCATTTTGAGTGATGCAAACTCATTTGTAGATGGTCTATGCAATAGCGACAAACAGCGAATATGGATTTGGCGTGTCTGCAAAGCTGATTCCTAAACTAAGATTTTCACTGCTCTTTGGACCAGGAAAAACTGGGACCTGAGATGCTGCTGTGGGTAGAATTCATTTTCTATTGGACATGCATGAAAATTGAGAAAAGTGATTTTTTTTTTAAAGTCTAGCTGGGGTTAGTCTGACCCCTACCAGTTTACAACTATGCCATTTGGGTTTTGAACTGGCAACGTCCCAACACAAGGTGACGTATACTAGCTGCTCCTACCAGATAAGCAGAGCCCTGTTGGTAGAGAAAAGTGATTCTTTTTCATATGAAAGTGAACACTTTCTCATGCAACACTAAATCTAAACCGAACATAATAATCTTATTTCCCAAGTCGATGGTAAAGTAGATCCCAAGTGAAAGTGATATTTTTCATGGGGTTTGAAGTCACGCTTCCTCTTTTTTTCAACTGAAAGTAATAATCGAATTGAGTAAAAGGTGAGACAGTGGGATTTTTTTGAGTGAGGAAAGAATGTCTTGAATATGGGGCTACAGGATATTTTTCTAAAATAATTTTAGAAGAAAATGATAACTAAGGTACCCTGACAAATTATCCGAAGTCGGTTTGCACGTAGGTACTTAATGTATCAGAAATTTACGTTTAGCCACTTCAGTTTTCAAATATTTAAGATTAATACCTACCTCTTCAAAAATTTGCACAAGTGACCACCGCCTGAATTACTTTTTATATTTAACTTTTTAAATTATACTTTTGACCTTTCTCCTTTAAATTATTTTTATAATCCTTCATCTGGTAGAGACGACTTGTGAATGTCACCAACTAGTTAACGGGACGTCACAAGCGAATAGTTGGGTGAATGTATTTTTTAATCAAAAGAACGATCCAAATCCTTCCAAGAATCCAAATGAACTAATTCCATTGTAGTATGGTTGAAGCTGGATCCAAATTTTAAATATCAATAATCAGTTCAATAAAAAAGTTTAAAGCAAGGGTCCAAAAAAGACCAAATACATCAGATATGATCTGGATCAAAATGTAGATCCAAAAAAGTTACCAGCCCAAATTCTAATATGAATCCGAAAGGTGTAAGGATGTAAGTCCAAATCCTGTGTGAACATGCATTCAGGTCTTACATTGACATCAACATCGGAGAACAATGCATCAAAATCAGATTGGAGGTCCGACTAAATCCTATCCTTACATTGCCCCGAATCCTTCCCCCCCTACTCCCCCACTGATGCCCTTCTCTCTCAAATAACAGCAGCTAGGAGTGGATATGGGTATGGAGTCAATAACCAGGTAGTCTTCAGAAAACCCAGCCCAAAACAGGCTAGGCTTGGATCAGAATTCTAAGATTAGGTCCAATCCTAAATGAAAATGGGTCTGGGTTTGATCACAAAAAAACTGCGTCCAATGTGCCCAGCATGATACCTCTCAAACATAGTCCTAACATCAAGTTAGTTAATCACCATACAAAGTTCTATTCGAATGGATTCCTTTTCCATTGGAACATACTTGGAAGGGGTGGTATTGTTTGTCTCGATGGGATCCCTTTTTTCTGGGTTCGTGTAAGACTTGTGCTGTCGAACTGGGACCCATGGAACCTGGTGCTTTCTGTGGAAAATTTGGCATTTTCCCCATAAATCAAACGGTAAAAAGTCCGCTTTTCATACCAAAAAGGCATCAATTCTGGAATACTTTAAAATTCTAAAAGCATATTCTTAATCTCATATTCTTGAAAAAGGGTGTTTTCCACTGGCGAAATGTTGGAAGAAAATCCTTCGCCACAATACTTGAATAGCAATTTGAAAAAAGCAGACCAATATATAGCTATTTACAAAACACCACCCATTGTTTGAGTTATTACATTGAACTGCATTTCACATACCCGTCTTAAGTATAAAATGATTTTATTTTTATAGTTAAGCTGGGGTTAGGGTTAGGCAGACCCCTATCAGATATCTCTTAAGCCCTCAACTTATATCATGTTATGGTTGTTTGCAGCATCAACAATAAGGGTATTTTAGTCATTTTGTATGTCTAAGCAAAGTTCAAGTGAGCGGTTTTAGGATTAAGCGAGACTTTGAAGCATAAATTATAAATGCAAGCAGGCTATATGTAATTACAGAAACATTAGTTGGCTTTTGTAAATTTCTGAAAACCTAATGTACCAAGTAACCAAATTCTGCCCCAAAGGGGTTTGACGTAGTGGGGATGGGGTCTAGGCAGGTGGTCTAGGTTCAAATCTCATCGGGGTCACTCCTTGTGCAAGCCAAACCGTACGTGGCGACTCTTTAGGAGCAAGGGGTGTATTATTATGACAATGGAGTTTTTACGTTGCCAGAACAGCAATTAAGTGTGTCTGGCAGAGTCAGCGCGGCTAGGTCATTGATTTTAAAAGTGGTTTCTTTCTGTATTTAGCCAGCCCATGGCCAGAATTCTATTGAACAAAATTCACCCAACTTTCAAATTGTGTTTCTTTCAATCATCTGAAAACCAAAAACAAGCGACTTCCACCAGAAATCTTCCTTCATTCATGACACAAGGAGTTTAAATATAAATATTTGTTTTAAATCAAGTTAAATTGATGTAGATAATGCACATCTTAATGACCATGTTTGGGATGAGGAAGTAAGAAAGACGACATTTGCAATTAAGAGTGAAAGTGCTCCGGGTCCAAATTCTCATATATTTTCTTTCAATATTTTTTGGCATATTAACCAACACGATGGTGAAACCATGCAACTAATATTGTATTGATTCCCGAAATTTTCGGGTGCAAACAAGATTAAGGACTACAGGCAGATTAGTCCATGCAATTGTGTTTATAAAATAATATATAATGCCATTGTCAATAGAATGTGTGGAGTCCTGTAGAAATTATTTTGCATATCAATGGACATTTCTCACAGGGCAAAGCATGCATGAGAGCATTGTGATTACATATGAGCTGGTACACTATTTTCATTATAGTTCAAAATCTCATGTGCTTTTCAAATATGATGTCGAAGCTCTCTCAGTTTTTTTTTTTTTTATTTAAAGAGGCGTGAATTGCTTGCATCATGATATGTGTGCAGTCTCCAAGTTTTTCTATTTTCATTAACGATTAGCTAGGAAATGTTTTTTAAGCAGGAGTATTAGATAACGGGATCTTATGTCACCATATTTATTTTTTATAATTATGGAACAATTATCGAGAAGATTACATTTGGCACAATGCAACAACAAAATAATTCTGGAAACATGAGAGCAATTATTAAAATATTTAGCCTAAAATTTTCACTGGTTTCTTTTTTCTTAAACTCGTTTTTTTTTTTAAAACACAAGTTCTTACTTTAAAACTACTTTTTGGACAGATTTTTAAATCACGATCCAAAATCATAAAACAAATTGCACACTTATGCAAAACATAAAGGTCATTTATTTCATAAAATGTCACTTGTATAAAATGTTTATGTTTATGCATTTGTGTATAAAGTTCTAAAAAAACTAGAGAAGCAGTCTCAAGTTCATGAACCACGTGTTCTCCGATGTCACATCCGCTTAACGTTGAATGCGTAAAAATAATATCAATTGAGGAGTGAGATAACACATGTCTAAGAGTGATCCAACTACTCAACACAAGCGTCACAAGGTAGTACCACAAGATCAATAAGCTGGAACACGACTAGGTAAAGATCCATTCCCCAAACAAAAATAGTCAACCCTTAACTCATCAGGTATTGACTTTCAAGTAATTTCATATTGAGAAAGAATCACCGAAGGAGTTGACCCTACTGAATAGGGGTCAACCCTCAACAAAGGTTAAACCTCTCTAAAAAAACAAGGAGTTGACCTAGCAATCCTAGGAGTTAACTCTAAGAAAAGAGCATAACACAAAATATAAGAGTCGACTCTCCCAACTCAAGAATCGACTATACGCCTAATAGTGTAAAATCCATTGAAAAAAAATCTTTTGGGTCCGACTCGGGTCGGGTCCGGACCCGACCCGAATCCGAACCAAGTACATGCCCCCCGTGCTTATTCAAAGCATGAAGAGGGAAGGGGTTTTCATTCAAAAACCCACCTCTCTCTCGTAGCTCTCTCAGTCCCCCCTCCTCTTCTCTCTCCCCAACCTCGACACCCCCCCTCTCTCCCGTTCTTATTTTCCGGGAGCCCCGTCTGGCAACCCCTTCAACCTCACCCTCTCTTCTCGTACTCTCTCTGGGCTCCCCTCGCTCGACCCCCTCCCTTTTTCCTTTTTCGCTAGGGAGGGTCTAAGCCCCCTCTTTGTCTCCCTGTTTTATGAAATGCGAAGGAGGGGCTCGGCCCCCTCCTTGTTCCCTTTTTTGGGGAGGGGTCAGACCCCCTCCCTGTCTCCCTGTTGTAAGGGTTACGAGGGAGGGGATCGACCCCTCCCTATTTCTCCTCTTCACAAGGGAGGGGCTGAGCCCCCCCCCCCCCCCCCCCCCCCCCCCTTGCCTCCCTCTGTCTTTTAGCCATCGGGGAAGGGGTTGAGCCCCTTCCTTGTTGACCGATAGAAGCTGGAAGGGGTGCAACCTCCTTCCTTTCTCTTTTTCCTTTTCTAGCAGAAAGGTGGGCAGGGGCTGTGCCCCTGCCACTTTCCTTGTTCAAGACAGGTCAGTGGACAGGGGTTGCACCCTCTGCCCCCCTTCTTTCATTTCCTTAAGTCGACTCCTAGCGAGGGTCGACGCTTCTTGCTGTGCTAGAGTAATCATTTCTTGTCTTTTGCAGCTTGAACGATGGATCCCGCTTGCGCAACGTTGCCCGAGCCCTTCGTTACTTACACATGAAGGCAAGCGCAACCCCGAGACTCCCCAAGGTAGAGGAAAGTTGCGCAATGGACTTTGGACGAACAGAACTAAGTTAAAACACTAAAAATGTAAATTAAATAATTATATATATATAATAATAATAATAATAATAATAATAATAATAATAATAATACGCTTTTAAACTCAAGGACGCAGTTTTGCGATCTTTGTCCTCATTAATTTCTATCATTTATTTTTGCTGCCACGCTTTAGTGCCAGGCTAATTTCCTTTATGCATTTATTTGGCTTGATACACAGTTTCACGTATCAAGCATCACTTTCTATCATTTACTTTCACCGTTGCGCTTTAGTGACCATGCTAATTTCCTTTATGCATTTATTTGGCTTGATACACGGTTTTGCGTATCAAACATCACTTTCTGTCATTTTCTTTCGCCAACACGCTTTAGTACATAGGCCGATTTCCTTTATGCATTTATCTGGCTTGATACGCGGTTTCGCGTATCAAGCATCCCTTTCTGTCATTTACTTTCGTTGTTGCGCTTTAGTGCACAAGCTATTTGCTTTTCTGCATTTACCTGCTTACGCATTTGTTTAGTCAAAGTACAGATTCGTACATCGTGCATTGCTTTGTGCATTTACTTGCTTACACCTCTATTGCTGGCATGTTCATATGGCTGAGGTACGATTTCATACCTCACGCACCGTTTACACATTCTTGTGCCCAATGCACGTATTCACACTTTAAGGATTGTTGGCACCTTACTATTGCATTGCCTTATGCATGAGATCATATTTCCATGCTAACTTACACGTGTAAGTTAAGACTAGAGCAAAATCTATTTCGCTTGTTTTGTTTCAAAATGACACAAGCGACACTTGTGCATTCCGGTTTTAAAAAGGGATTCCTAAAAGCGAATTCATTTTGCCAAATGTATAG
Organism: Nuphar pumila; assembly: GCF_984573655.1. Lineage (NCBI taxonomy): Eukaryota > Viridiplantae > Streptophyta > Magnoliopsida > Nymphaeales > Nymphaeaceae > Nuphar > Nuphar pumila. The sequence continues at coordinate 96,056,863 of NC_143255.1, read as the reverse complement.
CCATGATGAGTTGGATTTTGGAAGTCTCTTTCATTGCGAGTTTGCAACCCAGTCTCCCAAATCGATGTATTTAGGAGAGAGGTTTTTACTACCTCAGTTTGCATATCCGATACGACTTGGATAACCTCTGGTTCATTGATACGAACATGTGTTTGTGTGGGATTCTTTTGAGAAATCCATATCCTGTTTATCGAACTAGTATCGAGCTATGCGTTGTATACATATACTATGATAAACGGACAAGAGATCAGTGATGATCTCATAGCGTGTAAATAGCACATGTGTTGTACATCAGTTTCTTAAGATAAAACTTGTCAAAGGAGTTTCTGCATTACATTACATCTATGCGAAACTTTGTGTTGGACTTTTCTTTTTGTGACACTTATACCCCTTTCATTGTAGTGTACTCGTAGACATGTGGGTCATGTCAGTACCACAATGATTGGATGATACGGTCATGTGACCTCAAATCGTGCTAATGGCACAATGCTGTAATCACATAAATAGTGATAACTCGCCTTCACTGGCAAGATGCTCGAGTTGGGTCTAACAGACAAGATCATGCAGAATGAGTCTTCAATTAAATAAAACCTGAAGTACTCATTCAACCTGTTGTTTTTTGTCAAGGGAAAGGATGGGACGATACAAAAACTCTAATGGATAGGTTGTTAACAACCACCCCTCGGGTAATGACTCGGTATCCCTAGTCACCAGAGTTAGGGGATAAGAGTTCTAGAAATTATCCTAGGTGGTACATCCCACAGTCTTCTGCAGAAGTAGGATGCATTTGTTGTCTATGTACGCCTTTGGGGAATCTTCTTTCGGTCACCGACCGTCCTCTTAGGACTCAACTAGCTATTTGGGGTATTTGAAAATACATGGCATAATAGACCCCCGAACTAGTCTCAGTTGTTTCTATAATTTGTGCCTTGCGCATACCTGTAGGGCAGCTAAGTATCAAAACGAAAGTTATCTTGTTCACCTCTTGTTTGTTTTGTACTATTTGTTAATTGCTGCTTATGCTAATTATAGCATTTACTTGTGTTGATGAACTGCTGATGTTAATTATAGCATTTACTTATGTTGATGAATTGCTTATGCTAATTGTAGCATTTACTTGTGATGATGTACTGCTTATATAGTTTCTCACTGATTTAAACTGTTGAGCATGATAGAATTAAATGTATACACTTAATTATGTTCTCTACTGTCTTATTTGTGCACCTACCCGTTTCTCATGAGACTGGCCCATTTCATGGCAGTTGCAGCTGCTACCCTCCTGAGTGAAGACTAAGATCGCTCTAAGAATGCTCAAAGCAGAAAGCCACCCACTGCGGGTGGTGAGCCGAAGACTCCATCCGGCGGCCAAGTCAAGCGACCGCCCTTTCACGTAAAGATAGAAGGAAGGAAGAAACAAGTTTCTTCTTCAAAGCATCAGTGGCCTCAGAGCAACCCTTCAACTAGACTGCAGGCTGGCGATGTCTGCCCCAAGTGCAGACGGTCTCATTCTGGGCAGTCTTGTCCGCACGAGACAAGCAGATGTCTGTACTATGGCAAGATGGGCCACTACATACGTGAATGTCGCAAGAAGGTGACTGATGACCTCAAGAGAAATAACGGAGCACCTTTGCTCCCTTGCCCACCACAACAGCCACAACAACAACATCAGTCGCATCAACCACAGTCGAGCGATTTGAAGAAGACGTCAGGGCGCATCTATGCCACCACAATCGCGCAATTGACCAAGGGCGAACTCGTACAAGGTACCATTCTGGTCACTGACCAAGCAACTTTCATACTTTTCAATTATGGTGCAACACATTCCTTTATTTTTGTAAATTTTGTTGATCAATTACATATACCTATAAAACCCCTTGTTAATGCCCTGGACGTGTACAAACCGATCAGAAAAAATACAGTTTGTGCTACCTACGTGCCAGATTTGGACGTAGTCATGGCAGACCAACATCTGCCTGCCTGTACAATCCTGCTTAGTATGACCAAATTTGACATTATTGTAGGCATGGATTGGTTGCACAAATATCATGCCAAGGTCTTTTGTCGTAATGGAAAAATTGTTTTGTCTCCACCAGAATTGCCTAGGGTAGTTTTCAAGCTTGCAAAGCCTCTCTGTGCAAGCCAAATTATTTCATTGCTAAAGGCGCAAAACTACTTAAGGAAGGGATGCACTGGCTTCTTGGTTAGTGTCGTCTAGTCCAAACCAGTGCGAGTCCCTATAAGAGATCTAGACGTGGTTCGTGAGTTTCCAGATGTTTTCTCGGAGGAGTTGACATGACTTCCTCCACCCTGAGAGGTAGATTTCAACATTGAATTACTACCGGATACTGCGTCGATTTTCAAAGCACCCTACAGGATAGCACCAACCTAGCTCGAGAAGCTCAAGAAGCAGTTCGAGGAGTTAATGAATTAGGGATTCATTCGCCCCAGCGTTTCGCCCTTGGAAACGCCTGTTTTGTTCGTGAAAAAGAAGGATGGATCGTTACGGTTGTATATCGACTATCAGATGCTCAACTAGGTCACAATAAAGAATAAGTATCCATTGCTCTACATCGAAGATTTGTTTAACCAACTGCAGAAGGCTAAGATCGACCTTAGATCTGGGTACCATCAACTTAGAATTAAAGGAGATGATATCTCTAAGACAACCTTTTGGACCAGATACGGGCACTATGAGTTTACCATCATGCCATTCAAACTCACCAACGCGTCCACAACTTTTATGGACCTCATGAACTGGGTGTTCAAGCCATTTTTGGACACCTTCGTGATAGTATTCATCAACGACATCTTGGTTTATTATAAAAGTCGAGAACAACATCACGAGCATTTGGGCATCATTTTGGAAACTTTGCGAAGGAAACACCTGTTCTCTAAGTTCTCCAAATGCGAGTTTTGGCTCGAGAAGGTTATGTTTCTTGGACATATAATTTCCAAGGAAGGAGTGTTCGTAGACCCCGCTAAGGTAGAGGTTGTACTAAACTTATAGCAGTCAAAGAATGTTCGTGACATCAGGAGTTTTCTTGGATTAGCTGAATATTATCGAAGGTTTATCCAAGACTTTTCTAAGATCTCTCTACCTATGGCAAAGCTGTTGAAGAAAGTGACAAAGTTTGTATGGGATGATAAGTGCGAGAGAAGTTTTTGGATGTTAAAGGAGCAACTCACCACTACTTTTATCTTAGCCTTACCTTCGGGTCAAGGTGGTTTCGTAATCTACACTGACGCTTCTGGGACAGGCTTAGGTTGTGTCCTAATGCAAAATGGAAAAGTGATTGCCTATGCCTCACATCAACTTAAAATTCATGAGAAGAATTATCTGACTCATGATTTGGAGTTAGCAGTGGTAGTCTTTGTATTGAAGATATGACGACACTACTTATATGGAGAGCAGTTCGTGGCTTTTACAAATCATAAAAGCTACAAGTACTTATTCTCGCAGAAAGAGCTGAATATGAGGCAACGACATTGGTTAGAATTTCTCAAGGATTACGACTTCACCCTTTCCTATCACCCAGGAAAGGCAAACATTATGGTCGATGCCCTCAGCTGCAAGACTTGTGACGTTTCGATCAATTTGTTATATGCTAGATGGAAGCTGATTGAAGATCTGATTTCATGGGAGCCATTTATAATCATGCAAGGTTCGATCTGTCTATCCAACCTGGTAGCTCAACCCGAGCTACTGGCTAGGATCATTATTAGACAAAAGACGGATGCATGTTACGAGAAGCTGAAGGCTCAAGCATTGTTGGCCAATACTCCCTTCCATCTGAAAGAAGAAGAAAGTGTATGGCTTAAGGATCGCCTCTGGGTTCCAGACGATCCGATTTTGAGAGTAGAAATACTCGTAGAGGCTCACAAGTCAAGATACACAATTCACCCAGAAGGTACAAAGATGTTTAAGGATTTACAACGAAAATACTGGTGGAGCGGAATGAAGCAAGACATATATGAGTACGTTTCAAAGTGTTTGACCTGCCAGGAGATCAAGATCGAACACCAAAGACCACGCAAAGTAATGCAGTGGATGGAAATCCCACAATGAAAGTGGGAGGACATCACTATGGACTTCATAGTTGGTTTGCCTAGGATGCAGAGGAAACATGATGCGATTTGGGTGATCGTCGATAGACTCTTCAAGTCGGCTCATTTCCTTCTCATTCGCCTCAGTCAGTCACTAAACAGTTTGGTGGACCTTTATGTCAAGGAAATCGTGAGACTACACGGTGTTCCGATCTCGATTATTTCCATCCACGACTCAAGATTCACTTTGAGATTTTGGGGACAACTTCAATTAGCTTTAGGCACAAAGTTGAAGTTCAGCACTGCCTTTCATCCTCAGACTGACGAGCAGTCTGAATGCATCATTCAGACCCTGAAGGACATGTTGCGGGCTTTCATGATGGACTGGAAGGGAGAATGGGATTCTCATACCAGTCTTGCGAAATTCTCGTATAATAACAATTATAATGCTAGCATCGGGATGGCTCCTTATGAGGCCTTGTATGGGAGACCATGCTAATCACCAGTCTATTGGGATGAGATTGGTGAGCGAAAGCTAGATTCGCCGATAGTACTCCAACACTATACTCAGCAAGTACATATGATTAGGGAGTGTCTCCGTTCTGCCCAGAGTCGGTAAAAGTGTTACACTGATCGACGTCATCGAGAACTCACTTCCTCGACTGAAGATATGGTTTTTTAAAAGTATCTTCGACGAAGAGTGTCTTTTGGTTCAAAAAAAGAGAAAGCTCAATCCTCGATTTGTCAGACCTTTTGAGATCTTAGATCATATTAGTGAGGCAGCTTATCGTGTGGCGCTACCTCCTCAGTATGCACAGATCCGTAACATATTTTATATATCTATGTTGAGGAAATATATGCACAACCTGCCACATATCATCCATTACGATGATGTGGACATTCAAAGAGATTTGACATTCGAAGAGAGATAAGTGGAAATTGTTGATCGACGAGACCAAGTGCTTAGGTCGAAGATGATATCTCTTGTCAAGGTGCGCTCGCATCATTATAGAATCGAGGAATGTACTTGGGAGCCTGAGGATGATATCAGAGAAAAATACCCTGACTTGTACTTTGAACGATGAATTCAATGAAATTTCATGGATGAAATTATTTTAAGGAGGGTAGGATATAAAATCCATTGAAAAAAAAAACTTTTGGGTTGGACTCGGGTCGGATCTGGACCCAACCCGGATCTCAATCGGGTACATGCTGCCCCCGTCCTTATTTAAAGCACGAAGAGGGAAGGGGTTTTCATTTGAAAACCCTCCTCTCTCCCACAGCTCTCTCAGTCCCCTGCCTCTTCTCTCTCCTCGACCTCGACACCCCTCTCTCTCCCGTTCTCATTTTTCGGTGAGTTCATCTCTAAAGAGCCCAGTCCGACAACCCCCCTTCAACCTCACCCTCTCTTCCCGTACTCTCTCTCAGCTCCGTTCTTCCCCTCGCTCGGCCCCTTCCCTTTTTCCTTTTTCGCCATGGAGGGGCCGAGCCCCCTCTCTGCCTCCCTGTTTTATGGGATGCGAGGGAGGGGCTCGGCCCCCTCCCTGTTTTCTTTTTCGAGGAAGGGATGAGCCCCCTCACTGTCTCCCTGTTATAAGGGTTACGAGGGAGGGGCTCAGCCCCCTCCCCGTTTCTCCTCTTCGCAAGGGGGGATGAGCCCTCCCCTTGCCTCCCTCCGTGTTTCAGCCATCGAGGAAGGGGTTGCGCCCCTTCCTTGTTGATCGATAGAAGCTGGAAGGGGCACAACCCCCTTCCCTTCTCGTTTTCCTTTTCTAGCATAAAGGCGGGCAGGGGTTGCGCCCCTGCCCCTTTCCTTTTTCAAGACAGGTCAGTGGACAAGGGCTGCACCCTGTACCCCCCTTCTTTCATTTCCTTAGGTCGACTCCTAGCGAGGGTCGGCACTTCTTGTTGTGCTAGAGTAATCATTTCTTGTCTTTTGCAGCTTGCACGATGGATCCCGCTCACCCAACGTGGCTCGAGCCCTTCATTACTTACACACGAAGGCAAGCGCAACCTCGAGACTCTCCAATGTAGAGAAAAGTTGCGCAATGGACTTTGGATGAACTGAACTAAGTTAAAACACTAAAAATGCAAATTAAACAATTAAATATATATATATATATATATATATATATATATATATATATATATATATATATATATATATAATAGTATGCTTTTAAACTCAAGGATGCAGTTTTGCGATCCTTGTCCTCATTACTTTCTATCATTTACTTTTGCTGCCATGCTTTAGTGCCCAGGCTAATTTTCTTTATGCATTTATTTGGGTTGATACGCGGTTTCACGTATCAAGCATCGCTTTCTATCATTTACTTTCGTTGTCGTACTTTATTGCCCAAACTAATTTCCTTTATGCATTTATTTGGCTTGATACACGGTTTTGCGTATCAAACATCGGTTTCTGTCATTTTTTTTCGCCAACGCACTTTAGTGTATAGGTTGATTTCCTTTATGCATTTATCTGGCTTGATACGCGGTTTCACGTATCAAGCATCCCTTTCTGTCATTTAATTTTGTTGTTGCGCTTTAGTGCACAAGCTATTTGCTTTTCTGCATTTACCTGCTTACACATTTGTTTAGTCAAAGTACGGATTCATACATCGTGCATTGCTTTGTGCATTTACTTGCTTATGCCTCTATTACTGGCATGTTCATATGACTGAGGTACGATTTCATACCTCATGCACCGTTTACACATTCTTGTGCCCAATGCGCGTCTTCACACTTTAAGGATTGTTGGCACCTTACTGTTGCACTGCCTTATGCATGAGCTCATATTTCCATGCTAACTTACACATGTGTAAGTTAAGACTAGAGCAAAATCTATTTCGCTTGTTTTGTTTCTAAATGACACAAGCGACACTTGTGTATTCCGGTTTTAAAAAGGGATTCCTAAAAGCGAATTCGTTTTGCCAAATGGATAGCCATGATGAGTTGGATTTTGGAAGTCTCTTCCGTTGCGAGTTTGCAACCCAGTCTCCCAAATCGACGTATTTAGGAGAGAGTTTTTTACTACCTCAGTTTGTGTATCCGATAAGACTTGTATAACTCCCGGTTCATTGATACGAACATGTGTTTGTGTGGGATTCTTTTGAGAAACCCATATCCTGTTTATCGAACTAGTATTGAGCTATGTGCTGCACACATATACTATGATAAACGGACAAGAGATCAGTGATGATCTCATAGCGTGCAAATAGCACAAGTGTTGTACATCAGTTTCTTAAGATAAAACTTGTCAAAGGAGTTTCTGCATTACATTACATCTGTGCAAAACTTTGTGTTGGAGTTTTCTTTTTGTGAAACTTATACCCCTTTCGTTGTAGCGTACTCGTAGACATGCAGGTGATGTCAGTACCACGATGATTGGATGGGAGAGTCATGTGACCTCGAATCGTGCTAATAACACAATGCTAATCACATAAATAGTGATAACTTGCCTTCACCGACAAGATGCTCGAGTTGGGTCTAACAGACCAAAGCATGCAGAATGAGTCTTCAGTTAAATTTAACCTAAAACACTCATTCAACCTATTTTTTTCTATCAAGATTGAGGATGGGACGGTACAAATACTCCGATGGATAGGTTGTTAACAACCACCCCTTGGGCAATGACTCGGTATCCCCAGTCATCAAAGTTAGGGGATGAGACTACTAGAAATTATCCTAGGTGGTAGATCCCACAGTCTCCTGCAAAAGTAGGATGCATCTGTTGTCTATGTATGCCTTTGGGGAATCCTCTTTCGGTCACCGACCGTCTCCTTAGGAGCGGACTCAACTAGATATTCAGGGTATTTGAAAATACATGACATAATAGACCCCCGAACTAGTCTCAGTTGTTTCTACGATTCGTGCCTTGCGCGTATGGTTGAACTTTTGCAATATTATTTTTAAAAGATATTTTTTAATAAAATATTTGGAAAATCGTCAACCAAAAATATTAAAAACTGACTTTCCACGAATGTGGCAAGTACGGGTCGAATCCTCAGGGAACAGGAAGATACTCAAATTAATTCTAAAAATTTTAATTTATTAATATCAGAAATGTTACAACTAAGTCAAACAATACAATTCTAATTAAGTTACAAACTAAAAACAAAAATTAACTAAAAACAAGTTTCTAAAGTTTTCTCCAGATCACTTGGGGTATTTTCATCTTTTTACCACAACTGTATTTGTGCTCTTATTCTGAATACACCTTTTGACCTGTTATAAACTTATCAACCTGAAACAAAATAAAATACAAAATTAGTAAGCAATTACGATAATTGAATCTAACAATTACACTAAAACTAATTCTAAAATTAATTACTAAAACTAAATTATAATTAAAATAAAAATAACTAAAATATGATTTTGAATTAAACTAGCTAATTAAATAAAGTCTACCTAAGCTAACTACTGCAACTGTACTAACTAAAATGCAGAAAAACTATCAAAAATCAACTAATTAGTTAAATGACTGTTTTGCCCTCAATGTAATGCAAAATTGAAATCTGATAAGTTTTAAAAAATAGACTGTTTGGATGCCCAAGCGGAGTCCAAATTTGATGATTTTTCTTCTTTTCTCTTTTTGATATATTTAGAAATCTGTCAGATTTTACGAATCTCAAAAATTCCTTCGGGAGTTCCGGATATAAGTGTTTCAAGTTCAAAAAAATTCTAAAAATAGGCCTGTCCTGAAATTGGAATTTCTTAAAATATGTTTTCTTGAAAAATGCTTAAAAATTAAACCAAATCAACTCCAATTGAGCTGATTTTTGGTCTGCTGACAGTGAACACATCAATAAAGAGAATAGAACAAAAATTTCAGAAAAACTTGAAAAAATGCACATAAAATAATGAGTGCATTTTGGTGCAAAATATGGTTTTGAAATTCAATGCACTATTCACTTTCACTAATTCAATTTATGCACTAATAAATTAAAACAATTGCAAAAATAGACATTTACAAATCTAAAGACATTAACTATCAGTAAATACACTACAAAATTCAATCTAATAATGAAAATCTAAATTACTTAAAAAACTACAAGTTAATTCTAAACTATATTTCTAAATTACATGTAATTGCTAAACTAATTTAAAATACAATACCACTATGGATTCAAATAACTAAACTAATGAAGTTATCTAACCTAATTCAACTAACTTAATGTAAACTAATTAATTATCTTGAAAAAAAAAGAATTAAAAACTAACTTTAAATTAAAGTCAAACACTAACTTAAAACTAACTAGGGTTAGTTACCTAACTAGGGCACTAAGGGGGATGGTTTATAAATTGACTTTGACTAAGAGGCTCACGCCCCTAAGTGGACCCCACTAGGACTCAATACAGCCTACTAAAAATAAAACATTAATTTAAACTAATAATTGCATGAGAAATTAAATAAATGCCTAAACTTAAGCTAAGAAACAAATAAGGCAAGGTTGGAAATGGTTCTTATGCTAAAGAAAATGCTAATTACCTACCTAACATAGCACTACACAAATTTGAAATTCCAAATTAAAGGTCAATTCTCGCTAAAGGATGACATGCTAAGGCTACCTATGTTAGCCTACCATAATTTACTTATTCACCAAAAATTAAACCAAAGACTCAAACAGGAAACTAAGAGACTTAACTAAAATACAATTCACGATTTTACGAATCATAGCTAAAAGTCAATACTTACTAAAAATCCTACAAAGAAACTGAATTACCAATTAATACTTGCTAAAAACAAAACATGGAAATGCAATGGACATTTTGACCTAAGATTATGAAATCATACATACATCCAAGATTTGAAGAAGAAAATCTCTAAGTTACCTAAAATGACACTAACCTACTACACGAATTCTCTAAAATCTATCCAAAGTCAATAGTTTCTAAAACAAAATAGAATGTAACAAAATTGGAAATGCTGACCTATTAGAATTTAACATATATTCAATTTGACACTAAGCATTAAAATCCAACAACTAACCTAGCAATTCAACGTATAGCAATTACCTAAGCTAAATAAAGTAATCAAACAAATTACCTAAAGCACCTACACAGTTTTGAGAAAGATGCTAACCCTATTCAATTGTCAAGACTTACTAAAATTAGAATGCAATAACAATGAGAATGCTAATCTAATAAGGTGGTGACTTAACAAAAATGCTAACTTATTAATTCAGAATATCTAACTTACCTAAGGCTAAACAAAAGAATTAAAGATTGCCTAAGATATAATTCACGAATCTGAAAATCTTATGCAAAAAGTCAACACATAAAAATTACCTATACTATTATACCAAAAATTCCTATTTACTAAAATCCACCCTACAAGGCAACATCTAATATTGCTAAGACAACACTACACGAAAATTACTGAAAACACTAATCAAAAGTCAAATATTGTAAAAACATAGAATGCACAAATTACCTACGTGAACAAAAAAAAAAAACAAGTGATGCTACTTTCTTAAAATGCCTTACTACACGCAGAGACTTAAGTAAAATTCAATGCTTACTAAAATAAAAAAGATGCTAACATACCTATACTAACCTAATGACACTTACTAAAAGTACCTAAGACCAAGCTAGTCTGTAATGGCTATCGTCTTTTTGAGGAAGGCGGCAACCTTTGCAATCCAACTTTTAACACATACAAAACGCTAATTCTAACTAAAATGAAAATCTAATTTAGAAACGGATTTTTATTTCTGCTAAACTATGAAATGGACTCGATCTTAAGACTATCACACACAATACAAGCTGCTGGATTCAAAGCAAAAAAATTAGAAAATGATTTAAAAAATAGAAATCCACAAGGATCGGCTAGACAAGATCTAGCCGATCTTTGTGATTTGACGCCAACAATAATTCCAGACCTAATAGAATATGTAATTAAACTAGGCTCAACCTTAAAAATCTGAAACAAAACCTGAATTACAGGCAGTGGTTTGTTGTCAAAATCAGAAAAGAAAAACACAAATCGGGTATGACTCAACTTACATGGGTTGACTCTATCTATGCTAAAAGAGAGGAGGAAGGGAAGACCTACCTCAAGGGTGATCCGACGAGGGAGGGGGTGAGGTAGAGCGATTAGTGGAGTAGAGTCGACGCCCAGCACGTTCCTTGGCTGCTTGCACGGTGAATCTTGGCTGCTGCACCCATCTGGAAGGCGATTCAAGAAGGTTAGGAAAAGAAGAAGAAGGTTGCATGGGGGAGAGGATCAGCCACTCTTCGTGGATGTAGACGGCACACCGATGAGGACAACCTCCTTAGGTCTGCAACACCTGCAAGAACACCACATAAACAACAAGAAAAACAACAGAAAATGGAGAAGAATGGACAAGAAAAGAGGAGATCGTGTAAGAGAGAAGAAGGTAGAGAAAAGAAAGAGAGGGGGGGGGGGGCATTTTTTTCCAGCTTTAAAAGCGTAAAACCTAAAAAGAATATACTATTTAAACTACCTAAACTTATTCTTAATTCTATAAGCCACCTAAGTAAAAATTAGTTTTTATTTAAATGTTAAACTATGGGTTATTTGCAAGTAGGTGCCTAAACAAGTTAGAAAGAAGAGGGTTTTGGAAAATATTTATTAAAATCACTTTGGGTTACATGGGTTTGGGGATAAATATGGTTTGGATCCAATCCAAGATCCAAATTAGAGCTCTTGGGTTGGAACTAGATCCAGTCTACCTTAAAATCCGATCCAAAACCCTAAAAATGTGATATTTTCCTCATTTTAACTCCTATTCAAGTGAAATTTGAACCGAGACCTCTTTGTATCTAAATACATCCATTCATGGGTTCTAAACCATTAAAAACATGTGAAAATGCATGAATTTGATATAAAAATAATGTGCACTTTATGCATCATCAGCATACCCACAAGCCAGCTAAGTATCAAAACGAAAGTTATCATGTTCACCTCTTGTTTGTTTTGTACTATTTGTTAATTACTGCTTATGCTAATTATAGCATTTACTTGTGTTGATGAACTGCTTATGTTAATTATAGTCTTTACTTGTGTTGATGAACTGTTTATGCTAATTGTAGCATTTACTTGTATTGATAAATTGCTTATATAGTTTCTCACTGGTTTAAACTGTTGAGCATGATAAAATTAAATGCATACACTTAATTTTGTTCTCTACTGTCCTATTTGTGCACCTACCAGTTTTTCATGAGACTGACCCATTTCATGGGCACAGGTGACAAATAGGTTGCGAGATCGATGATGGCGTGATTGCGAGATGGTTCAAGATCCCACTGTTTTGTTGTCAGCTCACATCCTGTACTTTTTGGTTTTTTGGCAAGGGTTTTCCTCAGAAAAACCAAATTTTATACAATCAAATCTTATTTTGAATGCAATAGCTTATCAAAATGTTTGCAAGTTACTTCTATGTGAAAATATGGATTTTTACGCTAACGCGCCCAAGGTTGTCAACTTGCCTTTCTTTCTTATTCAAAGAAAATCATTTCTGCTGATATCTTAAACAAAACTCTTTCAAAAACTCTGATAAGAAAGGAATTTTCCATCCTTTTGAACTTTTAAAAAAGGTTTATAAGTTTGAAATTTTGGGGCATTACAAATAAAATATTAAATTGAACAAAAAATGAGTTGACCCACCCAATTCAAGGGTCGACCCATAGGCATAAATAACTATGCTTACCTACAATGCATGAGTATTTTATTCTTTTCTTTATTTAGTTGGTTTTGTATTACATGTTATGCTCATACATAATTTTTGTTACGATCGTTTTTACAACTAAGAGAACACCACTCCCTCAGCACTATGGGTATCACTAGGCTATTCAAGGGATGTTAATTCATCTAGTTCATTTATAAAATCCTAGATAGTCACTGTGATGCTTGGACCAAAGTCTAGGACCCATCGTCAAGGCATCCCTCTCCTTGAAACCTAGAGTTTGAGACCTTATTCCTCTCCTTGTAGTCAACATAGTGTACTACTAGACATACTTCAACATCTCTACCTCTATCTCGAGTATCGAAGTCTAGTGTTCTCTAAGCCACTGTGGTGGAGAATGGATCCTTATGATCTACAAAGATAGGAGCTCACTCAATTTTCTAACTTCTATGGGATTGGTGCATGCTTGTTCACATCTGACAAGCTGACTCAAACCACAAATACCGACAAACTTTTTTCACTCTTTGTGACAACATATAGTGTATCTTGTTTTTAATTAAAGTTTTTTATGTATCAAATAACCTTTTAGTGTACCCTCTTGATACCTTCAGTTAATACTCAAACATATTCTTGTAACAAGATACATCTAGGGTCATCACTCTAAATTTCTAATTGTACGTATACATACCTCTTTCTTCTCATTGGTATTACCATCTTTGTAATATTCATAATTAAAAATAATGAAATTCTACATCCTAGTGTAATACACAACATATAATAGAAAATATGCATCTGTGCACTAACTGGATCTCTCTTGGACCAATCGAAATCAAGTTAGTACCTCACTGCACAAAGGTCACTCAAAATCAACTAATACTGGGACTGTCAATCCATACACAAATGTTTCGGGTTGGTTTCATTGAATCACATGCTTAACAACCCATACTCAAACCTAAAACACCAAGAAATCACATTTGGGTAACTCAAGAGTCTCCTAAGCCTAGGGGTCAACCCATCTTCTGCAGAGTTGACTCCAGCTCTGCATGAGTCAACTCCCACAGAAACATGAGTCTACCCAGCCTGATAAGGGTTGACTCTTAGTGTTCAGGGGCCGACTCTTATTGTTTAGGAATCAACTCTTTGATTATAAGAATAGACTCTTACATTTTCTGAAGTCGACTCTTATATTGCACGAGGCGACTCTTTGATTCGACTTTAACATTATAAGAGTCAATTATTTGATTATAGGAGACAACTCTTACATTTTATGAATTGACTCTTTGATTACAAGGATATACTCTTACATTGTAGGAGACACCTTTTTGTCCCCCAGAAACACAAACAACTAAGAAAACAAGGGAGTTGAATCCAAATATGTAGGAGTCGGCCCTCAGTGAGGGAACATAAAGCATGACATGTAGGAGTCGACTCCAAATCTGCAGGAGTCAACCCTCAACTAAGCTAAACCAAAAATCCAAGTTTCAAAATAGCAATATCAACATAAATTTTATGAATTTTTGTCATAAAACATGACGGTGAATAACTCTAGCATAGATTTTTACGATAAACATTCAAATTAGCATTTAAAACTCATACCCACTAAAACACACATGTATTCTTTTATAAACACCATTTCCTAAATATATAACAGTCATGGACATGCAAAATTTTTTAGAAACTCAAATCTAAACATGGTTTGTCAACTTTATAAAATCAAAAAGCATACCACAAATTTCTCAACGGAAAACACTCATGATGCAAAAATTAAATCACCTACCAAACATGCCAAAAATCAAAGAAGCTAGCATGGTTTTCAACACAATTTCATCTACATACTTACATGCCCCTAAAGGTTCATGGACTAAAAGGACCACATCTTGATACACAAGAAATTCAAAGAATCCACACAAAATCGGATTCATCTCTAAATCAAACTGTGAATCTATCAAGGTTCAGTCAATATCACGCTCCTATTATCCTTCTTTCGTAGAAACACCCTTCACCAAATCTTCAATGTGAAGGAGACGAAGGAGAGAGCAACAAAATGGAGAAAACACATAGGGAATCCAACGATATGCAACAAGGGGAGAGAGAGAATGAGAGAGATAATATACGTAAATGAAAAAAATATGGTGAAAATAGGTTAAAACAAAACCCTCTTAAATCTCATGATTACATGAGATTAAGGTGGCAATTCCAAATGAGTCAATGGGGGTTGAGTTATTAGATTTAATGACAGTTGACTCTATCAAAATACCAAAATACCCCTTACAACTAGTTTAATTTCCCAACTTAACCTTTCTATATCAAAACTACCCTTAGTTGTAAACCTATTTACCAATCTGTCATTCCTAATAAAACCAAGCACTTTTAAACAATTTTCTGACCTATGCCTTGACAAATTCACCCTTCCCCTTTTTTAAAATTTTTGGGCATGTCCTTTGCCCAAAAATTACAGTTTTGACCTTAGATCAAATCAGATCTAATACAAACCCAATCCAAACCCATGTTCGGTCATTTTACAATTCGATTTCAACAAGGCAATATAAAATACAAATTTCAATGCAAAGGCTCATAATTATTAAATAAATCCGCTTTATAAAGGTCCAAAAATCTAGGGCATTACAAATTCCTACCTCAATGAGAGGTTTTTCTTGGCACCATAACTTTTATGCATATGTTGACCTCTTTTTTATAAAGGACAAAACCAGCAGCGTGCTTAATTTTTTCTTGATCTTGTAGGAATTTCAGAGATATTCTGGTCTCTTCATCCTTCGTCACTTTTGGATGTTCCCGTGAATAAAATCCATTCCATTTTTGTTTGGCGAGGAGAGTATATGCCTTTCAAGTATATGAGGGAACCGGTTTTCATCGGCAGGTTAAAACTCAGTCTATGCACCAGCCTGGTCTCTAAGATGAACAAAAAACTCCAATCATGGAGTGGTAAACTTTTGTCTATGGCGGACAATATTACCTTAATTAATTCAGTACTCACATCTGTACCTATTTATCTTATGTATCAAGATTCCCAAATCTATTAATCATAAGTTTGAGTCAATTATATGCAAGTTTCTTTGGCAGTAATCTAAAGTGAAACGAGTGCGTTTAGCTGGGAAACTGTTTGCACCACAAGCGACGAAGGTGGCTTTGAAATCAGAAGGCTTTCTTAGGTAAACCTTGCCTTGTTAGTTAAGCTAGGAGCCTAGGATGTCTAGTAGCTTCTAAGAAGACAACACCATGGGTGAAATTGCTATCAAATAAATACTATTCTTCTTCTATTTGGATTAAAGATAAAACAAATATATATTCCTGGGGTTGGTCCAGTACCTTGCAAACTGTTTCTAATATTTTCAATCCTGCTAGATGGAAGCTTGGAAAGGGAAAACTCATAGACTTCTAACTTGATCCATGAAAGTATAATATCTCGTTAGTTTACATTGCTCAAAATGAGATTTCTAGAAAACTGATCCGTTCACTAAAGAATATCAAGGTAGCAGATATGGTGAATATAGACACTATCAGGGGGTGCAGTCTTAATGAATCCAAGGTTGGATCGACTCTGATAGTTGATCTTCAATTTCTTAAGCACCTCTTACACAATCAAAGATTTTGCTTAGATAAAGAAAATATCTTACAGTGGAAGGAAAAGGTGGTTTTCAATTGCAGAGAAGTATGAAACTCGATTCACATACATCAGGGGAAGTTTAAATTGAACAAATTAATATGGACTAAGCAACAATGTCCTAGAGCTGCTATACATCTTGCTATTGTTGATCGTCTTCTCACCTTAAATAACTTGCAGAAGACAAATCTTCACCTTGCTAACTGGAGCTGCTTATGTCATACTGACCAGGAAACCAATCTGCATCTTTTCATATTGTGTCCCGTTGCTTGCAGCATTTGGCATAAGACAACTTCTCTGTTTGCACAATGGAAGATTCCTGATCAGCATATTCAACAAGCCTTACTGCGCTGGAGTAGGCATTCCATTGACTCCAAACTCATTTATAATGTATATATTATCTAATATTTCCCCAACTCCAAAGTCATCCTCGAGTCATCTGGAAGGGATATAGTTGCTTGCTTTAATGCTATGTTAGAAGAAAGTGGCAGCCCGCAACACAGAGATGAATGTTTATTACGATGCATCTACAGGTTCAATCGATTTACATGCACAGTGGTTCATAAGGAAAAGAACTCTTTTGCTAAGTTACTTGCTACCATGGTTGTCGTGAAGGAAACTGGTATCTGGAAAGAAAAACCTCCTGACTTTATTTGACTTTATTTCAGATCTGAATGTTGTATAATGTTCACTTTTTTTGTTGTAGTTTTTGTATGTAATTTTCTGGTAGGGGTCTGCTTTGCTAACCCAAAAAAAATTGTTTAGTTGGTACCAATAACCCTCTATCATAAATTATTTCTCTGATAGGCATTTTACCACATATTACATCATAATTAATAGGTCAACGAGTGTAACAACCTGTGCCTATATCTCCAACTGCAAAGCAGGATATATGTCCCCCCCACCCCCCTTTGAAGATGCAGGTGCGTGTTCGGGGGTCCGAATGAGCCTCACATATATAAGTACGTGGGGCTTGTATCCCTATATGTGTCAGCATTACTTAGCGTCAGAGTTCGGTGTGGTTGCAAAGACTTGAGTACCCTTTCCCGTCATAAAACGACGGTTCAAGAAAAGAACAAAAATGTCCTCCATCCAAAAAGGGAAACGACGGTTCAAGAAAAGAACAAAAATGTCTTCCATCCAAAAAAGGAAGGATGATGTTAATTCTTCAAAGTCCAAATGTTTCATTTTTGCCCTAAGCAGTAAACTTTATTTTGCACCATCTGTTGTAACAAGAGGTCCCTTTGACGATGCACCATTTGCCATCGTCTGCTGCCATCGGAGCACCCTTTGCCATGGTCTGCTACTGCTGGAGCACCATTTGCCATTGTTTGCGCAGTGGGAGCATCGTTGTCACCAGCAGTTGCATCTACCTTTTGGGTGTTTCTCCTCCACTGTCGGACTACCAAAACACATGGTGTTTCTGTGAGTTTCGTCTAAGGTTTTGTTATGTAAACAAAATGATTTATAAATCTGAATGCTAAATCTTATAACTGGTTGTAATATTCATGCTAAATAACACATATTTTCATAAATAAATTGATTTGTACCTATCCACCTTCTGGGTATCAAAAAATAGTTAGCACGAATTGTTCTTATGAAGGCCAAACATTACACCGATATGTACTTATGAAGGCTAAATTTCTATAACGATTTGTATGTTGGAATACAACAATGATTTATACATTTAATGCAGTAATGATTTGTACATTCGATGCAATAATGATTTATACGTTTGAAGCAATAACGATTTAATGAAGTTACCATAATTTGTACTTAAGTATGCTAAATCGTATAATAATGTTTACTTATGAAGCTCAAACATTACAACAATATGTACTTATGAAGGTTGTGATTTCTACAACAATTTGTAAGTTTGAAGCAACAACGATTTATACATTTAAAGCAGTAGAATGTGTATTTATGAAGTTACCTTGATTTGTACTTAAGTTTGTTAAATCTTACAACGATGTTTACTTATGAAGTCAAATATTACGACGATTTGTAATGTTGGTGATTGTTTAACGAATGAAATAATTTATAATATTATATACTTGGGGAGGCGGTTGTAACATATAATGATGCAGCTAAATTTATGTGTTATGCAGGTTAGCAATGACTAAAGCTCATAAGACAAGAAAGCCCCCACCGTTCGATGGGATGACTATTGGAGAAATTATCCACCAGTCTCATATATATGAGTGTTATGAAAGGTACCAAAATATAATGAAGATTGAGAATGATAAAGACAAGGACAAAGCGTTGAAATTGTATAACATGGAGCATTATCCATCAGATATTGAGGCTGAAGTACAAAGTAAGAAGGATGAGGAAGAACTAAAGATGAAGAAGAAGAAGGATGACAAAGAGAAGGAAAAGCAAAGGAAGGAGGAGGACAATAAAAAGCAAAGGAAGAAAAGGCAAATAAAGGAGGAGGAGAGGGAAAAGCAAAGGAAGAAGGAGAAGAATAAAAAGCAAAGGAAGAAAAGGCAAATGAAGAAGGAGAAGGAGGAGGAGAGGAAAAAGAAAAGAAAGAATAAGGAGGAGGAGGAAGAGAAGAAAATGCAATTGAAGAAGAAGAAGGAGAAGGAGGAAGAGAAGGAAAGACAAATGATGAAGATGGAAGAGAAAAGACAAATGAAGAAGCATCAGGATGAGGAAGAGAAGGAAAGGCAAATAAAGGAGAAGGAGGACGAGGAAGAGAAGGAAAGACAAAGGAAGGAGAAGGAGGATGAGGAAGAGAATGAAAGGCAATGAAAGGAGAAGGAGGACGAGAAAAAGAATAAAAGACAAAGGAAGGAGAAGGAGGATGAGGAAGAGAATGAAAGGCAAAGGAATGAGAAAGATGAAGAAGAGAAAGAAAGGGAAAAGAAAAAACAGGAGGAGGAAGAGAAGGAAAGGGAAAGGAAAAGGAAGGAAGAAATTGAAAAGCAAAGGAGGGAGGCGAAGGAGGGAAGGAAGGAAGAAGTAGAAAAGCTTTTATAGAATAACAATATTTGTCCTATCATGATTTGCTTTCACGAACTTTGTCTATGTAAACTATATGTTCTATCACGATTTACACAATGACTGATTCATAAAAGGCAGAAAAGAAAAACAATAAACAAATTGACACGATGTTTAGACTTAGTTAAGTACTAATCGATGTAACTTCAACGATACAAATCAAGGTAACTTCATAAATACAAATCGATTTTGTTTACAAAGATAAACAAAGATATATCGTTGTCGCGGTAACTTCATAACTACAAATCGATGTGATTTAGAACCACATTTATTTACAAAAAATATGAGCATTTAGTTACAATACATCATGATCAATGGTTTGGCTTAGATACAATACATGACCATCATCATCAAAGAAAACTGACATCATCATCAACATCACCCCCACTTCCAAATAGTGATGTGCTTCGAATACAATCCAGGTGCGCATGAAATCCAGCTTACTAGTGCAGAAAGCTTCGAGGCATAGCTAACAAAGCTGGAAAATGTATGAGATACCAACACGTGGAGAAGATGAAGTTCACACAATTGTAGCATATTTTTCATGAAGTATATAAAAAATTAGACAGATATTTTTCTAACTGCGAAGTATGGTTTATGAACGATGGAGTATATCAAAAACTGATGTGCACTACTTTAGAGAGAAGTGCAGAAAGATTTAAGGAAGAGCTAACAAAGCTGGAGAATGTATGAGATCCCATCATCATCGATATGTTTCTATAGGCAGAGAAGATGAAACCACACGACTATAGCATATTTGTCATTATTGTATTTTGTGTAAGCTTCAATATACTTCACGACAAATACGCCACAATTGTGTGTGTCATGAATATATCGATGTATACACAGAAGATAACCACCATAATCATCATCGAAGATTATACAGATCTTTCCTCATAGCGTGAAATAACTACGTTATCAGCATCAAACCCCATCTATCAAGCACAGGTAGAAAAAACACAGAAGAACAAAGAAGAAGAAGAAAATACAAGGAAGAAGAAGGAGAAGAAGAAGATGAAGGCGGAGAAGAAAAAAGAAAAAGAAGAAGTTACGCTGCCGCAAAAAAGAGGAAGAAAGGTTAAATAGATTAAGGTTTTATACCTGAATAATGGGTCGGGTAGGGTTTTACATAGAGTAGGGTTTTACACAGATCTATATTAGGGTTTTACAAACATATCGATATCGTTCACAAAGACAAACAAAGTCATATCGTTGTCGCGATAACTTCATAAATACAAATCGACATCATGATAATTATTTGTTGGGATTATATAATTCTTTGTTGTAATTCTATAATTCTTTTATTTAATGTGATAATCTATAAGTGTATAAATCTAATTTAATAAGTGTAGCACACAATTGCCACTGAACAAATCATTGTAAGGATCGGCCATCGTAAATAAAAATCGAACAAGCGTTTAGCGCTGTGTACTGTGAAAATTATGATTTGCTTTTACGAGTTGTCTTCATATCGTTATTTACACAATGATTGATAAAAGGCTGAAACAATTTATACAAATATTGATAAAAGGCTTAAATTATTTGTACGCATAAAGGCTATGTGCTATCGCAATTTGCTTGATACCGATTGGCTTGCAACTAGTTATAATTCTGTATTGTAAATCCGTTTGACCTATCGAGGTATTTATACAGCCACAGACTTAGTAAAGTACAAATCAAGGTAACTTTAACGATACAAATCGAGTTTTAGGTTTTTGGGTTCTAAGAGTTTAGGGTTTAGGTTTTCAGAATTTAGGGTTTAGGGTTTAGGGTTTAGGTTTTAGGTTTTAGGTTTTTGGGTTTTACGGGTTTAGGGATTTAGAATTTAGGGTTTAAGGTATAGGGTCTAGGGTTTAGGTTTTGGTGTTTAGGGTTTTCAGGGTTTAGGGTTTTGGGTTTTAGGGTTTAGGGTTTTTAGGGTTTTAGGGTTTAGGTTTTTGGGTTTTACAGGTTTGGGGTTTGGGGTTTGGGGTTTGGGGTTTGGGGTTTGGGGTTTGGGGTTTGGGGTTTGGGGTTTGGGGTTTGAGGTTTAGGGTTTAGGTATTTGGGTTTTAGGGGTTTAGGGTTTTAGAATTTAGGGTTTAGGGTTTAGAGTTTTAGGGTTTGGGGTTTAGGGTTTGGGGTTTAGGGTTTAGGTTTTAGGTTTTAGGTTTTTTGGTTTTAGGGGTTTAGGGTTTTAGAATTTAGGGTTTAGGGTTTAGGGTTTAGGTTTTAGGGTTTAGGGTTTAGGTTTTAGGTTTTGGGGTTTAGGTTTTAGGTTTTTGGGTTTTAGGGGTTTAGGGTTTTAGAATTTAGGGTTTAGGTTTTTGGGTTTTGGGTTTTAGGGTTTAGGGTTTTAGAATTTAGGGTTTAGGGTTTAAGTTTTAGGTTTTTGGATTTTAGGGGTTTTGAGTTTTAGAATTTAGGGTTTAGGGTTTAGGGTTTAGAGTTTAGAGTTTAGGGTTTAGGGTTTAGGGTTTAGGGTTTAGGGTTTAGGGTTTAGGGTTTAGGCTTTAGGTTTTTGGGTTTAGGGTTTTAGGGTTTAGGGTTTAGGGTTTAGGGTTTGGGGTTTGGGGTTTGGGGTTTGGGATTTAGGTTTTAAGTTTTTGATCTATCTAAATTCCAAATGTATCCTCTTAAATAAATAGAATTTGGGTTCATTTGATAACCAAATAAATTTAATTAAAATATATATATGTAGATATGTATCTCTATATGTATATATATAATAGTTTAGATTGAGTTTGGATTTGATGAGAGCTAAATGGGTCTCACAACCAACCCAATCCAATCACTCCTCCACCTTAACCCATCCAACAATCGAATATATCTCATCACACCAAATCCATTTGAATATCCTATTGTGATTTTCCTTTACGAGCTTTGTCTAAATGAATGATACGTTCTATCATGATTTACACAATGACTGGTTCATAAAAGGCAAAAAAAAAACAATAAATAGATCGATACGACGTTTAGACTAGATATAGTAAAAATTGAGGTAACTTCATAAATACAAATCGATTTACAACTTCATACCGATTTAAGTAACAATTGCTAATCGATTTCACTGTAACGATTTATATAACCACATACATAAAGCGAAAACGATTTATCCTATCATGATTTGCGTTGACGAGCTTTTTCTATGTGAATGATATATCCTATCACGATTTACATAATGACTGATAAAAGATGAAAAAGAGAAATAAAACAAATCGACATGATGTTTATTGGTAAACTACAAATCTGGGTAACTTGATAAATACAAATCGACTTACAACCAAAATTCTTTAAGTTTCATAATATAATCATATTTGTCCTATCATGATTTGTTGTTACAAGTTTTGTCAATGTGAACGATATGTCCTATCGTGATTTACACAATGTCGATTCATAAATGAATGACACATTGCACAAGTTTAGGAGGGTGTCGCTTCACTTTGCTTCATCAGCAAGTAACAGACGAACAAACATTTTTTTTATAAACGACGTGTTCGTGGGTCAAACATATAACAGGCAAATTATGCAAATCTCTCTGGGTTGAAATAAAAATTTAATTTTACTAAACACATCAATAAGTTGGACTGTTATTTATAGAAAAGGCGAATCGTTGTCTCTGACACAAACGTCATTGTGTAAATCGCTCTGGGACATTATCTGGTATAACGATTCAAATACAATATATGTGCAATGATTTATATATGAGCTTTGTCTATGTGAATGATATATCCTATCGCGATTTACACAATGACTTATTCAACGATACAAACCGATATCCTAGTTAGACTTAGTAAAGTATAAATTGAGGTAACTTTAACGATACACGGTACCATGATTTATATACCAAATAAATTGCCATAAAGGTGATTTACTAATGATATAAAAATTAAGCTACAACGATTTAACAACGATCATACACATATATTAAATTTAACTCATCAGCGTAGTTAAAACCATAAACGTGTCAACGTTAGCGATTTAATACTAGCGATTTACCAGATAGGGGAAGTCGGTAAATGCTACATTAGTAAGAACCTGTTATTATAAATCGCCATCACACGTTTAGCATTCATAAATAAAAATCGTACTAAAAGGAAAAAATTATTCTGTATCTAAAATTATTTGTACATGTGAAAGCTACACGAGACAACAATTTTTACTAATAGTATAAGCACTGAACAACGATGATTTACCAATGGTATTAAAACTGTAGCTTTATAGGCTAGACGAGACAATGATTTATACATGTGAATGATACATATTACAATGATCGAACATGTTAATACAATCAAATATAATTATATAGTTGAAGAATTCACATGTGATTCCTATGTTTCATTGCTCACTTTTGAATTGAACTGAGCCTGTCATGAAACAAAATAATATAAGACACTACATTAAGTTTCACAAGAAATGCAAACATTCTCCCAACATTGATTACATACCAAAAGACTTTTAAAACTGATGTCATCGTTCCACTGAAATTGGTTGAGAGGATTGAAGGTTTCAACATTGTAGCGCATGTCTGTAGGGTATTGCTGCATGTTGAAAATTACACAAGTTAGATATTTACAAGTTGCATGTAATGCAATTTACATGAGAATCAATATAATATATTACATACCTGTTCATGCGAAGGGATTGGTTGTTTTTGCTTAGGGGTTAGTTGTTTCTTAGACCTTTTCTTGACAACCAATTCTAGTGCACCCTTTGTCCTCCTCCGACTGCAATCAGAGGCAGGTTTTCTTTTGATACTCTTCGCTAGGTGAATTTTTTCATCATAATTTATAATGTTGACTCCTAACTTATTGAAAATGATATTTACGCTTCGGTGTAACTTCTCATGCGGGACAAAGGAAGCATGATTTTTACCTTTGTTGTTCGCTCTCATTTTCTTGGACTAGTCTTCATGAGCTACAACAGACTGATGGTGAATTAACTGCACATTTTCAAGCAACTCCCTTGACACTTTTTGCATGCATACATAGGATTCTTCACTTTTCGATGTCAAATCTGCAATATGCATAAGTAACATACGTAGTTGTTGGTAATGGGAGACTATGTGGCACTTCTCATCAATACCAGATGGGCTGACATTATCTGTATCCAGCAATTCAATCTGTGCTTGTCTCGTCCATCTTCACATTAAATATGACTCAGGTATTTCTTATATCTTTTCTTGATTAAGTGTCTTTAATGCATAACGACATAAAATACCTTTAAATTCATATATTTTGCACATACATTCAACTGTTCCATTGTCAACATTATACGTAACATATATTTTTTACCTTTTCGGATGCTCTTCACTCTCTCATATAATATGGTATTTGTGCATATTCTCGGTTTGCATACGTCCTTCTATGTTGCAGTTCATGACCTGTATAACCTCCTTCTTAATTTATTCAAATACAGTTAGTGTATACAGATCTGCAGGTCACATCAATATTTTTATGCCCAAAGTTACAGGGCGTGTATTGAAGCATTTCATATTTTGTTCAAGCTCATTCTGTCTAAGACCATCTATAAATAATTCATATTTAGTCTATGAAGTGAAACATTGTTAAACATGAATACAAGGTTTTCTTCAGTGTGACATGCATAGATTCAACTCTTTGTGTGCTTATCATACCTGTACAAAAGTATTGTCTTTCATATACCAATGCCCACTTCTTTTTATCTGCATATAAATTTTCTAACCACACACAGTCTTCACGGTCATACATCTGAATCATTTTCTCCCAATCAGACATAAAGGTGACCTCATTTATGATCTCAAGTATACACCTTATAAACTTTTTATCAAACCTTGTCTTTTAATTAAATATGTGTCATATGTTCTTTGCTGCATTTTGAAAGATATGCCACAAACATAGGCAATGATGTGCATCTGGCCATACATGAGACACTGCAATCGTAATTGCGTGATCACCATCTGTAAGTACAACTTCAGGGTGCTTCTCATTCATTGTCTGTGTAAATACTCTGAACAACCAGTCAAAGCTTTCTTTAGTGTGGTCATACAAAAAAGCGTCGCATAACATGCAACTCTGTGAGTGATGGTTCACTCTGACAAATTGCGCAAATGGCCACTGTTTGGTATTAATCTTCACTGTCATATAAAAAATAAGCACATCATTGAAGCATTCATAATCTACTCTTGACTTTGAATCTTTTCAAAATATATTCACAACATATCCATCTTCATTCAGTTGCATTGCAGTAAAGAAACCAGGGTCATTGCTTAATTTCTTCTGTAAGTAATCAACCAAACAACATATTCCTCCATTCTTCATGTTATCTGTCTTCTTCCTTCTCAAGCGGTTTCTTAGATTCATAGGTGTGAATGACACATTCTCGCGACCACCATCTATGTGCACACATAAATTGTATGTCTTCCTTGGTGTAATGCTGGTGCTATAAGCTATTTTAGCAATTGCAGCATGCGCTTCAGTTACTTTACGATGTGACCTTAACATAAAAGTCATAAATGAAGCTGTTAATTCATGGTTATGATCACTGATTAAAGTATGAACTATATATTTCTCATTCAGAAGTCTTCTTAACACCATTCTCGCTGGACAACCACATCTTGAATCTGGCTTACTTCTTGTTGGATTTTCACTTGACTTCTTCCAACCTTCCTTAGAACAAACATATGTCTTTCTCACCATGACACCCTGTGCATTTTTGACCAAAAATACCTTCTAACATTGAAGCCAAGTTTTAAGGCATAATCACTATAAAATGTATATGCAGCTTTCTCATTATTAAATTGCATTCCTTCTACGGGAGCAGAGTCAAGTGTACTATCACTACAAGAAAAATGTGACGTAGCGACGGATATTAGCGACGAATTTTTTATGTCGCAACTTTGCGTCAGATTAGCGAGAGAATCTAATCTGTCGCTAAGATTTGTAATGTTGACGGATGTAGCGACCGAAAACCTTCTGTCGCTAAATTCGTCGCTATGTAGCGACGGATTAGCGACAACACATTTTTGTCGCAAGACACACGACGATTAGCGACGGATTTGGCGACGAAAGATTTTTATCGCTACATAGCGACGCCGTTAGCGACGTCAATATTCCGTCGCTAAAGGCTCCTGTAAATTTACAATGGCTTGGCGACAGAATAATTTCGTCGCCAAAGTCGTCACTAATTTTTGTGTGAATCCCTAACTAAAGCCCTTTTCCCTCTTTTCCTGTTTCCTCTCTCCTGCCCTCCCGACGCCACCCTCTACTGCTCAACGCCTTCCTCCGCCACCCAACCCATCGCCCCGCCGCCCGACGCCTTCCTCCACCGCCCGACGCACTCCCTGGCTTGTCGCCTCTCGTTTCGTCAGGCTCGACACCTTCCTCCGCCACCTTATGCACTCCCCGGCCCGTCGCCCTGTCGCCCCTCGTTCTGCCCGGCCCATCGCCCCGCCTACCGATGCACTCCCCGGCCCGCCGCCCGTTGCTCCCCGGTCCGGCGCTCGTCACCCCCTGTTCTGCCGCCCGTCCCAGCACTGGGGGTCGCCCCCCGCCTGCCCCTTCAATTTTTTTTCCGGCAGGGGGTCGCCTGTCGCACCCCGCATGCCCGTTCTATTTTATTTCTGGCAGGGGGTCATCCGTCGCACCCCGCTTGCCCCTTCTATTTATTTCTGGCAGGGGGGTCACCCCCTGCCGCATTCTATTTTTTTCAGCAGGGAGTCGCCCCCTGCCGCGTTCGTTTTATTTTTTCCGGTAGGGGGTCACCCCCTGCCGCATTGGGTTTTTTCCAGCAGGGGGCGACCCCTTGCCGCGTTCTATTTTTTTCGGCAGGGGGTCGCCCCCTGCCGCATTTTATTTTTTCCGGTAGGGGGTCGACCCTCCTGCCTTGTTTGTTTTTTTCCCGTAGGGGGCGACCCCTGCCGCATTTTGTTTTTCCCGGCAGAGGGTGTGAACCCCCTGCCTCATTGTTTTATTTGGGCAGGGGTCGACCCCCCTGCCTCATTGTTTTATTCTGGCAGAGGGTCGCCCCTGCTTTTCTGACAGGGGGTCGCCCTCCTGCCACTTTTTTTTTCTGGCAGGGGGGCGACCCTCTGCCTCATTTTTTTTTTCAGCAGGGGGTCGCCCCCTGCCTCATTTTTTTATTCGGGCAGAGGGTCGCCCCCGTGCCTCATTTTTTTTTGGCAGGGGGTCGCCCCCTGCCTCATTTTTTTATTCGAGTTGAGGGTCGCCCCTCGTGCCTCTTTTTTTTTCGGCAGGGGGGCGATCCCTGCCTCGTTTGTTTTTTTCGGTAGGGGTCGCTCTCATGCCTCATTTTTTTATTCGGCAGGGGAATGTCCTTCTGCTGTTTTTTTGTTCGGGCAGGGGGTTGCCCCCCAACCCCCTGCTTTTCCGGCAGAAGGGCGACCTTGCCTCATTTTTTTTTTCGGCAGGTGGTGACTTCATTTTAACACAGTGTCTCTTGCAGATTTTTCAACGAAACTCGCTTGTGCCCTACCACCCGTGGTAAGTAAGTGACAAAAACAATGCAAATCGGGTAAATAGTCATGGTGAGTAAGTGATACAAGCGCATCACATGTTATTTAATTTATTGGATGTAACACTTTACTGTTCACACACTCACTTAGTTGTTGATACATAGGACTGCTTTGTTGGAGTTTGGAGATCATGCTGAGCATGATTTTAATGTATGAGAATAGAAGTGTTCTTATTTTTGGAGTACGGATTCCATGCTAAGCATGTTAGTAGTTAGCAGGATATTGAAGTGTGTTTGCTGGAGGTACGTGTTTGACATTTGTTTGATATGAATGATTTTGATGTATTGCAATATTTGATGTGATTATATCCATGCTTGCATGTAGTTACTTTCAATTTGATTATGGCTTCCATGTTAAGTTGTATAATGAAAGCATGCTTCAAATGAATGTATTGTGTCATGAATAGTTTGCACATGAAAATATTAAGTTATCAATGCATGCATCATAATTCTTGTGATTGTATGACATCATATATTGCATGATAAATTTGATATTTTCTTCATCATAGTATTCTGATGGTTTTCTTTTAACTAGTTAGCAAACTATTCGTAACATCATATGACAAAATGACTGCAAACCGTGAATGGATGTACCGTAGGATAGTTGATAATGAGTTATCGCATGAATATATGGATGGTGTTGAAAGTTTTATTGAATTTGCAACGACAAGTGTCAGTACAGTGGATCTCACAGGTCGGATTAGGTGTCCTTATAAGATTTGTAAGAATAATCGATTTGTAGAACCTCATGGCGTTGGACACCACCTATACAGAAAGGGTTTTGTGAGTGATTATCAGAATTGGACGTTTCATGGAGAAGAATTTTGAAACAATTTTGATGCACGGGTGAACGTGGTGCACGATAATCCATATATGGATTTGATATTTGATGCCGCAGGAACAGAACTGAGTTCTGCTATGAGTCATAGTGAAGTAAGAACTACAATAGATGAAGAATCACCAAACGATGCAGTTAGTAGATTTTATGATTTACTTAGAGATGCTGATGAGCCACTTTGGAACGGTTGCGAGAGTCACACTATCTTGTTTGCAGTTCTTCAACTAATGAATTTGAAGTCTGAGTATAATTTGAGTGAATCATGTTTTGACCGTTTGTGCATGATTGTGAAGAGTATGTTGCCCAAAGATGATAAATTGCCACAAAATTTTTATCGTGCGAAAGTTATGGTCAACGCTCTAGGTATGGGGTATAAAAAGATTGATGCATGTCCAAATCACTGCATGTTGTATTTCAAGGATCAGAAAAATAACATATCATGACCGTCATGTGGGCATTTTCGGTTCAAGCCAAAGACAAGAGGCAATGGTAGCACAAGATCAAAGGAAGTTTCATACAAGTCGCTCCGCTACTTTCCTATCACTCCTAGATTGCAACGATTGTATATGTCTTCAAGGGCAGTTAAACACATGAGATGGCATACAAATAAAGTTCGACACGATGAAGACAAGATCAGACATTCTGTTGACGCTGAAGCTTGGAAGCACTTTGATCATACTCATCAGAACTTTGCAATGAAAGTGAGAAATGTTAAACTCGGTCTATGTACAGATGGATTTAATCCATTTGGGGGTAGATCAACTCCATACTCATGTTGGCCCGTATTTGTAACTCCATACAACCTTTCATCAAGCTTGTGTATGAAGCATCCAAATCTTTTCTTGTCTCTGTTGATCCCTGATCCGACCTCACCTGGCCAAAATCTTGATGTATATTTAAGGTCATTGATTGATGAACTAAAAGTATTGTGGGATGACGGTGTTACCACGTATGATGCCCACAAAAAATAAAATTTCAATATGAAGGCCATTGTTCTATGGACAATCAATGACTTCCCTGCATATAGTATGTTATCTGGTTGGAGCACACATGTGAGGTTGGCATATCCGTACTGCATGGAGGATACCAAAGCTTTTAGATTGACGCATGGAAGGAAGCCTTGCTGGTTTGAGTGCCATTGTCGATTTCTACCCAGCGACCATCCGTTCCGATGACAAAGGAATGTGTTTAGAGCAGGCACAACTGAAATGGAAGGTCCATCCACAAGATTGTTTGACATTGAGATTTTAAAAAGATTGTGATACTTTCCAGGTGTATTAACAGATGCCCGCAGTCCGACACCCTTCCTTGAATTTGGGAAGAATCACAATTGGACAAAGAAATCTATTTTTTGGGAACTACCATATTGGTCGACCCTATTGATACGACATAATTTGAATGTGATGCATGTGGAGAAAAATGTGTTTGATAATGTGTTCAATATAGTAATGAATGTTAAAGGGAAAACGAAGGATAATCCGAAAGCCCATATGGATTTAAAAGTAATATGTAA
The DNA here is from genome assembly GCF_984573655.1 of Nuphar pumila. NCBI lineage: Eukaryota > Viridiplantae > Streptophyta > Magnoliopsida > Nymphaeales > Nymphaeaceae > Nuphar > Nuphar pumila. The sequence goes on along the minus strand of NC_143255.1, from coordinate 96,026,699 downwards.
AAGACCAGAATTGGAACTCAAAGAGTATAATGGCAAAATACTGAAACCAAAGGCAAAGTACGCGCTTGGACCTGATCAAATAAAGCATGTATGTCAATGGTTGAGACAATTGAGATTTTCAGATGGATATGTCTCTAACATTGCTCGGGCTGTGAAGCTTGACGATGGACAGCTATATGGGTTGAAGAGCCATGATTGTCATATTTTTATGCAACGATTAATACCCCTAGCATTCCATGATATGTTAGACAAACGTATATGAGGGGGTATTGTCTGAGTTGAGTGGATTTTTTAGAACATTGTGCGCATTGGAAGTCGTAGTATCTGATGTAAAGAATCTCGAAGACTCTGTCATCACCATTGTTTGTCTGTTAGAAAAGATTTTCTGCCAGCATTTTTTGATGTTATGAAACATTTGATCATACATTTGTCATATGAACTAAGGGTTGGTGGCCCTGTGCAATATCGATGGATGTACCCATTTGAAAGCTATATGTTTTCTTATATTTGTCTCTTCAATGACAGATATTTCAAATTTGAAATATATATTTTTGACAGATGCATGTTTGACCTCAAAAAAAGGTTCGTAATAAAGTAAGAGTAGAAGACTCTATTTGTGAGGCGTACACTTTAGAAGAGATTTCAAATTTCTCATCTATGTACTTTGAACCTCACATTCCAACACGTTATACATTCTCGCCTCGTAACGATGATGGAGAACAAGTAACTGTAGCTGACAAGTTGTTGATATTTCAACCACTTGGGCTTGGCCATGCATTTGGTAGTTGCCGATCAAAACTCTTGACAGATCAAGAGCAAGACGCAGTACATATCTATATTCTTTTTAATTGCTCAGCGATCGACCCATACATCGAGTAAGTATATGTAGACGCAACACAATTATAAATCCTTTTATGTTCTGTACGTGCATACATGGTTCGGTAATATAAGTATTTGTGGTTTGCAGACGATTTGATCTGGAGTTGCGAAGAGAAGTTTAACATCTCACTGATGCAGAAGTACAAAAAGAACGTGAAACTAAGTTTGTGGAGTGGTTGAAACAGTTGGTAAGGATGCTAACATAAATTGTGTACTTGTAAACAACACTAAGTTACTTAATTGGTCGTGATCACAATCATTGTTTATGTTTGTGTGTAGGTCCACCATGGTGATGTTAAAGATCAAGGAATATGTGATTTAGAAAATAGTCCGACCAAAGTTGTGCAATGTTATAATGGGTACATTGTAAATGGTTATTGATTCCATACAAAAGATTATGGTATAAACAAATCAACGATGAATAGTGGCGTGTGTGTCAAGGGTAGCAGCTATGGTGAAAATGAACATGATTACTACGGTGTTATAGAGGAAATAATCGAGTTGACTTAGGCATAAATAATAGGGTAACTTTATTCAAGTGTCATTGGTTTGATCCAACTGCAACAAGACTCGACAAAGCCTCAGGCATTGTGGAGGTGAATCATAAATCAAGGTTTGGAACATATGAACCATTCATATTAGCCTCGCAAGCTCAACAAGTTTATTATACTTCATATCCGAGTACAAAAAAGTCAGATAGAAATGAATGGTGGGCAGTTTGCAAGGTAAAGTCCAAACTATACCCTGAGTATGATCATTTACAGGAAGACAAGTTAGCTGAAGACAGTGATTACTATCAATCAGATGATATCTATGACTTCTCTTATGGTCACGATGTTGCGCATGATATGCATGTCATATCTCCATTGGTCGATGAAACATTCCTAGAAGAATGTGATCCAAATGATATACCAAGTGGATGGGCAAACAATGAAGAAGAAGAAGAAGAATATGAAAGTCAAACAAGTGATGAGGAAGAATTCTCAAGCTAGTGAGCAAAATCTTGTAATACAAACCTCTATTTGAATGTATAGCAATACTCGATGTGAATGATTTGAATTATTTAAATGTATTGTAATACTTGATGCGAATGAATGGGTTGTATTGCAATACTTGATGTGAATGATTTGAATTATTTGAATGTACAGTAATACTTGATGCGAATGATTTGAATGTATTGCAATACTTGATGTGAATGATTTGAATGATTTGAATGTATTGTAATACTTGATGCGAATGATTTGAATATATTGCAATACTTGATGTGAATGATTTGAATTATTTGAATGTATTATAATACTTGATGCGAATGATTTGAATGTATTGCAATACTTGATATGAATGATTTGAATTATGTGAATGTATTGTAATACTTGATGCAAATGATTTGAATGTATTGCAACACTTGATATGAATGAGTTGAATTATTTGAATGTATTGTAATACTTGATGCAAATTATTTGAATGTATTGCAATACTTAATGTGAATGATTTGAATATATTGCAATGATGTGAATGATTTGCAAGTATTTTAATGATTTAAATTATTTGAATGTATTGTAATACTTGATGTGAATTATTTGAATGTGTTGTATGACATTTTTTATTTGTTAGAATATGGTTCGTGGAGCTTACAGTGGTCATTCATCTAGTAGTAGCTAGGCCCAACCTTCATCTCCACGGGCTCCTGTGATAGGTATATCATTTAACTAATTGGATGATTGATTAGTTGAAATGCGCATTCTGAGAATTTCTAATGTATTTTATTACAGATGATGTTTCGTCTGTACATGACCCACCTACACCAGTTGATCATACAAGTCAAGAGCCAACACAGGATGCAAAGTCTTCTCAGTCTGGCACAAGAAGACTCATTCAAATAATGTATATCGATAATCCACCGTAAGTATTTCATTTTCACTTATTGCATATCTTATAAATATTTTATATTGATATTTATTGTGTACTAATTCATGTGCAGCATGAGGTTTGAGCCACAAGAAGTAGTACGCGGGATTAGGAATTCACTTCTTTAACATCTACCAGGACCGGTCGCTCAATGAAAAGAGTATCCAAAAGTGGTGATAGACAGATTATGGTCCACATTCTCGGTATACAGTTGTTTGTCATAGTTAATGTGCTTCATATTTAATTTTTTTTATAGTCATGTCTACTAACTTTCTGAAAATATATATAGGCTTCGAACCGCTTCGCGACTATGGTGGAGGAACATGATGCAAGGAAGGTGTGATAGAGGGTGGCTGCCAATCGATTTACAGACATGCTACACAATATGAAGACTGCAGCAAAAAAAGTATCTAGCAGAATAGATGATCCACTACAGTGGAAGGGCCATGACCCTATTACTATCAGGAGAGATTATTGGAAGGGAATGTGCGACAAGTGGGCGGGGAATGCATTTTGAAATCACTCTGCGAAGGCTGCACAAAATCAAGCAAAAATGCCCGAAGCTCATCTACACACAGGTGGATATAAGACTTTTGGGAGTCACTTGAAGAAAATGGTAACTCATCAATATATATATTATCAATTTTATAAGTATTGTTGCAAACCTATTAACTAAATCTTTTATCATTTAACTTCGCATGAAGTAGAAAAAGGAGGCATTATACCATATAAAGATGTATTTGTTGAAATATATAAATGGAAGACCACGAGAGACTTCGTATCAGAGAAGGCGAGAACGACAACAGTATGCATTTATTCTATTAATAATCATTGTAATATACAAGTTATCATAAATATTGTAATTCTTAATTATTAATGCATACTATAAACATTATTTTGTAGGAGGCATATGAGCAACATATGGTAGAGCGATATGACAATGACTCTACTCAGCATCCATCATTTGATTCTGCAGCATGGCTGACTGCAGCAGGTGAACCCAAAAAGGGTCGTGTGTTCGGGTTTGGGAGTAATATGAACACCTCACCTGTCGTTGCTTCCTCTAGTCATGCCTCACAGACTTCTTCTATCGATATAAGCTCCAAACTTCCTATTTTTTTCTGGTGATGATGCACGCCAGATCGTTAAGGACACAATGCGTGACTACTTTAATTAAACCATCACCGACGTTCTCCGAGCTGAGTTCAACAGTTTTTTGCTGAACAGGGGAACTTCGATTGCAGGTGCCTCTCAGGTATGAAAGTTTCATGCGATATATTGCATGTCGTTAGATTTCATATAACTTTGATTGCCTTAACTTAGGTGCATTGAATATAATTTATTTCAGTATAATATTTTTACTGCCTTTAAACACATATACAACACAAGCATGGTAGAATCACATATATAACTTTTTACTGCTTTAGAGCACATATGAGCATAGTAGAATCACATATAGAGTTTTTTTGACTGCTTTAGAACACATATGAGCATGATATAATCACATATACAGTTTTTTGCCTGCCTTAGAACACATATGAGCGTGATAGAATCACATATAAAAATTTTGCCTGCCTTAGAGCACATATGAGCATTATAGAATCACATATACAGTTTTTTACTGCCTTAGAACACATATAAGCATGATATAATCACATATTCAGTTTTTTGACTGCCTTAGAACACATATGAGCATGACAGAATCACATATACAGCTTTTTCCTGCCTTAGAGCACATATGAGCATGGTAGAATCACATATAGAGTTTTTTTTACTGCCTTAGAACACATATGAGCATGATATAATCACATATAGAGTTTTTTTACTGCCTTAGAATTCATATGAGCATGATAGAATAACATATAAAGTTTTTTGCCTACCTTAGAGCACATATGAGCATGATAGAATCACATATAAAGTTTTTTTGACTGCCTTAGAACACATATGAGCATGCTATAATCATATATTAAGTTTTTTGACTACCTTAGAACACATATGAGCATGATAGAATCACATATACAGCTTTTTGCCTGCCTTAGAGCACATATGATCATGGTAGAATCACATATAGAGTTTTTTTTACTGCTTTAGAACACATATGAGCATGATATAATCACATATACAATTTTTTGCCTACCTTAGAACACATATGAGCATGATAGAATCACATATAATGTTTTTTGCCTGCCTTAAAGCACATATAAGCATGATAGAATCACATATAAAGTTTTTTTGACTGCCTTAGAACACATATGAGCATGCTATAATCACATATTCAATGTTTTGACTGCCTTAGAACACATATGAGCATGATAGAATCACATATACAACTTTTTGCCTGCCTTAGAGCACATATGAGCATGGTAGAATCACATATAGAGTTTTTCTGACTGCCTTAGAACACATATGAGCATGATATAATCACATATAGAGTTTTTTTACTGCCTTAGAACACATATCATTCATGATAGAATCACATATAGTGTATAATTTATTTCAATATATTTTGTTTATCAATACTGACCTTTATTTTCTTATGTAGGTTGCTGGCGATAATCAGCGTAGTGGTGCTGAACGGACAGATCATGGCAATGAACAAGAAGACGCACAAAATCTTGGCGATGATTAGATTAATGTGTTGAATTTGTTCTACTTTCTTTTTGTTTCAAAAATGTAAATGTTGAATTGTAAATAATTAAAACTTGCGAATTTTAAAGTGGAACGATTAATTGTTTTAGTTTCCTTTTATATGTATTTTTATGTGTACTTTATTTTTTATTCATAGGAAATATAAATTGTACAGGAAATACAAATTGTAGCACGAGAAATTTTTTCTCGATATTTAATTTTCAAATATTTTTTTTAGTTTTTTTCCTTGTTTGCGACGGATTAGCGACGGATATATCCGTCGCTGTCCATTAAAGTTAGCGACGGAGTAGCGACGACAGTAAATCCGTCGCCAAACCGAAGTCATCATTTAGTAACGACGACCTTGCGACAGAAATTGTCATTCGTTATTCCATCGCAACTTAGCGATGGAACTGGCGACAGATACAGTATGTCGCTATGTAGCGACGAAATGGGCGACGGATATATGTCGTCGCTTACTAGCGTCAAAAAACTCATGATGGAAGATATCCGTCGCTACTCCAACGCTAAGCCATCGCTAATCTGATTAGCGACGGATTAGCCACAGATTAGCGACGGATTTAGGTCGTCGCTAATCCACTGGTTTGTTGTAGTGTATCATGTACATTCCCAGTGCCTGCACCTTTATCAAGTGTACTGTCATGATCGTCTACTTCATTATCAAATTGCATTTCTTTTGCTGGAACATTCAAGTCAAGAGTGAATCCAATATCTTCACCCTTCTTATCATGTGCATCATTAGTGCACATGTTCACTTCTTCAGGTGCGTCATTAGTACAAATGTTCACTTCTCCATAACTTTCCAATGATTGAGATGCATCATCTTTACTACAACCAGATGATAAGCTCACCACTGTCACAAGCAAGATATCAATTTGTGTTAGCCAGCGCATATGTTTACTATGATTTAGTTAAGATGCATATAACAATGGATATTGATTAGTTAAGCAAGTCAAAGAAACGATTGAATGAATCACAATATAAAATCAACAACGATTTGTTATTTGCTTATACTATGCATCAAGTTGTTATTTACCATGCCAATAAAAGAAACAATTTATTATATATGTGTGTTGACGATAACGATTCATGTGACATCGATTTAATTATATCTACGATGTTGTGAAGCGATTTCAATAGAAATAGCTAAATGAGCAGTGATTTGAATACACAAATCTCCACCGCAAGCGTGCAACAATGTATTTTCGTACGCACACGTTTTAAAATCATACTACAAATATCTTACAAATTGATACTAAAAAATACATGATATCTTACAAATCGATATACATATCGCATAATATATTATAAATCGATAAGACAATTCAGCATAATAGCTTACAAATTAACACTACAAAACACATAATATCTTACAAATTGATATACATATCACATAATATATTACAAATTGATACAAAAATTTAGTATAATAGCTTAAAAATCGATATTAACAAACGATACAATATCTCACAAATCGGTATTATATTACTACAACTGTGATTTGTGTTACATTGCATATACTGAGTGAATGGATGATACCAGATGGGGTAGAGGTCGTTCCTCGCATCTGTAACTAAGCATTCTTGTCAACAAGTCTCAGCGTCTTACAAATATCTTTAATTTTTCAATCATCGAAAAAATATCCACCTGCAATAACAAAACAATGCCTTCATGGCACTCATGACGACATACGTTCTTCAACAATAGCATGATGACATTGAAAGGTACTCGTGATGCCTTAATGGCACTTGTTGGAATGTTTGCGCGTCATTGCTTTTTTTTTCATACTGCCTAACGAAAATGAAGAAGAAAATAAGACTGTAAAAAGAGATGGCCGACAAATGCCCCTATGACGCCCACCAATGATCGAAACAGTCGATCGATTCATAGTTATCTCCATGAGGTAGGGACGAACCCGAGAATATTTTGTAACACAAGGTACAAACGAGAAGGTTGTAATGTGTTGTAACACAAGCTAAAAAACAAGGCTGGAACCTAGACTCGAGACGACGATAAAGGGTGCTCCAACGAAAGCAGACGATGACAATGGGTGCTCTAGCGATAGCAGACGACGGTAAAGGGTACGTTGTCACAGGGAGCTCTTGTTACAATAGATGGTGCATCATCAAAGGATGATCTGCTGGCAGCATAGGAGTTTATTGCTTAGGGCAAAAACAGAACATTTGAACTTTTTGAAGAGTTAAGATCAGAACTCTTTTTTCTAGATGAAAGACATTTTTGTTTTTTTCTCGAATCGGTATTTTATGGCGAGAATGGTAAGAAAGGATACTTAAGCCTTTGCAATCGCACTGGACTCAGACGCTAAGTGATGCTGACACACATGGGGATACGAGCCCCACGTGCTTATATACATGGTGCTCATTCAGACCCCCGAACATGAACTGTAGCAAACTCTGCCTCTTAGGAGGAGAACACACAACACCCTCTCCTCCAAATGAGGATGACTTTGAATAAATGATTATAAGAGGGCCACATGAACGTGTAACTTAAAAGGAAAAATTTCATTTACGGGCCAACCGTTTGCACCTAATCCCAAATATGGGCCACACGTCTCTGAAATTCTAAATATAGTCTAAACTTTTCTTGGAAACCGACAAACAAGGGCATGCATTTATTATTGTTCTTTGACTAGGTTAAATAATAAGTCAAATTACCACTATTTATTTATTTTTTATGGTGATAAGTACTTTTCACTTTTCAAGAAACAAAAAATAACTCACATTTTTCAATATAATAGGTGTTGACAGGTTAGGGTGAGAATGAGCTGGGTGGCCGATGGATCAGGCTAACCTGGCCTGTCATGGAACCGGTTTGGGTCAAGGTTTTAGGCCTGGGCTGGTTAACTACAAGTCCGAAACCTGACCTGGCCTGTCATGGAACGGGTTTGGGTCAAGGTTTTAGGCCTGGGCTGGTTAACTACAAGTTCGAAACCTGACCTGTTATATACGTGAGTCGGGTATGGGTCAGTCCGCAGGCTTGGCTCGATGAGCCTGAGCTATTTATTAATTATTAATAATATAAAATTTTAAAAATTAATTAATTACATAATAACTTGATAATTATTATTATTTACCTAATTAGTTACATTAATTTTATGAAAACTAAAAAAATAATTAGTTAAATACGTACATGAAACTTGTTACTTATTTATTATTTACCTAATTAGTTGCACTAATTAGTTGGGTTTAGGCTGGGTCCTGCACCCGCTTCACATTGGCCAAATGAGCCAATGGGCCGGATCATGGGCTACTCTTCAAACCCAAGCCCGTAAATAATCAGGCCAAAACATTAAAACCAGGTGGGTCAAGCTTCAAACAGGCCTGACCCAGGCCGGCTCGATGCCCACCCTTTGGGTCTCTATTTAACAGTGACCATATTTGAAATTTCAGAAACATATGACCCATATTTGAAATTAGGGGCAAAAGATTGGCCCCTAAATGGAATTTTCCCTAACTTAAATTCAACTGATCCTTCGATATGGACCTTTGGATGGGTTCTTTTCTAATATTGTGGTCAAACTTGGATCTACTTGGTTGAATTTTATAAAACTAGTAACATGGTTTAGTTGGCATGTTTGAGTTGTTTCTAAGTCAAATTTCGATCAGATTTTCACCATTTTTATTTTCTACGATAATTTATGTGCCAATCTTATTTATTGCAAGTTTTGTATAACCATATCAGCATAGGCTACCACTTGGGATCTAATTTTATTTTTTCAAATAAAATAAATGTTTGGCAGGAATTTAAACTCATGATTATGTCCAAATATGAATTAAAATGGTCCAAATATTGTTCCAAACGCATGTTAATTGCGTGGGCCAAAGTTGGGTGGATCCAAATATATTTCAAACATATAAGTTTAAACTTGGGACCGTTTTTAACGAGTTAAAATCCAATACAAGCTCAAACATGAGTACCATATTGGAGCCCTATGTCTAAACTTATATACAAATCATTATTTAGATGCAATCCAAAGCCAAACCCAATCATGTCCAAACACGTGTCTTAATGTGGATAAAAGTCTAATATCCAAGTCAACATCTTAGATTTGAATCTTAATATCCTAAATTTTGGGTCTATAGTAGTCTTTAACCTTAAACTAAAAGCATTATCACTACAACAAAGCAGTAGATTAGCGACGACCACATTTCGTCGCTAATCCGTCGCTAACATGGTTAGCGACGGGTTAGCGACAACGAGGCGACAGTATGCTTACGTTGCGAATATTTCGACGCTAATTGGCGACGGAATTATTCTGTCGCCAGGTCCTTCGCTAATTGCGACGGAATAACGAGCACTATATTCCGTCGCCAATCCGCCGGTACTAAACGGCGACCACGGCTTGGCGACGGATTTACTTCCGTCGCTAGATTACTATAAATAGCGATGGATGGTTCTGTCGTTAATCCGTCGCAAACACGAAAAAAAATTTTAAAAAAATTATTTGAAAATTAAATACCGAGCAATTTCTATTTCCTGTACAATTTCTATTTCCTGTAAATAAAAAACAAACCACACAAAAAAATTCATATAACAAGAATCTACAACAATTAATCGTTCCACCTTAAAATTAAGAAGTTTAATTATTTATAATTCAACAATTACAATTAGGAAACATAAAAAAAATAGAACTTCTTCAACACAGTCCTCTAATCATCGTCAAGATTTTGTGCATCTTCTTGTTCATTGTTTTTATCTGTCCCTTCAGCTCCACTACGCTGATTATCGCTAGCAGCCTACACAAGAAAAGAACAGTCAGTATTGATAAACAAAATATAATAAAATAAATTACACACTATATGTGATTCTATCATGTGCTCATGTGTGATCTAAGGCAATAAAAAAACTCTATATGTGATTCTATCATGCTCATATGTGCTCTAAGGCAGACAAAAAGTTATATATATATATATATATATATATATATATATATATATATATATATATATATATATATATATATATATATGTGATTCTATCATTCTCATATGTGTGCTAAGGCAGTCAAAAAATTGAATATGTGATTATAGCATGTTCATATGTGTTCTAAGGCATCTAGAAAAACTCTATATGTGATTCTACCATGCTCAGATGTGCTTTAAGGCAGGCAAAAAACTATATATGTGATTCGATCATGCTCGTATGTGTGCTAAGGCAGTCAAAAAATTGAATATGTGATTATAGCATGCTCATATGTGCTCTAAGGCAGGCAAAGCAAAAAAATTTATATGTGATTCTATCATAAATGATATATAGCATGTTCATATGTGTTCTAAGGCAGTAAAAAAACTCTATATGTTATTATAGCATGCTCATATGTGTGCTAAGGCAGTCAAAAAACTGAATATGTGATTATAATATGCTCATATGTGTTCTTAGGCAGTTAAAAAACTGAATATGTGATTATAGAATGCTCATATGTGTTCTAATGCAGTAAAAAAAACTTTATATGTGATGCTATCATGCTCATATGTGTTCTTATGCAGGCAAAAAAACTTTATATGTGAATATAGCATGCTCATATGTGCTCTAATGCAATAAAAAAACTCTATATGTTATTATAGCATGCTCATATGTGCTCTAAGGCAGTCAAAAAACTGAATATGTGATTATAACATGCTCATATGTGTTCTTAGGCAGTCAAAAAACTGAATATGTGATTATAGCATGCTCATATGTGTTCTAATGCAGTCAAAAAAACTTTATATGTGATTCTATCATGCTCATATGTGCTCTAAGGCAGACAAAAAGTTATATATATATATATATATATATATATATATATATATATATATATGTGTGTGTGTGTGTGTGTGTGTGTGTGATTCTATCATGCTCATATGTGTGCTAAGGCAGTCAAAAAATTGAATATGTGATTATAGCATGTTAGTATGTGTTCTAAGGCATCTAGAAAAACTCTATATGTGATTCTATCATGCTCAGATGTGCTTTAAGGCAGGCAAAAAACTATATATGTGATTCGATCATGCTCGTATGTGTGCTAAGGCAGTCAAAAAATTGAATATGTGATTATAGCATGCTCATATGTGCTCTAAGGCAGGCAAAACAAAAAAATTTATATGTGATTCTATCATAAATGATATATAGCATGTTCATATGTGTTCTAAGGCAGTAAAAAAACTCTATATGTTATTATAGCATGCTCATATGTGTGCTAAGGCAATCAAAAAACTGAATATGTGATTATAATATGCTCATATGTGTTCTTAGGCAGTCAAAAAACTGAATATTTGATTATAGCATGCTCATATGTGTTCTAATGCAGTCAAAAAAACTTTATATGTGATTCTATCATGCTCATATGTGTTCTTAGGCAGGCAAAAAAACTTTATATGTGATTATAGCATGCTCATATGTGCTCTAATGCAATAAAAAAACTCTATATGTTATTATAGCATGCTCATATGTGCTCTAAGGCAGTCAAAAAACTGAATATGTGATTATAACATGCTCATATGTGTTCTTAGGCAGGCAAAAAGTTATATATGTGATTCGATTATGTTCATATGTGTTCTAAGGCAGACAAAAAACTGAATATGTGATTATACCTGAGAGGGACCTGGAATCGAAGATCCCCTATCCTGAACAGCGACCTTGATCTCATTTCGGAGAAAGGGGGCGACGGTGTATTGGAAGTAGTTATTCAGTGATTCATTAATGATCTGGCGTACATCATCACCAGAAAGAATAGTCGGCTGTTTGGAGCTTATGTCGGCGCAAGAAGTTGGTGAGCCGTAACTGGAAGAACCAATAACTGGTGAAGTGTTCATATTACTCCCAAACCCGAACACGCGACCTTTTTTGGGTTCACCTGCTGCAGTCACCCATGCTGTAGGATCAAATGATAGATGCTGAGTAGCGTCATCGCCATATCGCTCTACTATCTGTTGCACATATGCCTCCTACAAAATAATGTTTAAAGTATTCATTAATAATTAATGATAACATTATGATAACTTGCATATATATTGCAATGATTATTAATAGAATTAATACATACCGTTGTCGTTCTCTCCTTCTCTGATACGAAGACTCCCGTGGTCTTCCGTTTATGTGTTTTTACAAACACATCCTTATATGGTACACTGCCTCCTTTTTCTGCTTCCTGCGAAGTTAAATGACAAAAGATTTAGTACACAAGTTTGCAACAATACTTATAAAATTAATATTATATATTGATGAGTTACCATTTTCTTTAGGTGACTCCCAAATGTCTTAGATCCACCTGTGTGTAGATGGGCTTCGGGCATCTTCGATCGATTTTGTGCAGCCTTCGCAGAGCGATTCTAAATGCATCTCCCGCCCACTTATCGCACATTTCATCCCAGTAATCTCTCCTGATAGTAATAGGACTATGGCACTTCCACAGTAATGGATCATCTACTATACCAGATGCTTTTTTTGCTGCAGTCTTCATAGTGTGCAGCATGTCTGCAAACGATTGGCAGCCACCTTCTGCCACACCTTCCTTGCATCATTTTCTTCCACCGTAGTTGCGAAGCGATTCGAAGCCTACAAATATTTTCAGAAAATTAGTAGACATTGCTTAAATAAATTAAATATGAAACACATTAACTATGAGGAACAACTGTATACCATGAATGAGGACCACAATCTGTCTAACACCTCCTTTGGGTACTCTTTCCATTGAGCAACTGGTCCTGGTAGATGTTGAAGAAGTGAATTCCTAATCTCCCGTACTACTTTTGTGGCTCAAACCTCATGTTGCACATGAATTGTTACACAGTAAATATCAATATAAAATATTTAAAAGATATGCAATAATTGAAAACAAAATACTTACGGTCGATTATCGATATACACTATTCGAATGAGTCTTTTTGTGCCAGCCTGAGAAGACCCTGTTTCCTGTGTTGGCTGTTGACTTGTGTGATCAACTGGTGTAGGTGGGTCGTGTACATGCGCAACATCATCTGTAAAAAAATACATTAGAAATTCTCAGAATGCGCATTTGAACTAATCAAGCATCCAATTAGTTATATGATATACCTATCACAAGAGTCCGTGAAGATGAAGGCTGAGCCTGACTACTACTGGATGAGCGACCACTATAACCTCCACGAACCATATTCTAACAAATAACATATGTCATACAATACATTCAAATAATTCACATCAAGTATTACAATGCATTCAAGTCATTCACATCAAGCATTGCAATGCATTCAAATAATTCAAATCATTCATATCAAGTATTACACTAATTCAAATCATTCGTTGCATAAATTATAATACATTCAGATAATTGAAATCATTCACATCAAGTATTACAATGCATTCGAATCATTCGTATCAAGTATTATAATACATTCAAATAAAATTTTTAATCATTCACACCAAGTATTGCAATACAACTCACATCAAGTATTACAATGCATTTAAATAGAGGTTTGTAGTATAAGATTTTGCTCACTAGCTTGAGAATTCTTCCTCGTCACTAGTTTGACTTTCTTCTTCTTCTTCTTCTTCATTGTTTGCCCATCCACTTGGTACATCATTTGGATCACATTTCTCTATGAATGTTTCATCGGCCAATGGAGATATGACATGCATATCATGCGCAACATCGTGACCATAAGCGAAGTCATAGACATCATCTGATTGATAGTAATCACTGTCTTCAGCTAACTCATCTTCCTGTAACTGATCATACTCGGGGTATAGTTTAGATTTCACCTTGCAAACTGCCCACCATTCATTTCTATCTGACTTTTTTATACTCGGATATGAAGTATAATAAACTTGTTGAGCTTGCAAGGCTAATATGAATGGTTCATATGTTCCAAACCTGAATTTATGATTCACCTCCACAATGCCTGAAGCTTTGTCGAGTCTTGTTGTAGTTGGATCAAACCAATGACACTTGAATATCGTAACCCTGTTATTCATGCCTAAGTAAGTCAACTCCATTATTTCCTCTATAACACCGTAGTAATCATGTTCATTTTCACCGTAGCTGCTACCCTTGACACACACGCCACTATTTATCGTTGATTTGTTTATACCGTAGTCTTTTGTATGGAATCGATAACCATTTACGATATACCCGTTGTAGCATTGCACAACTTTGGTCGGACCATTTTCTAAATCACATATTCCTTGATCTTTAACATCACCATGGCGAACCTACGCACAGACATAAACAATGATTGTGATCACGATTAATTAAGTAACTTAGTGTTGTTTATAAGTACAAAATTTATGTTAGCTTCTTTACCAACTGTTTCAACCACTCCACAAACTTAGTTTCACGTTCTTTTTGTAGTTCTGCATCAGTGAGATGTAAACTTCGCTTTGCAACTCCAGATCAAATCGTCTGCAAACCACAAATACTTATATTATCGAGCCATGTATCCACATATAGAACATAAAAGGATTTATAATTGAGTTGCATATACATATACTTACTCGATGTATGGGTCGATCGCTGAGCAATTAAAAAGAATATAGATGTGTGTTGCAGCTTGCTCTCGATCTGTCAATAGCCTTGATCGGCAACTACCAAATGTATGCCCAAGTGGTTGAAATATCGACAGCTTGTCAGCTACAGTTACTTGTTCTCCATCATCGTTACGGGGCGGGCATGTGTAACGTGTTGGAATATGAGGTTCGAAGTACATAGATGAGAAATTTGAAATCTCTTCTAAAGTGTATGCCTCACAAATAGAGCCTTCTACTCTTGCTTTATTACGAACCTTTTTTTTTAGGTCGAACATGCATCTGACAAGAATATACATTTCAAACTTTAAATATCTGTCATTAAAGAGACAAATATAAAAAAATATATACCTTTCAAATGGGTACATCCATCGATATTGCACAGGGCCACCAACCCTTAGTTCATATGGCAAATGTATAATCAAATGTTCCATAACATTGAAAAATGCTGGCGGAAATATCTTTTCTAACAGACAAACAGTGGTGATGATAGAGTCCTCGAGATTCTTTACATCTGATACAACGACCTCCGATGCGCACAATGTTCTGAAAAATCCGCTCAACTCAGACAATACCCCCCATATAGGTTTGTCTAACATATCATGGAATGCTAGGGGTATCAATCGATGCATAAAGATATGACAATCATGGCTCTTCAACCCATATAACTGTCCATCGTCAATCTTCACAGCCCGAGCAATGTTAGAGACATATCCATCTGGAAATCTCAGTTGTCTCAACCATTGACATACATGTTTTATTTGATCAGGTCCGAGCACGTACTTCGCCTTTGGTTTCAGTACTTTGCCATTATACTCTTTGAGTTCCAATTCTGGTCTTTTACATATTAATTTTAAATCCATACGGGCCTTCAGATTATCCTTCGTTTTTCCTTTAATATTCATTACTGTATTGAACACATTATCAAACACATTTTTCTCTACATGCATCGCATCCAAATTATGTCGTATCAATAGGGTCGGCCAATACGATAGTTCCCAAAAAATAGATTTTTTCGTCCAATTATGATCCTTCCCAAATCCACGGAAGGGTGTAGGACTGCGGGCATCTGTTAATACATTTGGAAAGTATCGCAATCTTCTTAGAATCTCTATGCCGGACAATCTTGAGGATGAACCTTCTGTTTCAGTTGTGCCTGCTTTAAATGCATTCTTTTGACGTCGGAATGGATGATCGCTGGGTAGAAATCGACGATGGCACTCAAACCAGCAAGGCTTCCTTCCATGCCTCAATCTAAAAGCTTTGGAATCCTCCATGCAGTACGGACAAGCCAACCTCCCATGTGTGCTCCAACCAGATAACATACCATATGCAGGGAAGTCACTGATTATCCATAGAACAACGGCCTTCATGTTGAAATTTTGTTTTTTGTGGGCATCATACGTGGTAACACCGTCATCCCACAGTACTTTTAATTCATCAATCAATGGCCTTAGATATACATCAAGATTTTGGCAAGGTGAGGTCGGACCAGGGATCAACAGAGACAAGAAAAGATTTGGACGTTTCATACACAAGCTTGGTGGAAGGTTGTATGGAGTTACAAATACTGGCCAACATGAGTATAGAGTTGATCTACCCCCAAATGGATTAAATCCATTTGTACATAGACCGAGTCTAACATTTCGCACTTCCATTGTGAAGTTCTGATGAGTACGATCAAAGTGCTTCCAAGCTTCAGCGTCAACAGGATGAGTGATTTTGTTTTCATCGTGTTGAACTTTATTTGCATGCCATCTCATGTGTTTAGCTGTCCTTGAAGACATATACAATCGCTGCAATCTAGGAGTGATAGGAAAGTAGCGTAACGACTTGTATGAAACTTCCTTTAATCTCGTGCTACCATTGCCTCTTGTCTTTGGCTTGAACCGAAAATGCTCACATGACGGGCATGATATGTTGTTTTCCTGCTCCTTGAAATACAACATGCAGTGATTTGGACAAACATCAATCTTTTTGTAACCCATACCTAGAGCGTTGACCATAACTTTCGCACGATAGAAATTTTGTGGCAATTTCTCATCTTTAGGCAACATACTCTTCACAATCATGCACAAACGGTCAAAACATGATTGACTCAAATTATACTCGGACTTCAAATTCATTAGTTGAAGAACTGCAGACAAGATAGTGTGACTCTCACAACCGTTCCAAAGTGGCTCATCAGCATCTCTAAGTAAATCATAAAATCTACTAGCTGCATCGTTTGATGATTCTTCATCTATGGCAGTTCTTACATCACTAGAACTCATAGCAGAACCCAGTTCTGTTCCTGCGGCATCAAATATCAAATTCGTATATGGATTATCGTGCACCATATTCACCCGTGCATTAAAATCGTTTCTAAATTCTTCTCCATGAAACGTCCAGTTCTGATAATCACTCACAAAACCCTTCCTGTATAGGTGATGTCTAACACCATGAGGTTCTACAAATCGATTATTCTTACAAATCTTGCAGGGACACCTAATCTGACCTGTGGGATCTACTGTACTGACACTTGCCGTTGCAAATTCAATAAAACTGTCAACACCATCCATATATTCGAGCGATAACTCATTGTCCACTGTCCTACGATACATCCATTCACGGTTTGCAGTCATTTTGTCGTATGATGTTGCGAATAGTATCCTAACCAGTTAAAAGAGAACCATCAGAATGCTATGATGAAGAAAATATCAAATTTATCATGCAATATATTATGTCATACAATCACAAGAATTATGATGCATGCATTGATAACTTAATATTTTCATGTGCAAACTATTCATGACACGATACATTCATTTGAAGCATGCTTTCAGTATACAATTTCACATGGTAGACATAATCAAATTGAAAGTAACTACATGTAAGCATGGATACAATCACATCAAACATTGCAATACATCGAAATAATTCATATCAAACAAATCTCAAACATGTACCTGCAGCAAACACACTTCAATATCCCACTAACTACTACCATGCCTAACATGGACTCTGTACTCCAAAAATAAGAACACTTCCATATTCATACATTAAAATCATGCTCAGCATGATCTCCGAACTCCAACAAAGCAGTCCTAGATATCAACAACTAAGTGAGTGTGTGAACAATAAAGTGTTATATTCAATAAATTAAATAACATGTGATGCGCTTATATCACTTACTCACCATGGGTATTTACCCGATTTGCATTGTTTTTGTCACTTACTTACCACGGGTGGCGGGGCACAAGCGAGTTCCGTTGAGAAATCTGCACAAAAAAAAATGATGTTTTAAAATGAAGTCACCATGAAAAAAAACCCTTTCAAACTTAGGACAATAGGATCCTGCCAACTCATCCTTGGGTGGATATGGATCCACGAATATCATATTTGTAGGAATTGTGACTAAATTTGCTAATGGGCAGCGCCGTTTGAAAAATGAGGTGTGGAGGGGCCCCGCTGAGCATTCAACGGGGCTCAGCTCTTGTGGACGATTAGTTGAGGTGGCTCTGGCGATTGGAGGCACATGTAGGTGACTCCGATGAGGCTCCAACGGACATGGGAGAGGCTCAGGAGGCTGTGGATGGAGAGGTGTGAGGGTTGAACTCGAGCGCAACGAAGGAGAGGGTGCAATGGGAAAGGGCTTTTCCTTGCCGGGGTCGACCCCCTCACGGGGTCGAGCGCCTGCCGAGGTTGACCCTCTACCGGGGTCGACCCCCTGCCGGACAAGACAAGGGGTTGACCCCCTGCCGGACAAGGCAGGGGGTTGACCCCCTGCCGGACATCAAAAGGGGTTGACCCCCGGCCGGACACGGCAGGGGGTCGACCCCCTACCGGGGTCGACTGCCTGGCGGAGTCGACCCCCTGCCGGAAAACGCAGGGGGTCGACCCCCAATCCATTTAACGGTGGGGGCCCGGAAATACCTGCGGTTGCTCCGGGCGGCGGCAGCGGAAGGTTGACGGAGATCGACTTCCGGCGAACGGTGGGGGCCGACAGAGAGGTCGACGGGATGGATAGGGCGGCCGAAGGAAGAGGGCGGCGGGCGAGAGCAGCGAAAGGAGAAAGGAAAAAGAGGGCTGGGATTAGGGGTAATGCGACATTTCGCGACGGATTAATTCCGTCGCTAAGCCATCGTAATTCAAAAAACGAAAAAGGCGACAGAAAATATTTCGTCGCCTAGGCCGTCGCTATTTTGCGACGGAATTTTAGCCATCGCAATTCCGTCGCTAACTGCCGTATTTATTGCGACAAAATATTCTCTCGCACAATCCGTCGCTACGTAGCGACGGATTTTGCGAGGGAATATAATCTGTCGCTAGTTTCGTAAAATTCTCCAAATATAGCGACAGATTCATTTCTCTCATTAATCCGTCGCTAAGTAGCGACGATATAACTCCGTCGCTAAATTCCGTCGCTAATCAACTGTTTTTTTGTAGTGTATGACAATTACCACACTTAAAACACTACCTCTCTTGATCGAATATCAAAATTGCATTTTGAAATAAGCTTGTAGCACTCTTTTTTTAAGAGAGAGAATGTAAAATCAGTTTATTAATTAAGTGAAGTCATTGCGTCTTATTACATGAGCATCAAGCCTATGAGGCATCGGCCCTCAGTTGGGTAAAGAGATCATTACACAAGCAGAAAATAGGGGCTTTAAGCATTCCAGGTTGAAACCAGTTGATGGAGCATAACCTACGTGCACGAGCAAGGATCATCACTCAAAATATATTTTCCCTTGAAATATGGAACCCAATCTTCCTTTCCTTGTGAGAGACACCACCACCATTTGGACAACAATGCATCATTGCGGAGTCCCCGGCCCGCGCTGAATCGGGGATGCCCATCGTAGACGGTCGCACCGATGGCATATATAGTTAGCATTGTCGGAGCTTTTCCAAAGAAATGATTTGATGGGCTTATTGATCTCCTCTTCAATTTTGGAGGAAATTTTGTAAAACCAACATGAAGTGGCTCAGAATGCAAGACAAGACATGCATGCTTAATGAGCAGGAGACGCGCAGGGAAAGATACTTAGCACACCGAGCATGCAAACGAGATAGATTGTAAGTACGCAGAGCCGGACCTGTAAAGAGGCCAGTGAGGCTTGGGCCTCCAGGGGTGCTGCCCCCGAACTCCTACTATTAATAGGGGCCCCATTTTTCCCCTCCGCCTCAGGCCCCATAAAACACAGGTACGGCTCTGTAAGTACGTAGGGTACCAACCCCACATGAAAAGATATAGAGGAAGCCGCCGCCACCTTCACCAGACCAGAGTTGAACAAGGGATCCATGGAGCGGCTATGTGCCATGGCATATGGCATGTGAGCTCATGCAATGCTGTCATGTGATTGGTTGTGGCACTTAGACATGTCACTTAACAGCTCCTTTGATCTCAACTCCTAAACCAATGCAACATATTTTTGGCCCCATACCATTTTATCCTAACCATCTGCTCTAAAGATGCCTCACCAAAAGCCAGGCTTCTTGGATCTAGAGATGTACCAATTTGGCAAAAATAACACAATCTTAGATGTAGAAAGGTACAAGATTGTGTTGTTTTTGCCAACGCGGTACATCTCTAGATCCAAGAAGCCCACCTTTATGTTAGAACTAAATTTATCAAAGGCATTTGATTTGATCTCATGGTCCTATCAACAAGGTACATCTCTAGATCCCAGAAGCTCTTTATGCTTGCTTCATCAGCCATCTTTCCCACACGGCCTTGGAATCTATTTTTTTGGGGTTTTGATAAAAATGTGATAAGCCCCAAGATCATGTACATTGGTTTGAATACATACACATGATCAACCACCATTTTGTTTGGAATAATGACCAGTTCATATCTGCCCAAAACCTTCAACAAAGAACAATTCATGTGAAATTAGTTAAAAAAAAAACATTTGTTAGTTTTGGTGTGATCACAAAATCATTTGAAAAAAAATCCGGTGGGAACCCATCGAGGCCAGGGGCTTTAATTTTTGAGATTGCCCAAATTGCATCATGTATCTCAGATACATTGAAAGAAACTTGCACGCAGTTGGCCTCTTCAATCGAGAGCTTCCGAAATAAGGAAGGTGAAAAGCGAACCTCTCTCTGAGATAAGCCTGTTAAGAAAATAGCTAAAATTTCACCATCCACTCGAAGCCGATCGATACGATTGAGCTGCCTCCTCTTCTAGGTTAGGTGGTGTAATTGTGAAAAAAAAAGGTATTACTACTATTGCTAGAGCGTAATTAATGGCTCGATTTATGAGGAAATGCTCTGTAAATTGAGAGGGGCTCAGCTTACAACAAAAAAAAAAACAAAAAAAAACTATGTTACCTTACTCCTTTGTACAAAAATTGAGAAAAACAGAAAATACTGAAAGAAATTGCATAAATTCAACGAAAATAAAAATTTCATTCAACTCTCAATTGTGTCTAATCCTTCTTACATACTCTATGATTGATCTTGGGTAAGATCTGAATACAAAAATTCAAATCTTAAATATTATCATGGTGATCTTCCCGAGGATCACTAAGCTTCCCTAATTTAGCTTCCCATCCTCGAAGCAAGGCAACAAAGAGTGTTAGAATTTACCAAAATGAATTACTAATCCATGAATAGCCTCTAAAACTCACAACCCATCATCATCAGGACTTTCAGAGACCAGATATGGAAAAGATCAACAAAAGAGGAATAACGATTTTTGTTCAAGTTGAATTTGAAAAATAAGTCCTGGTAACTATATGCGGACATGTATATTGATCATTCTCTCCAAAAATAATATTTATCCTTCTATTAATTCCTAAACCAAACTTTCTTTTTCTTTTTTTAAGAATTAGCAGAAGGGCATCGCAAGCTTGGTTTTTGGGTGCTACCTATGTTTAGGGGTGTCAACAGCTCGGGTTTGGTTTGGACCCAGGTGAAACCAGACTTGGATCATATTTTTGAGTATAATATCAAGTCCAATCTCGGGTCTAATCAGGTCTACTTTAAGAGAAACCATACCCAGACCCAATAAGAACTACACAAACCCAAACCCAGACCATACCTGGTAAAATAATATGTTTTATCATTTTTCATTGAAAAATTGAGGGTCGGAACTCTCGAGTCAGGCCCGGGTCTGGTATAAAATTGCACAAACTATACCTGAATCCATGTATTAATCGGACCTTCAGGTCTGAATCCGGATCTTAATCAGGTCTTATTATTTGTCACCATACCCAGACCCTATAGGGTTTAGTCAGTTGACACCCCTACCTATGTCACTGGGCCATGCCAGTTTGGTGGTGTGCCACTGGTGACATACTGACATGAGCGGAGAGGGATACAGACACGTATAATCAATGTTTTAATATCACTTTTAATATTTTTGATGTTTTAAGTATTGTTTTAATAAAATGCACTTTTTAATATTAAAATATCAAGAAATATTTTTTGTTGATTGAAAATTAAAAAAAATTGTATCCTCGTGTCCAATTTTTCAAGAAATTCTCTAATCCTGTGTCATGCGTCCTCGTATCCACGTGTCTTTGTGACTTGGGGAGCTGTATTAACCATATCCCGCTTACATGAGAGCACACTGCCAAATTAATAACTGAAAAAAAAAACTTATGAAATACAACTTTGGCCTTGTGATGTTGAAAAATGAACACCTTGAGTAGGGATGGCAGCCGGGGCAGGGCGGGGGACAAGGTCTCCACCCCCGCCCCGCCTCAAGATTAGAACCTCCACCCCCGCCTTCATCCCCGTTTCATGTCCTCCATTCCCGGTTCAAACGGGGATGAGGCGGGGCGGGGTGGGGAAAAGGGTACGTCCATCCCCGCCTCCATCCTGGAACGGGGATGGATTTTAACCTTCGTCCCCGCCTCCATCCCCGTTTCATACCCTTCATCCCCGGTCCAAACGAGGCGTAAACTTGAGAGCCACATGATAAGCTTAATTGCTATTGGGACGGGCATTATTAAATGACTTTTCACTGACATTGACATGGAGCAGTCACACGGAATCAATGAAAGGTTCACTTATTAAATCTTTGCCCAACTCCAAAAATCAACTTAGCTGGTCAAACTACGTGCACTTTGTGTCAATGGGTCGGGTTTGACCTGGACCCGACCCATACCATACCCTCCGATTAGAATTAGGGTTGAACCTGAAAGGTCCAATTAATATATGGAGCAGGATATGGTTTGTGATATTTTATACCAGACTCATAACGGACCTCAGTTCCTATAAAGATTTATTATTTTTCAATGTAAAAGGGGACATTTTTTTTATTTTACGGAGTAAGGTCTAGGTCTGGTTGTACTTAGTCGGAACCAGACCCCACCTATTGACACCCTTACCCTTGCTCACGGATGACAGGATTGCTTCCCAAATAAGCCCTTGATAGTCTGAGTCTATAAAACATGACAATTTCATATGGTTACAGGTGCCTCTCACAAATTTAGTCAGTCACCCAACATTGTCAAAAGGGAGGGGCCTACTTGAGTTCTATGTGACGAAGACACGGATAGGACCCGACACGTGACTCTAATTGGACATGCGAGTTAGAAAAGGTTTTTCAAAACCAAGATAGGGAGAGGATTTTTAATTTTTAATTAATAAAAAACTAATTTTGATATTTCATGACCCCAAGCCATGAGACATGAGATAAATTGGACCTCTTATCGAAATCAAGATGGAAAATTGGAATGTTTTGTTTGGATTTTGAATACAAAATCTACAACTTATGCACCCAAAAACACCCCCTAGATTTATCCCAATGAGTATAGGGATGGCAGGGGGAAAGCGGGCCAGCCTCGCCCCGTTTGGATCGGGGATGAAGGGTATGAAACGGGGATGGAGGCGGGGACGAAGGTTAAAATCCATCCCCGTCCGGGGGTGGAGGCGGGGATGGACGTGCACTTTTCTCCGCCCTGCCTCGTCCCCGCCTCATCCCCGCCCTGACCACTTTTCCCCGCAATATCCCCACCCCGCCCCGCCTCATTCCTGTTTGAACCGGGGATGGAGGATATGAAATGGGAATGAAGGCGGGGATGGAGGATAAAATCCATTCCCCGCCAGGGATGAAGGTGGGGGTGGAGGATAAAATATTGAGGCGGGGCAGGAGTGGAGACCTTGTCCCCCGCCCGCCCCGCCCCACTGCCATCCCTAAATGAGTATATCCAAAACGCTTCCTAAACTATGTCACAGAGATACGATACGAGTCAATAACTTGATACAATCATTAGAAGAAATCACAAGTTTTTTGAATATTTTATTATGAAATGTAATCAAAGATAATAAACTCATATCCATAACACCCATAACGTGTCATCTAACGCGTCTACGTGTCGTGTCTCAAAATATTGATACATTTCGACTTCAAACGGTATGTCCTCGTGACAGCTCCCAAATATCTTAAAAGCACCAATTTTCAACTATTTAGCTTTGGTCGCATTTCTAGATAACCAACCAACCCCAGCATCTCTCTCTCTCTCTAGATCCAGATCTACTTCCACTAATGAAGAGCTCAAAAGCTTCAGTGCAGTAAAAAGAAGAGTTCCTCCCTTCTTGGCTTCCCGTTGATCTGCTTCCTCTCCTCCTTCTGCAACAACAACAATGGGATCCGTTTCACTGAAGATAGGAGACGGGACCGCCAAGTTCAAGAGGTCGGCCCTCTGCTCCTCGGCCCTCAACATCGTCATGCTCCTCTCTGTGCTCGCCACCAACCTCTTCGCCTTCTACGCCTTCACCTCCGCCCCCTTACACCTGCAGCATCCGACCCTCCACCCTCACCACAAGAACATCACCGTCATCTCCGAGCACGTCTCCCTCATCCTCAGGGAGATCGACGCCTCCCAGAGGAAGCTCGCCCAGATGGAGAAGGACCTCACTGGCTACGAGTCCCTCGATTTCTCCGCCCCCAACGTCCCCTCCGAGCTCAAGCTCTTCCTCCAGCCCCAGACCCTCCCCCTTGGCAAGGATTCCAAGATGGGTATCACGGAGATGGCGGCCTCCGTCGGCCACCCTTGCTCCAATTCAATGGATTTGCTCGCCAGGTACATGAATTACAAGGTGGGTCAGCAGTGCCCCGACGATTGGGACCTCGCCCAGAAGCTCATGCTGAGAGGTTGCGAGCCGTTGCCGCGCCGGCGGTGCGTTTCGCGGGCACCGCCGGAGGTCCCGAAGGTCGACCTCCTTCTCCCCTTCCCTACTTCACTGTGGAAACCTGTCGCTGATAAGGTCCTCAGTTGGACTCGCTATAAGTGCAAGAGCTTCCAGTGCTTAAATTCTAGGAAGAATCAGGGGAAGCCTTCGGATGACTGCGTTGATTGCTTCGATATCGTTAATGGGGAAGAGAAACAGAGGTGGGTGAAGGCTGGGGACCGGAACGATTTCGTCGTCGACGACGTCTTGAAGCTGGGCAATGGTGGCTTGAGGATCGGGCTCGATATCGGTGGCGGGTCGGGGACCTTCGCCGCCAGGATGGCCGAGAGGAACGTCACCGTGATCACCTCCACGCTGAATCTCAATGGGCCGTTCAGCGAATTCGTCGCCGCGAGGGGGCTGTTCCCGTTGTACTTGACGTTGGGGCAGAGGTTCCCTTTCTTCGATGGCACGTTCGATCTGGTGCACACAAGGCACGTGCTCAGTGATTGGGTTCCTGTGGAGTCGATGGAGTTCTTGATGTTTGATATTGATAGAGTGTTGAGGGCGGGGGGGTTGCTTTGGTTGGACAAGTTCTACTGTCCGGAGGAAGAATTGAAGAAGACTTATGTTGGTTTGATTGAGAAATTTGGGTACAAGAAGCTGAAATGGGTCGTCGGGACGAAGGGAGACGCCGCGGTGAACGGGCGGACGGAAGTCTATCTGTCTGCTGTTCTTCAGAAACCAGTGAGAGCATAACAGGTTCTGAAATTTGCTTTCCTTCTTTTGCTCTCAGTGGGATGAGATGGATCTCAGTTGAAGGTATGATACTGCTGTTATTCGAGATCCACTTGTTATGGGCACATGAGAGTGCCATTTTTCTCTTCTTCATCTTTTTGCTTTGATGTGTCATTCTGTGTGAAATAAGTATAAGTTCTGTTCTCTTTTTCTGTACTTCAAACAATTAGATTACCCCTTGTCTGCAAAGAAATAGAGGAGGGGGTAGCACCATATGTTGATGAAGAGTTGCTATTGTAGATTAGACACTTGTAATGCTAAGAGTTTGTGTATTGAAAATTGGTTGGACCTGTTGGTTGGGTTCTGACTCTAGAATCTTTCTCTTAATCTTGAAGGAAATGCAATGTTTTTTGCTTTATCTCTTCTTGCCTGAATTTACTGTTCTTCTTATCTTTCCCTGCTTTATGGCCAATGTGGGAGGAGAACGACGGTGGGCTTGATATATGATGAGAAACCATGATTGCAGTAGTCTTTTGCATTTGTCGATATGTTTTACTCCTGTTGATTTCAAGCGAATGGACATGCTTTTATACGATGAGTACAGGATTATGACGCGCTTCTTTTAATTTCATGCAGTTTCAATTTTTTTGGACGTTAGGGTCTCTCTTTCTCTCTCTTAAAGTGGTTTTGCTTATTAAACTTAAAAAAAAAACTTATAGAGCAATTTCATTCCTCAAAATAAGGAATCCCTCCTGGACAATAGTCCATGTCCAGTACATTACACTGATTAAGATATTGAATGATTTGTCCTATTTGTTGGTTTCTTGCTTTTGAATCATAATTAATCTGCAAATCCGTATACCTTATTCTACTTATAAGAAATGGATACGTGATTTGATCAAGAGACCTACATCCACGACCCTCTCATTTACTTTTTTTTTTTTTCTTGAGAGGATGTAATGCCATTACTTGATTTATAGAGGTTGTACTTGAGGTGGAATACAATCAAACTCCTTGATTTTAGGAGTTAGTTTTCTAAGTTTCTTATTTGAGCTTTCCTTTATGTGAGCTTCCTTATTCTTGTCTCTTGCTACATTTGGTTGAGCTTCTTTATTCTTATCTTTTGCCACATTTGGTTGATCCTTATCTTCCAGAGGAGCCTTATCTTCAAGTACTTTCTGTGAATCTGGATCTGATATCTGAGTAGGACATGGAACCATATTTTCTCACAGCTCCCCTCAAGCTCATGGATCTGGATAGAACATTGAGCTTGTCATTTAACCAACTAAACTGTTGAACTACTAGAGATTTGGTGAGAATATCTGCCAACTGATCTTTACTTGAAATATATTTGACATGTAATTCCCCTTTCGCGAAATGTATGTCTATCTCGATGTGTTTGCATATGTTGTGAAGTATGGGGCGAGATGCCGAATAGGAGGCACCAACATTGTCACACCAAAGTGTTGGAACTTGAAAAATAGATATACCCAATTCTTGGAGAAGAAACTTTAACCATGTGATTTCCGCAGTTGCATCTGCAAGAGCTCTGTACTCTGCTTTTGTACTAGACCTTGAGACAATATTCTGTTTTTAAGAGCTCAATGAAACCAGATTAGGACCCAAAAATGTTGTATAACCTCTAGTTGATTTCTTGTCATCTGGATTGCCAGCCCAATCCGCATCTTTATACGTACACATGCTCATATTTGAGCTTGGTTTGATGATAAAACTATAAGAGTGCCTTTGAGAAATCATAAAATGCATTTTACAGCAGCCCAGTTGGTAGTGGTAGGAGCATTCATATATTGACAGACCTTGTTGATGGTGAATGAGGTATCTGGTCTGGTCATTGAGCATATTGAAGTACCCCTACAATACTTCGATACATGGTTGGATCATGAAATAGTAGCCCATACTTAGCTGTCAAGGTTGGACTAACTGCCATTGGCATGGATATGGGTTTAACTCCTTCCATGTTCGTTCTTCTTAACAAGTCAAGAATATACTTTTGTTGTGACAAAATCAACCATTGACTAGTGAAATTGGCTTCTATTCGTAAAAAATAATGCAATTCAACAAGATCCTTTAAGGCAAATTCATTGCTCAAGTCTGAGATGAATTTTTGTATGGCTATATTCGAGCTTCTAGTGACAATTATGTTATCCACATATTAAGACAAACATCTCACATTGTTGTTTTCTAAGAATAAAGAGAGACATATCTGTCTTAGCTCCCCTGAACCCAAGCGACTGAAGGTATGTACTTGGTCTTGAGAACCATGCACACAGAGCTTGTTTTAGCCCATATAGAGCTCATTGTAGCTTGCATACATGATTGGAAAAATTTGGATCTTGAAACCCATGGCATTGATCCATATAAACATCTTCGGATATGAAGCCGTGCAGAAAAGCATTTTGAACATCTAGTTTTTGAATTGACCATTTTCTGCTAAAAGCTATAGATAGAATCATTCTTATCATTGTAGGCTTAACAATTGGACTGAAAGTTTCAAAATAATCTAACCCTTCTTGTTGGCTATAACCTTTCATGAGAAGCCTGGCTTTGTATCTTTCCAAAGTCCCATCTGTGTGATGTTTTATTTTAAATATCCATTTGCGCCCCAATAACATGTTGGACATTGTTGACAGGGACCAACTTCCATGTGTGATTTCTCATGAGAGCATCAAGCTCGGATTGCATAGCTTCTTTCAATTTCGGGTCTCAGACTGCTTCTTTGAAGGTAATATTTTTATTATTTCGGAAGAGACTGGAAAGAAGGGCAAAACATATAGGATGTTTGGTGTCTGAATATACTTTGGGCTTGAGAGTACCGTCCTAGAATCGTGTTATCATATGATGGGTTCTAGTAGGTTGAGAAGGTTCTATTAGCTTAGGTTCCATAGGTTCATGAGGATGAGGTGACTCTTGAGGTTGGATAGTATTTGAATATGGGGCTTCAATACTATTATGATCCATACACAGAATTTATTATAGGACTTAGGCTAGTTTCATGAGTTTATGTCTTGGTAAGGGAGACACA
The DNA here is from genome assembly GCF_984573655.1 of Nuphar pumila. Taxonomy (NCBI): domain Eukaryota; kingdom Viridiplantae; phylum Streptophyta; class Magnoliopsida; order Nymphaeales; family Nymphaeaceae; genus Nuphar; species Nuphar pumila. The sequence goes on along the minus strand of NC_143255.1, from coordinate 95,997,874 downwards.
ACTATAACAGGTTTTTGTGAAGAACTGAATATAGGACTTGGTGACTTGATAACTGATTCTCTAAAGGGAAATAGCTTCTCATCAAACACCACATGACGAGAATTAAATAATTTCTCAATCTTTTGATTCAAGCAATAGTAGCCATGATGTTGTGGAGCATAACCCAGAAAAATACATTTTTCTGTTTGAAAATCCAATTTATGTTTCCTGTAAGGCCTCAAACATGGATACCATGCACACTCGAACACCTTTAAAAACTTGTAATCTGGTTTTCTTTTGAACAAAACTTCAAGAGGAGATTTAAAATTCAGAACCTTTGAAGAAGTTCTATTTATCAAATATACAACCATACTAAAAGCATATGACCAATATTGCGATAGAACTTCGGCTTGAGCCATAAGGGATAGACCCATGTCCACTATATGGCGGTGCTTGCGCTCAGCAGCGCCGTTCTGTTCATGAGTATGTGGACACGAGATTCTATGTCCAATTCCCATGTCAGCCAACCATTTTGATAAACTTTGATATTCGCCGCCCCAATCTGATTGAAGATATTTTATCTTTCTACCCATCATATTTTCAGCAAATTGCTTAAAAAATTTGAAAGTGTCCATGACCTCCGACTTTTGTTTTAACAAATACATCCACACATACTTTGAATGAGCATCAACAAATGCAACATAATACTTAAAATTATTGCAACTAACGATAGGGGATGGTCCCCACACATCAGAATAGACAAAATCAAGTGGACCTTCAGTGGTTTGTAAATTGTGGCTCTTACCTTTCTGACACGCATCACAAACCTTATTAACATAGTCATGTTCATACGACAAACCATAAACATCAATAATGTTTTGAACTAGATCAAGTGTTGGGTGACCCAGCCTTTTATGCCACTGATTTAGACTAGCTTTCTCACCAATGTAAGCTGCTACTTTTCCTGCTGATTTCTGCGTGTCAAGGGCATAAAGACCATCTATGCTGTTTCCTTGAAGCACCACTTTCCCTGTTCGAAGATTCTTTACACAACAACGGTCAACAAAAAATTCAATGCTTACGTTATTATCCTTTGCAAATTTTTGAACTGATAGCAAGTTCCTAGCTATATTTGGCACATGAACAATGTCATTTATCATAAATTTTTGATTAAAATTAGAAGATCCAATATGTTTAATGAGCAAACCTGATCCGTCGCCGATTTTCACTGTTTTCGAACCTTGATATTCTTCTTGAATTAAGTGGTTGTTGAGTTCATTGGTTATGTGATATGTTGGCCCAATGTCTGCGTACCAATTCTCATCGCCAACCTGAACTTGCTCAGCCATGTGTAGAGCGGTGAAGTAGGCTTGAGGGTTTTGAGACTTATTTGGTTTAGGATGAATCTGATAACATTGATGGGTTGTATGGCCAGACTTGTCACAGTATTGACAAATAACTCTACGTGGTTGCTGCCTGGTCCCTACACTTTGGTCACCTCTACCTCTAGATCAGAGTTATCGGAAGCGCCTAGGCGTAAGGGGAAGCGCGCTTCCCTGATACGCGCTTCGGAAGCGCGAAACGTTGCACTTCCGAAACGCGTGGGGAAGCGTCCCCCTTTTTTGGGAAGCGCGCTTCCCTTTTATGGGAAGCGCGTTTCCCTTTTATGGGAAATGTGTTTCCCTTTTATGGGAAGCGCGCTTCCCCCACGCTTCCCCATTTTTTCATTTTTTCCGCTTCTCCCTGGCTTCCGGTTAGGGGTGGCAATCGGGTCGGGTTGGCGGGTTGGCGGGTCGGGTTGGCGGGTTGGCGTGTCAGCATACCTCAACCCGAACCCGACCCGTTTATTAAACGGGTCGGTTGTGGCAAACACGAACCCGACCCGTTTAATAAACGGGTAACCCGACACGACCCGCCAACCCATTTAAGAAATGGGTTGGGTCGGGTAAATGGGTTTTCAGGTTCGCGGGTCGGGTTGGCGGGTTGACGGATCGGGCAGACGGGTTGGCGGGTTGACCCACCCGCCTAACCCGTTTATTAAACGGGTCAGCCAGGTTGGCGGGTTGGCATACCCCCAACCCGAACCCGACCTGTTTAATAAACGGGTTACGCGGGTCGACCCGTTTATTAAACGGGTTGGCTTAAGCCCAACTCGAACCCGCCTAAGAGGCGGGTTGGCGGGTCGTGTCAGAAATTGCCACCCCTACTTCCGGTTCACTTTCTAGGTCGCTTTCGAGACGGTTCATAATTTTCTTCTAAGTGGTTTCACGCTTCCCCGCTTCCTAAATTTTTGAAAGTGCCTCGCTTCCCGCTTCCTCGACTGGTAACTCTGCTCTAGATTGACCCCCACGAGAACCTCTTCCACGAAAATTTTGGCGAGTGGTGAAATTGGCCATTGGACTAACACTTTCAGAATTGTGTTCTTCCATATCCTTAAGGTGAGCCACTTGTATTAACAAGAGGCCATGAAGTTCATTCAACAAAACTGGATCAGACCTAGTTTCAATGGATGTTTTGAAAGCCATGTATTCATTTAGCAGGCTCCTACGTATCTGCATAATCAAATCCTCCTTGGTAACAGGTTTTAAAACAATGGCGAGTTGATGTGCTATAGATTTAGCACGTTGGAAGAGTTCATCTATAGATTTTGAACCTTTCTTAAAGTCCTGCAACTGAGTTTTGAGCTGCATAATTCTTGACCGAGAATAGGCGGCATATGATTGTTTGAGTGCATTCCAGACTAAGAATAATGAGTTATGTCCAATAATTTGGCTATGGACGTTTTCTGACACGGATGAAATCACCCAACTGAGTAAAAACTGATCATATCTCAACCAGTCTATATAGTCTGGATTGAGAGTAGTAGATCCTTCAATAAATTTTGGTGGAGGTTGTTTGCTGCCATCCACATATCCCATAAGATCATCAGTGATCAGTGTGGGTTTGAGTTGAGATTCCAATAACAGGTAATTCTCACCGGTTAACTTGACTGTAAGTAAATGATGTAGATGATTTGGAAATTGAGAGATTGGGAAGCTGCTGTTCATACCCGAGATCATAGTTGCTGGTGGTGAGGTTGAGTTGGCAGAGATGTTGGAGTCCATTCTTGATTGCGGCTCTGATACTATATAAGAAATGGATGCACACGATGTCAAATACTAAAGCACAAATTAAGAAAACCAGTCATCTATGTCACACGGACTCGGCTAAAGGGTTGCCGCACCCGCGTCGACACGCACGGACTCGGGTGCGGACTCGGGTGCGGCTTTGGACTCGGCCAACTCCGAGTCGGACTCGGTCAACGAGTCCGGGCCGAGTCCGACCACATTTTGGACTCGGTCAACTTTGACCGAGTCCAAAATTGTCCAGTTCGAGTTTTAAATTTTGTTTTGGATCCGGGTCGGGTCGGGTCCAAACCCGACCCAGATCCAAATTTTTTTTGGCAGTCGAACCCTAAAAGGGGTTTATCGACAGGGAGAGGGGCTTACCCTCTCGATTTTGCCTCTCCCCCTCAGCCCCTGCAGCTTTCTCCTGCAACCACGCCGGCGATCCGAACTCCGGCGACAGGCAGCCACCGTCTCCCCCTCCGTCAGGTATGTCGACCCTGCTCGTAGCCTCCCTCCCTGCACCCTCTGCTCGCAGAGGAGGGGCTCGACCCCCCTCCCTGCACCCTCTGCTCGCAGGGGAGGGGCTCGTCCCCTCCCTGCACCCTCTGCTCGCAGGGGAGGGGCTCGGCCCCTCCTTGCACCCTCTGCTGGCAGAGGAGGGGCTCGGCCCCCCTCCCTGCACCCTTTGCACGCAGAAGAGGGGCTCGGCCCCCCTTCCTGCACCCTCTGCTCGCAGGGGAGGGGCTCGGCCCCTCCCTGCACCCTCTGCTGGCAGAGGAGGGGCTCGGCCCCCCTCCCTGCACCCTTTGCACGCAGAAGAGGGGCTCGGCCCCCCTTCCTGCACCCTCTGCTCGCAAGGGAGGGGCTCGGCCCCTCCCTGCACCCTCTGCTGGCAGAGGAGGGGCTCGGCCCCCCTCCCTGCACCCTTTGCACGCAGAAGAGGGGCTCGGCCCCCTTCCTGCACCCTCTGCTCGCAGGGGAGGGGCTCGGCCCCTCCCTGCACCCTCTGCTGGCAGAGGAGGGGCTCGCCCCCCCTCCCTGCACCCTTTGCACGCAGAAGAGGGGCTCGGCCCCCCTCCCTGCACCCTTTGCACGCAGAAGAGGGGCTCGGCCCCCCTTCCTGCACCCTCTGCTCGCAGGGGAGGGGCTCGGCCCCTCCTTGCACCCTCTGCTGGCAGAGGAGGGGCTCGGCCCCCCTCCCTGCACCCTTTGCACGCAGAAGAGGGGCTCGGCCCCCTTCCTGCACCCTCTGCTCGCAGGGGAGGGGCTCGGCCCCTCCCTGCACCCTCTGCTGGCAGAGGAGGGGCTCGGCCCCCCTCCCTGCACCCTTTGCACGCAGAAGAGGGGCTCGGCCCCCCTCCCTGCACCCTTTGCACGCAGAAGAGGGGCTCGGCCCCCCTTCCTGCACCCTCTGCTCGCAGGGGAGGGGCTCGGCCCCTCCCTGCACCCTCTGCTCGCAGAGGAGGGGCTCGGCCCCCCTCTCTGCACCCTCGGTTCGCAGGGGAGGGGCTCGGCCCCCCTCCCTGCACCCTCTGCTCGCAGAGGAGGGGCTCGGCCCCCCTCCCTGCACCCTCTGCTCGCAGGGGAGGGGCTCGGCCCCTCCCTGCACCCTCTGCTCGCAGGGGAGGGGCTCGGCCCCTCCCTGCACCCTCTGCTCACAGAGGAGGGGCTCGGCCCCCCTCCCTGCACCCTCTGCTCGCAGAAGAGGGGCTCGGCCCCTCCAATATTCCCTGTTTTATTAACTTTATTTTATTTACTTATTTAATTATTTTCTTTTCAGTTTTCACTTTTCAGATATAATGGCGAGTTCTAGCGGTAGTGTCAATACATTTGGTTCAAGTTCTAACCCTGAATTAGATGTTTATCAACCACTTTGGAGGCTTGTGACAAAAGGGATAAAAGCTAGTAATGGTGGTGGTGGGAATGTGCAGTTTCATTGTAATCTATGTAAGACTGTTTTCACAGGTTCTTATACGCGTGTGAAAGCACATCTTTTGCATATTCGTGGTCAAGGAATTAGGGCATGTTCTGGGGTTGACAAAGACATGTTAAAGCAATTAAAAAAAGAACAAGAGGAAGCTGAAAAGAAGAAAATTGCAGAGATGAAAAGCGATTCGATTAATTTGTCTTTTCCTACTGCTAGTGATACACAAGAAGAGCTTTTAAAGAAAAGAAAGATGGAAAGCAATAAAACAATACAAGCGTCATTCAAAAACATGGCAAGAGCAGAAATTGATAAAAAGATTGGTCGATTCTTTTACTCAAGCTCAATTCCTTTTAATGTAGCTAGAAGTCCATACTGGAAAGATATGATTACATCTTTGGCTAATTGCAATTTGAGTGGTTATGTGCCTCCTAGTTCAGAAAAACTAAGAACAGTCATTCTTGCAGAGGAAAAAAATAGAATTGAAGACTTGCTAGAGACCCAAAAATTTGCATGGAAACGACATGGAGTGTCGATTGTTTCTGATGGGTGGACTGATATACAAAGGCGACCACTGATAAACTTCATTGCTTACTCACTAAATGGGCCAATCTTTTTGAAGACTGTTGATGCATCTGGAGAGTATAAAGATGCTGAATATTTAAAGAGATTATTTGTTGAAGTGATAAAAGAAGTGGGTGAAGAAAGTGTGGTGCAAATCATTACTGACAATGCTCCAGTTTGCAGTCGTGTAGGAATGAATTTGGCAAGTGAAGATACATATTCACATATTTTTTGGACTCCTTGTGCAGCACACAGTTTAAATTTGGCACTTAAGAGTATATGCAATCCATCAAAAGATGATGCACATGCACATGAAATGTGCTTATGGATTGAGGAAATAGAGCATGATGTTCGAAATATTAGAAATTTTGTTGTAAACCATCATCATGCCCTTTCTATATTTAATAGGCATTCTGATCTCAAGTTATTGAAAGTTGCTGAAACTCGTTTTGCTTCTCTAATTGTTATGATAAAAAGAATTAAGCAACTCAAGAATGCATTGATGATGATGGTGGCTGATCAAGATTGGGATTTTTACCGTACTGAAGATGATGTCAAGGCTCAAGCTATCAAAAAATGCATCTGTGATGATTTTTGGTGGGATAAAATTACATATTTTGTTGAATTTACAGAGCCTATTTGGGAAATGCTGAGAGAAGTTGACAGAGATGTACCCATGCTTCATAGAATTTATGAAATGTGGGACAATATGATTGAAAAAGTTCAAAGTATCATTTTTAAACATGAGAAGAAAGATATTGCACTTGATGATTCAAAATTTTACAATCATGTACATTCAGTTTTAGTGAGAAGATGGGATAAAAGCAATACACCTTTGCATTGCATGGCACACTCTCTCAATCCAAAATACTATACAAAAAAATGGTTGACAGCAGGTGTTGGTCGTGTTTCTCCAAATGAAGATCCTGAGATATCAAGAAATAAAATGATATATTTGGGAAGAGTTTTTAATGATCCTCACATGTTTAAGGTTGTAAATAGTGAGTTTGGCAAGTTTTCTACTGGAAGATTTGATTCTTTAGCAGCACTTGTGGCAAGGGACGAGGAAGATCCCCTTAATTGGTGGGAAACATATGGATCAGAGACACCAAATCTGCAACGTCTTGCAATAAAGTTGTTATCTCAACCTGCTACATCATCTTGTTGTGAAAGAAATTGGAGTACATATGCTCAAATTCACAACATTAAAAGAAACAAACTCACTAGTAAAAGAGCAGAGGATTTGGTATATGTTCACTCAAATCTACGATTAATTTCTCGCCGCACCAAAGAAGAGTATAGGTACTTTTTTTTCTTTGTATTCAAAGTTTGTATTTAAATATTTCATATTTGTATTCAAAGTTTTAAGTTAGATACTAATATAGTGATTTTTTGATGCAGTTGTGGACCATCCAAGAATTGGGATGTAAATCCAGAAGATTTTGACTTGGAGGGAGAACATAATTTACATACTCTCAACATGGACTACATCGATCCTGTTCTTCCTTCTAATTCAGACGATGAGGCAGATTTATGATAAGTTTTGTTGTTTATCACACTCACAAGCTTCTTTATGTGTTATATTTTGGTAAGTTTGTGTTGTTAAGAATTGCTTTTTTTTTGCTTTAAAATTTACAATCTTTATGTGTTAATTTATTGTTATATATATATAATTATAATATTTAAAATATATATATTTATAATATATATTTTTTAATATATATATATAGCCGAGTCCCCGTGTCCAAATTTTTTGGAATTGCGCCGCACCCGTGTCGCACCCGCACCCGCACCCGCACCCATGTGACATAGCCAGTCATGAATCATACATGGTTCGGTCAATCCACGACCCTCTCATTCACTTTTTTCTGTTTTTTTTCTTGAGAGGATGTAATGCCATTGCTTAATTTATAGGGTTTGTACACGAGGTGGAATACAATCAAACTCCTTGATTTTAGGAGTTAGTTTTCTAAGTTTCTTATTTGAGATTTCCTTTCCGTGAGCTTCCTTATTCTTTATCTCTTGCCACATTTGGTTGAGCTTTCTTATTCTTATCTGTTGCCACATTTGGTTGATCCTTATCTTCCAAAGGCGCCTTATCTTCAAGCACTTTCTGTGAATCCGGATCTGGTATCTGAGTAGGACCTGAAACCATATTTATCACACTACTCATTGGTCACGTTGTATCCTTCTTGCAACACAAAATTACTAAATCCAAGCCTTGTACGTGGATCCATGATTTTGTATATTCATTGAAGACCAACATATTTTAGGCTGTCTTGTAACTAAGAAAAGTCATAAATGTTGGCAAGTTTTTAAGACATAAAGCTTTGTGGATTGAAAACATATTTCACATATGCAATTTAGACATTTCACACAATTTAAGCATCTGCCTTTTCTGATGTAGAAATACGTGCATGCAATTAACCTGATTTTCTTGTTTAGATTGTTGAACTTATGCTGTTTCAATCTGATAGTCTCAACCTTGTAAGGTTGTTGAACTACTGGAACACCACAAATAAGCTGTCAATAATGAACTGTTAGGAACTCTGGAAACTACACTGGAAGATCGTTAAGGTGACCAAAGCTTGCATCATTTGGAATTGACAAATCACGTTCTGTTAATGTTTTGGAACACATGTAAGGTTGTCAGTCATGAAGAAATTAATTAGTTTGTTTTCTCAATATTGAAGTTGCAACATCATCTAATGAACAAAGTGCAAGGTGGTGGACTCTATGTTATTAGTATTCCTCTGTTTTAGGTTTAGTATAGAGAATTGCATATAACTTTTCAATCTTACTGAAGGTCAAGGGTTGGACAAGAAACTTTACATCTTATTACCAAGTGGCTAGCACTATAGAGTGTGAATATAGCATGTAATAGTTATTTTCCAATACATTTTGGTCACATCATTCCTCTAATGGGTCATAGGATTTTTGAACCATCAGTCCTCATACACTGTGGATGTGCATACTTATGCATCTAACATGCTCCCAATCTTAGGATCCAGATACAGTAAGTACTGTTAATGGAAGTCTCACAATATGATTAAGGCTTCCTACTAGGACAATCTCACCAAAGCTGAAAATATTAAGTGCTTGAGTCACATTGAGCTTGATTTCCAAATCTTGGGTTTCCTGTTGAGCTATTGTGAAGAAAGATGGAAGCACTTGAACCTCCACTCCTCTTGGTGGCAATGCAGCACACAAGAAAGTCTCTGTCTTTGATGCAACATTTGTGACATTCCGCCATACTGATCGGTATCCTTTCAAAGCTGATATAGTTACAGACGGGAGGTTGAGATCAGATGGGTAGGCTAATGGATTGCTGCATTTCATGCCAGTGGCATCTGTAACTACTTGGCGATCCACGTTGGGCAGTGAGCATAAGAAGCTTATGTAATCTTCAAACTCTGGCAAATGAATGATTTAAATCAGAGACTTAAACAAAATTCAAGTTTGAAACCTGATACAATATGCTGCGAAGCTGGATGGTTGAGATATGCCATTTTAAGGGCCATGTCCATCAAACAAGCTTATATGCAGATGTACCAGGTTTGCTTAACTCAAATTGCTTAGCCTAAGTTCCAAAATTATTCTTCAGTTAGCTATCATGTCCTGCATCAATGCTATTGTTCGAAGATGCAGGAAATATGTTGTATTATTTTAATGGGGAATTTACCAGACTTGAAGACAAGGCCTGGATCCATAGCAGCGGCTGCATTTATAAGACCAGCTCCATAATCAAAAGGAGTAGCAGGATATAGGTTACTTGTATTGCTGTAGGAACCTTCTGCCATTATTGGATTACCCTTCTTGTCATATTTGGTTGCAGTGGTTACAAGTGCAGATGCCACCATGGCTGGAGTCCAAGACGGATGCAGCTGTTTAACTAATGCTGCAATTCCTGCTACATGTGGAGCTGCCATGCTAGTACCAGACAGTGGTGTAAAACTGTATCCTGTTAAGAAAACTAGCTCAAAAAATTAAAAAGATGGAACTGCAGCTGGTGGAAGAAATTATTGTGACAACTGGCAATGATAATGATGATCGGGAATCAATACTTAACCCTCAAGAATGGGATCCACCATGCTAGTTGGGCTCCATGCTGCCCATATGGCACGCCCTGGAGCAAGTATTTCTGGTTTCAGGATGTCTGATGGGTTTTGTTTTGCATCAATGACTCCGGGTCCTCTAGATGAAAACCTGCTTACAATGGGAGCTTCTTTCTCTTGAAATGATGCTTCTCTTCCTGCTATGATTGATGCTCTCGCACCATATCTCAGCACAACCCCTGTTTTGCCTCCATATGTTTGCTCCACGTAGTACTTCATAAGTATCTGAGCAAAGCATATGGTTTGATCTTATAAAGGAAATATTTACGAGAACACAACAATACAAAAGGGAAGTTCTTATTATACCTGCACATGAGAAACTCTAGGGATCATGATGCCAGGAATTGAGAAAGGGACAGGATCGGCAATAAAATCTCCATAGAGTGGGTTGGCAGTCAAAATAAAACCCATGGCACCCAGCTTTTTGGCTGTTTTGAGAACAGCGTAGATGGAGGAATTCTTTTGGAAGAAACCAGCGGAGAAGGAACAGATCAAGATACTCCCTTGCACCACTTGTGCCACCAATGCATCTGGATTCTGGCATTCCTCAACAGTAACATTAGGTGAGACTGCTGCTTCCCTTGCCAAAACAAGCTTATATTCTCCAGATGTAGAGGCTGCAGCATGGACAGTTCATATGTTAGGTTACATTTAGATTATGGGGTCTACTTCTGTTACTGTGGAAGGAGAAGAAAAGAATATAAGGACAAGAAATCGGCTTGAGTCACTAATAGATTGTTGGCCTGGCTAAGCCTAATTGTTACTCAAGCCAACATGAACTCCCAGTTTGGCCTGAGGCTCCAATAGTGTAAGCTGTACAATTCTATACAGAACTAGTGAATTCCAATGAATTTAATTCTAGACTTGGTCCAGGTCTGTATGAGAATTGAGACCTTTGTATGAGACCATGGCCCACTGTGAAAAAGATTTTATTGGTACAAACCAGTCACCTGTATAGTTAAAGGTTATTTCTGGGTGAGGGTATTTCTCGGAGAGATTTTCAAAAGTCGATAAATCTCGGGAATATCTTGAGAATATATAAAAAAATAAATAAAAATTCTAAAAAAAAGTAAAAATACAGAAAATAGAAAATTGAAAGAAACAGTCCCTTATTCCCTTCCTCACCTTTCTTATTTTCCTTTTCTTCCTTCCTTTCCCTTCCTTCCTTCCTTCCTTCTTCTCTTCCTTCTTTTCCTTTCCTTCCTTTCTTCCCTTTCTTTTTTTCCTTTTCTTCTTTCCTTTCCTTTCTATAACGATATTTAATGCTATATTATCGCGAGAAATATAATTTACCGATATATTGAAAGTATCGCGATATAGTCCTGATATTATCGGCTACCTTGAAATAGCCGATAATATCACGATATTTTCAATATATGAGTGTTATCGGTGACACTGGTACAATCATAGAATTTCCAAACCTTCCGCTGATATAAAAAGAAAAGTAGATGAGGATGAAGAGAACTTGCCAGACAAACCAATTCCTGGCAGACTTAGTGAGTTGCCAAGCAGTAGATATGGTGTATATGTTCGATCAATGTCACAGGCAGCAACACCCATCACCCAAGGACTGAAAGAAATAACAGTGCCTGCATCTGGCCCCTTGTTTCCTGCTGCTTGAAGAACAAAAATACCTGCTCTTTGTGCAAACAGGAGCATGACATCAAACATATTCAACATTGTGAAAGGGCTATCCTTGGGTGGTTCATCAGGGCCAACTGACAGTGACAGGATATCCACCCCATCTTGGGTTGCCTGTACAGGTAATCACCAACCACAGGCCGCAGCATGTCAAAAGATAGCAGACATTTACAAGATAGTATAATATGTAGATCCAAATCTTTTGACACGATAGAAAACGCATATCCATTGTGTGCGTGTATGTGTGTGCTTATGCGTGTGTGTGTGCATGCATGTCAGATGTAGAACACAAAATTTTACTTGATCGATCGCTGAAAGGACATCTGCCAAGGTTGCTATGTCTGGATATACGGCCTTGTACACAGCGATCCTGAAGTGAAAAATATTTGTCTAAAGTAGCTGAAGAGCATTGTAAAGTTACAAGTGTCCAGTCACATCTTACCGAGCACGGGGTGCCATGCCACCGGCACTGCCATAGTTGAACCCATCCACAATGACTTGGACACCAGAGTTTCCAGCAGCAATGGAGGCAACATGACTGGAAAATATAAACTTCCACAGTTTAGTTGTTTTCCTACAAGCGAGATAGAAGACATTATCAAGACTCCATTACTTGGCCAACTGAGCTAAAGGTTCAGGTGGCCGTTGACAAGACATGAAGGAGTTCAAACCAAGAATTTGGATCTACAACAATCTGTATTCAGACTCTGTGAGTCGAAACATGGTCTTGTTGATACAGCTTGGATCTTCATTGAACTAGTAGAACTACTCTTCTCCATACTCTATTGAAGATGAGATTTTACTTGCCTTCCATGTCCATTGGAATCAAAGGGTGACAAGAAATCTTTGGATGCATTTAGAGGCATCAAGGCAGCAGCTCCTGCTGAAAAATAACGAGCAGATATTATCTTCCCGTTACAGGAACTCTGCGGGAACCGGGGACCGGTTTCACATGCGCCAGAGAAACGAGGAATGTTTGGCAAGTAAGGTTTTGATGCATCATTTTCAAAGCTTGGATGTGTTGGATTGATGCCACTGTCAACTATTCCTATTACTATTCCATCGCCTGCATTCTTGGTTCCTCCTTCCCTGGCCCATGCTCCTGCTGGTAGACCAAGAAAGGTTGGTGTATATGTTGTCATTAGTCTTGCACCTCTGTCTTTCTCTATCAGCCTTACTTCCTTTACTGCTCTTAGTTTGGTAACCTGCAATGGTTATTGGTGAAGTCCATTAGCGTATTACCCTTTAGTTGAATATATATATATATATATATATATATATATATATATATATATATATATATATATATATATATATATATATAAAAGCTCGTATGCTCAGAGAGAGAGAGGGAGAGATGAATGATGTATGGGGGCAAACCTGAGAGGTGGTAGCATGAACAGCAAAGCCATTGATGAGGTGGTGGAAGCTACAAAGCTTCTGGTAACTTCCAGTTTCCAAGGTGTTCTTAAGAAGCTCATCGTGGTAATCCACCACCTTCTGAACGTGTTCGTTTGGCACATTCCTAAGATAGTGCATCATCAAGAAAAAGTATGGCCGATAAGTATATGAAACAATATAAACACCACTAGCAATATTTGTTATTTACTTATTTTTTCATCAATTTTCATCGTGAGCAATGCATTCCAACTCGAAAACGAGTTCCAAGACTATGTTGTGATAGAAAAAAATGACGTTTGTGAACTTGGTCATATTTTGCATGACCCTGTTCATGAACTCTAATTTTCTTACTAGTGCACAGGGCATTTGGAATTGAAGAAGTGGGCAAGTTCATAATGGACACAAGCATCTATAACATCATTTAGATTGTTAGATCAGATTCAAACTGATGACCAAATCTTAAGTTTAAAATTTAAATCTCTATAAATGGTTACCACCCATATCTTCATTTGTGATTACCCTCATACCTGGTAACCTACTTGCAAATGTCATTTGTGGATTGCTATTTTTGGTTAATCTTAAGGCTCTCTTTGGGAGCCGGTGTTGGAGAGTAGATGAGAGAGGTGACGAGGGTGGAGAAGAAAATGGGTGATGAAAGTGGAGTTGTCAACTGCATCCTTGCAATGCAAAGATGCAGTTAAAATAGGCCCATCTCCCAAAACCTGGCTTCCGAACATCAATTAGGCTAATGGGGTGGGTAGCATTTATTACTGCCCATCTCACCTCTCATCTTTGGCTCCCAGTCTCTGTTAACTGATAGTTGGAAAGCGTTTATGCTGCTGGAAAAATGACAGCTACCACCTGTAGGAGGTGGCAGTTACCAAATCCAATATCAGATGCAAATACAAAGAGAACGGGGTAGCACTTCCTCCCAAATGCATAAACTCCTATCCCAGCCGCCAGCTTCCAAACACCTACCACCAAACTAGTTTGGTCAAGATTTTACCTGAAGTAATGTCTCCCATTCCAGCACCAAGGCCGGGGGGGGGGGGGGGATGTTGGGGGGCGGGCATGCTCAGGAACTCCGCTTGTCTGGCCGGAGCAGTTAGTGCACGTCACTTTGTGTTGGGACGTTGCAAGTTTGAATCCCAATGGTATGGTTGTATAATTGGTAGGAGTCTGCCTAACCTCAGCTTTCTCTGCCAAAAAAAAAAAACTCCCATCCCAGCTACTCAATTACCAAACAGTGCCTAAAGTTAATTAGGTCTGAAGCTTAATGAGATAGATGGATGGTTAGGTTACACTATCATAACCGAGGGTTCCTAGGTTACCGCGGGAGTTCTCTCTCTGCATGCCTATTAGAAAAGAAAAGGGTAATTGAATTTAGCTAATAAAAATGAGTCTGATCGTGCTGCGTAAGTGATGGCATAAACACTTCACATTAAGCTTCCACATTATACTCAGTGCGGTCTCGTATTTTGGGGTTCTAAGGAGGGGTAGACTGAGTTCAGTCCCAGTCCTCGATTTTTTTGCAAGTGGCTCCTCCGAAGACTCAAACGTGGGGTTTCTCACTGACAGCCTCACTTTACCGTCAATAAGCAACGACACTATACACACAGATACATGTTCTGTACCATGATTTCATTCAGTGGTACACACTCTTGTTTGTATAAATCTAACCATACAGATGTGTTTAGCATGATTTATTTATTATACATACACCAATACACCATGAGGTTCTATTTTTTACACGGTGAGAATCAATGGCTCACAATTCATAAAAAAAATAGTGGTTTAAAAATGGTATAAAACATAAGATTTGAATCAACTTTAGAATAATAAATAGAACATGTTAAACATGTTCTAGTTAGATTTTGCTTTTGGAGCTCAAATCTAGTATCACCATGAGCTATGGTATTATAGTGCTATATATAGTCACTAGAAATATGGGCATTTTCAACAGTTTTTTTGCAAATCCAGCTATGTGAATGTGTTAGGCACGGTGATTTTTTTAGGAAAAAATCGGATTTTTGAATGCTTAAATATTTATGAAGATTATGAGCCATTGACTTTAAAACCTACAAAAATCAGGTTATGCATCAAAATCAGATGATTCAAGAGCAGGTTATTATAAAATCAATCATGTATATCACATCAAGAAAAAAGAACAAAAGATCTATGAAAATCATATATATATATATATATATATATATATATATATATATATAGAGAGAGAGAGAGAGAGAGAGAGAGAGACGGATCAGCGGCTACAAATTTTTCTTTATGTTTCAGTGAATCAGTGGTGATCGTGACTACTGCTAATTCATCATTTTCTGCCAGTGGCGGTCAAAAAAAGATGAATGGGATGCCCTGGGTGCATCCGACCCATATATGTGTGTGTGTGTGTGTTCCAATGTAGATCAATATCTCAAATCAATACAAACAAAGGGGCCCTCCCCCAGGTTGGCTATAAAAAGAAGAGGTACCTGTTAGGATAAAAACGGTTTTCTTGAAAGGCTGTTCCCTCCCCATGCAATAGGACAATGTATATGGATCTCTCCTCTGTGAAAGCCATGAAAACAGTTGTGAGATGAAGGACAAGTCCAAACCATAATGGTAATGAGTTCCTCATCTTTAATCTTTTTCAATGGAAGCTAAAACTGTCTCAAGATTAGACTCGGTTGGAGTTTTGAATTTATAGATGGAGGGTTGGCTTCTCATGGTGTTGTGAAGAACGTGAAGTGCGTTACAAAGGTATGGAAAAACAGGAGTAAAAAAACGAGGTTAGCATGAAATGCTAGTATAGAAACAAAGAGAGCCATTAATTCAATGGACGGACCACGCTTGTGAGCATAATTTTAACTGACAATAAGCGTTCATTTGGTGCTAATAAAGCTTGCTTCCTAATAGTTTCCCATTTTCAGTTTTGCTCTTCTTTGTAAGGCTCAAAATGGATTGAATATATCTTGGATCCATGACCCATAATATTGCTCCCGCCATTGGATTTATTTTTTTTTTCGGATAGTCCAAGGAAAAATTCCGCATAGACCGCATATTGTCTGGCCTCTGGTTGGTAAAACCCTTGAGGTCCCCCTTTCCCAACAATGAGTGCACCCAGCTTTGATCTTGTGGCAAGAGATGTCACCCATGGGTTTCAAACTTGTGATGTCCGGTCAACTTGGTGGCATTTCACAAGTTGCCCCTACCAGATGAGTGGAGCCCTTGTGGGCTACTATTGAATTTTTTGATAGACTTTAATCGAGTTTTGCAGTGATTCCTGACTTTGATAGGATGATCCAGTCTAGATATGACCTAAAAAACATATTTTCAATCATTCTCTTGGATTCTATTACAGACAATTCTGTACAAGTCCAGTTCTGGATTTGGATCAAAACTGTACTAGATCTGCATTGAAGGTTGGAGGTCCATATAGGACCAAAAAGAAATTCAACCAGTTATTTGACCAATTTGTGCCTGTTTCGATCTCTTGAGGGTTATAAAACTTATCGAATCTGGCCAACACTAGGGGTTTGAGCTCGGGTTGGCTATGCTCAACTCAGCTGTGCTCAAGCCAAGCTGAAGCACACACTTTTTTACATCAAAATGTTTAAAAAGAACACTCGGGTCAGCTGGGTTAGGTTGGATATCCAGGAAAAATCATAACCTGAACCCGACAAACATGTTACTCGGGTTTGATTGGGCTTGACTCAACTAACATTCAGATAGGAATTTGTTGTGCCTAGAACCAGATATTTGGGTTTGGGTCGGGTCAAGAATCCAAGACAAGCTTGATCCATTGACAGCCCATACTTGCATTTCCCAACTTGGCCATATCTTTGTACTTGAATAAGATATTTCTTCCCTTGTTTAAGTACAACCAAGTAAAGCATTGAATATCACTATCTGTACCAGTGTCACAGACCTATTTTCTTCAATAAGCCAACTCAGCGCGACGATCCTTCCTTACCACCGCAAACCTATTTATCGCTCACTTGCCAATCGCGGAAGCTTGTAATCAGAGTGCAAGAGAGCAAAAGAGAATAGAGAGAGATGAATTGCAATCACAAGAAGCAATCACAATGAGAGTGAACAAAAAAAGCTCAACGTATTTGATTCATTCACAATTTTGTCTGCAGGCATTTACAGTTGAAGTATACAGGCTGCCCCTTCAAGGTATTGATTCACCTGAACCAGGAAGCTTACATTAGACTCAACAAAATCAAAACAGACTCTAAATGCAACTTTATAATGTAAGTCACAAGGGAACATGATTCTTCCTTCAAATCATGCACCATTCTTGGTGCCATCTGTTTCATGGTAAGCCCTGACTTCAGCCGGATAGCGGTTGTTCATCCAGAAACTTGGCTCCCACGTAGGTTCTGTTGTTTCCTCCCACTGCACTAAGTATTTCTTCGCTTCACCCAAGTAGTTGACCTTGTGGTGAAGGATCTGACTGAGGTGCTTCTCAGCCCGTTGTGCTGTCGGGGCCCTCTGCATGATGGGAGCGCGTTGTGGCATGCTGCGTTCCAGATCTCTATCGTCTGAATGGAACTGCATGAGGTTGCACACATGGAACACCGAGTGCACCTTGAAGTCTAGGGGCAACTCCAACTTGTACGCCAACTTGCCCGCCTTCTTTGTGATGGTGAAGGGTCCTTCATACTTTCTGAGCAATCTGTGGTGCCGCCCGCAGAAGATGCATATACGACCCAAATATAACTTCACCAACACTTGGTCCCCAATTTGAAACCCAGCGTGCCAACGATGCTTGTCCGCCCACTACTTTATTCTCTTTGTCGCATTGTGTAGGAATGCTTTCGCCAACTCATTATGCTCATGCCAGTCTCGAACAAATTGATAGGCGAAGGATGACATTTCCTTTTCTTGCACAACAAGAGTGTATGGGGTCAGCGGTTGTTGTCTCGTGGCTATTTCAAATGGGTTGTGGCCTGAAGACTCGCTCTTCTGCAGATTGTAACAGAATTGTGCCACATCAAGGAGCTTCACACAATTTTTCTGATTAACACTAACAAAGTGCCTAAGGTACTGCTCAAGTATTTCGTTGATACGCTCTGTTTGCCCATCTGTCTATAGATGGAAGCTTATTGAAAATAGCAAATTAGATCCAAGTAGCCGAAATACTTCACGTCAGAACTTGCCCATCAAGTGAGCATCGCGATCATTCACAATGCTCTTTGGTATGCCACAGTGCTTCACCACATGCTTTACAAACAATTTTGCAGTCTTCTCTATAGGGCACTCCTTAGAAGTTAGGATGAAGATGTCATACTTTGATAAACGATCCACTACAACTAGGATAGAACTGAGGCCCTCTACCTTTGGCAGACTAACAATGAAGTCCATGGAGGCTATCCCAAGGACGTTCTGGAATTGGTAGAGGCTCAAGGAGACCAGTAGTCTTATGGTTTGTCCATTTATCTTGTTAGCAGATGAGACATGTTCACACATACCCCCTCCATGCCATCCCTCATCTGTGGCCAATACACTACAAGAAAAATGTGTATTAGTGACGGATGTTATCCGTCACTAAACATGTTAGCGATAGATTTTGCGACGGATAACTTCTGTCCCATAACCCTAGTCGCTAAACTGTGGCAAAATTTATCTGTCGCCAATCTATCGTTAAGTAGCGACGGATCATGTTTATCGTTAATCCGTTGCTAAATAGAGACTGATTTGGTTATGCGATGAAATTTAATCCGTCGCTAATCAGTCACTACTATTTAGCAAGGGATACATATCTGCCGCTAATGTCTGGCGCTAATTTGGCAACAAACATTAGCAACAAATTTAATTTCATCGCAAACCGATGACTGCTTTAAATTGATGACAGATATTATCCGTCGCTAAGTTTTTAAAAAAATATATTTTTTTAAATTTTTTTTGAAACTCGAGAAATATTTCTCGTTATACAAATCATATAACCTTCTTATAAAAAACAAAATACACATAAAAAATACATGTGCAGGTGAAACAACTATAACACAAGTTCTAAGTTAGGCAAACTTTAACAACCAAATACAGTCCTTGCCAAGTTATAATTAGTTACAAGTATGTCAAAGAAATTAAACAAATGAATCGAATCCTCGTCAAGATTATGGGCATCACCCTCTTCATTTTGTCGATTTGTGTCTCTCTTTATGCCTACATCAGCTTCTCTACGCTGATCATCTCCAGCATCCTATAAGAGAAAAAAATGTTAGTATTTATAAACAAAATATAATGAAATAAATTATATGCAATGCACATAATCTAATGCAACAAAGTAAATGGTTGAATGACACAGAGAATAGCAATAAACTGAAGGATATTGACAGAATTCAAATATGTGTTCTAAGATTGAAAAAAAATGTACAGTGACTCAATCATGCAGATATGTGTTTTAAGTTTGTCAAAGAATTTCATAGTGATTCACGCATGCATATATAGTTTATATGGTTGTCAAATAAATGTGTTATATATCACAATCATGCATATATATGTTGCAAGACAGTCAAAAAACTTTCATAGTGAAGAAATCATGCTTATATGTGTTATAAGGCAGTCAAAAAACTTTATATGTGATTCAATCATGCCTATCATGTTCTAAAGCAGCCAAAAAAATTTATAGTTATTCAATCATGCATATATGTGTTATAAGGCATTAAAAAACTTTCATATATGCTAATATTAGGCTCATATGTGTTATAAGGCATTAAAAGACTTTCATATATGCTAATATCAGGTTCATATGTGTTCTAAGGTTGTCATAGTATTGAAAGCATGTCTGTATGTGTTCTAAGGTTGTCAAAAAACTTTTATAGTGATTAAATCATGCATATGTGTGTTATAAGGCTCTAAGAAAAATTTATAGTGATGAATTCATGCATATATGTGTTGTAATGTTGTAAAAAAACTTTCATAGTGGTTCAATCATGTGTATATGTGTTATAAGGGTGTCAAAAAAATTGTATAGTGAATCAATCGTGCATATATGTGTTAAAAGATGTCAAAAAAAATCATAGTGAGGCAATCGTGCATATATGTATTCAATCATGTATATACTAGCTTCAAATCTAACGACATGAAACAAATGACATGAATCTTTATACCTGACGGGCACCGGAGCTCGTGTTGAATGCAGACAAAGTTCCCTTGTCCAGAAAAAAGTTGCACAACTCATTACGGACAATGTTGAGAATGACTTCATTTAAAAAGTATCACATTTTGTCCTAAAGACGCTGACAGACATCATCCCAAGACATAGCAGGGTCAATTGAACATTGGGAGTTGATGCTGGCGGGAGAACTCTGAGAGTCGTGGCTGCAGGAGGCAACGATTGGTGTAGTGTTCATGTTACTTCTAAACCCAAACACATGACCCTTTTTGGGTTCACCAGTTACAGTCACCCATGCTGCAAGATCAAAAGGCGGATGCTGAGTGGAGTCATCGTCATATCGTTGTACCATTTGTTGCTCGTATGACTCTTACAAAGTAATGATTAGAATATGAATTAATAATTTAGAATTATAATGTTTATGATAATGTAATTCAATGTAACTTGTATATTACAATGCTTATTAATACAATAAATACATACCGATGTCGCTCTCACCTTCCCTAATACAAAATCTCTCATGCTCTTACGTTTACGTGTTTCAACAAACACATCCTTGTAAGGTACAATGTCTCATTTTTCTGCTTCCTGCAATGTTAAATGATAAAAAATTTGATTAATAAGTATGCTGAAATACTTACAAATTTAACAATATATATATATATATATATATATATATATATATATATATATATATATATTGATGAGTTATCATTCTCTTCTGATGGCTCCCAAAAGTCCCAGATCCACCTGTGTGTAGATGGGAATCAGGCATCTTCGTTCGGTTTTGTGCAGCCTTTACTAAGCGGTTTCGAAACCGATTTGAATTGCTTATGCCTTTGCATTTTTTTCTTCTTTCTGTTTGCATTGCATTTTTAGCCACATGCGATGCTTAGCACTAAGCATCGCGCAATTAGCTCATCAAAGTACCTGCGAAGCACAAATATATAGTACAATACAGGCAGGCGGGCCGGGGGGTTACCTGCGAGGTCACCGGAGACGGGGGTAAGGCGTCGGGGATGTCCGAAACACAAGCGGAAAATAGGGAGAAAGGGGATGTCCAGACAAGGGTGTCGGCCTAGGTCGGGTGCGTGGCGGAAGGGGGTCGACAAGACTGTCGGAGAGGGAGGGGGTAATAGTGAGTTAGGTAGGAGGGTTGGTGGCGATGTTGTCAGGCCGGGGGGCGATGGGAGGGGGGCCGTTGGGCGACGGGAGGCAGACCAGGGGGCGACAGGAGGCAGGTCGGGGGGCAACAGGAGGCGAGCCAGGGAGCGACAGAAGGCGGGTCGGGGAAACACGACGGAGATAAAACAAAAAAGAGAAAGAAAGAAGAAAAAATTAGGGATTTACGGGGAAATTAGCAACAGATTTGTGACGGCCACATTCTGTTGCTAAGTCATCGTTATTTGGCAACGACTTAGCAATAGAACAGTTCTGTCGCTGATCCATCGCTAAGTTGCGATGGATATGGAGACAGAATAAAATCCATCGCTAATCCATCGCAAAGTAGCGACGAATTAACGACAAAATATTTTCTGTTGCTAAAATCGCAAATAAATGATATTTTAGCGACGCATATCTTTCTCTCACTAATCTGTCGCTAATTTGCGATGGATTTTGTTCATCGCAAATGTTCGTCGCTAATTAGTTTTTTTTTTTGTAGTGATAGTAGCCACGCTCAAGGAGTAGTACGGTCCATTCCTAGCGAGGATGGCTGGCCCATAATGTATCATGACACTCCTTCAGCAATTCTCGAAGGAGGCTTCCCCACCGCGGTACGAAGATGCATCTTCCTTTTGTCATGAGGAGGCCATCCTATAGCAAACATCGCTGAGTCTTCCCTGCCTACGCTAGAGAAACAAGGTGTTATGATGTTGAATTCTACTATGTACCTTCACGGATGTGGCTCAGCAATGCACCCTCTAAATGCACTTCAAAAAGCTTCACGTGCACAGCTGCCAGTTCAGCCATGCGGCTTAAGGCATCCGCTACAACATTGATCTTGCCAACCTTGTACTCCAAGGCAAAGTCAAACTCAACCAAAAATATCTGCCACCGAGCTTGCTTAGGCATCAGCTTTTTTTATGTCTAAAAATAGCTCGTGGCAACATTGTTTGTCTTGACGATGAACTAGGCACCTAGAAGGTAGTGCCGTAAAGTCCTGAGGTAATACATGATGGCAGTCATCTCACGTTCATGCACCATGTAACGCCTCTCTATATCTTTTAGCTTACGACTCTCATATGTGATTAGATGACCCTCCTGCATAATAACTCCACTGATGGCAAAGTTTGAGGCGTTTGTGTGGACCTTAAAGGGTTTTTAGTGATCAAGTAGTCGCCGCACTGGCTCCCTCACTAAGGCTTTCTTCAAGCCATCGAAGGCATCTTGACACGCTTTTGTCTAGAGCCATACCTGATTCTTCTTTAACAAATCTGTGAGGGGCGCAACGATGAGGAAATAGCCTTTGATGAAACATCAATAGTAGTTTGCCAAACCAAGGAATGACCACAACTCTAATACTTTACCTCGCGAAAGTCATTCCTGGATGACCCTTATCTTTTTCCCATCCATACGCAGCACACCACGCTCCACAACGTGGCCAAGGAAGCTTATCTCCTCTTGGCCGATGAGACACTTCTCTTGTTTGACACAGAGGTCATTCTCCTTCAGCACCTGAAACACTGTTCGTAAGTGCCTGACGTGTTCCTTCATATTGTTGTTGTAGATCACGATATCATCCAGGTAGACTATCATAAACTTGTCTAAGGGTAGAAGATTTGGTTCATTAAAGTCGTGAACGTGGCTGGAACATTCATCAACCCAAATGACATTACTAAGAATTCATAAGCATCGTAGCGGGTGATGCAAGTTGTCTTTGACTCATCACCTACCAGTAACCCGATCACAGATCTAGCTTGAAAAAGATACAAGCACTGCCTAACTGATCAAATAAGCCTACTATCAATGGAAACATGTACTTGTTCTTCACCGTGACTTTGTTCAAAGCACAGTAATCCACACGCAATCGCTTGGAGTCATTATGTTTCATCTGAAATAGGACTGGGGTGCCAAATGGGGCTTTCGATGGACGAACGATGTTTGCATCCAACATCTCATTCAACTGCCTGTGTAGCTCGTTCAACTCAGTTGGCCCCATGTGGTATGGAACCATTGCGGGAGGCTTCACTCCTAAGGTCAACTCAATCTTATGGTCAACCTCACATCTTGGTGGAAGATGCTTCGGCAATTCTGGAGGCATCACCCTCCGAAACTCCTCTAATAATGGGACTAGGGTCGGCGACGCTGCTGCTTTCACCTTTTTTTCTTATGCACGCACAACAACTAAGAATGTCTTCTCCTCAGGCTTGACACCCTTCTTCAGCTGCATTGCTGATAACACTAAAGACTTGACTTTCTGCGTAAGGCACTGCACTGTGTGGGACATGTTTGACCCCATGTTCATCAATGTGTTAAACTTTGGCAGCATCATAACATTCTGGCTCCGCAGAAACTCCATACCCAAAATCATCTTAAAATTGTCTATGGGTACCACAAAGAAATTGGCTTTGCAGGCCCAACTCTCCACTTAGATAGCCACATCTCTCGCTTCACCAAGAATGGACTTGGCCTCAGAGTTTACGGTTTTGATGGTCCTCTGCTTTGGCCCAGGCTTCAAGCCCAACCGCTTTGCCTCTTTTCGCGAGACGAAGTTGTGTGTGGCCCTGGAGTCTATCATTGCTGAAGTAGACTTTTCATTCGTAATGACTTTGAGATACATTAGTTCTTTGTTAACATGCATGTTCTCAACTGCATAACTTTTGGCTGAGTTGATCGACCGTATGTCTCTCATCCTTGGTTGCATGGTCTTAGTATCACTATATTCTGTCTGTGATGCATTGGCTTGCCCGTCGTCCTTCACGAGGTACTTTGGGCACTGCCTGATGATATGCATATCGCCACAGAACTAGCATGTCGCACCCTTGTTGTTGTTGTTATATTTTGTATAGTTCTGTTTCTTGTCAGATTGGTGGCGTGTTGACGTCTCACTTTTGCTTTCGCGTCGCTCATCCTTTTTGCCTTCGTGGTCAGGCTTCTTATCGACTTTGGTTGATGGGGTAAAGGACTTGCGCTGAGTATAAGCTAAGTGCTCGATCGTCATATATGCATCTTCCAAAATACGAGGGTTGCTTCTTTTCACTTCAGATTGTGCCCATGGCTGAAGTCCCATAATGAACTGGTTGAGCTTGTCCTCTTCTAGCATGTTAGGCACCTCCAGCGTAAGCTTCTGGAACATTCTGACATAGTCTTGTAACGAATCAGTATGTTTAAGATCACCTACCATCTTGTATGTCTGCCTCTACGTATTCCTCGACATAAAGTAGTTGTGTAAAAGTCATCAAAAGTATCTATCACGCATTGACCCATCTCCATGTCACTGTGCTTTCTCCTTCACCAAGCAATAGCATCTCCATCGAGTAGAGTTGTTGCCGCTTTGATTCTGAGATCCTCAAGTATCACCTTCTGAATGTCCAAGTAGTCTTCTATTTAGAATAAGAAGTTCTCAATGACCTTGTTGTCGCGAAAACCACTGAACTTTGTTGGTCTTGGCATATCAATCATTGATGGCCTCTCACCATTTTCCCCATTTAGGGTCACTATCCGCTGCAATGTGTGGTTCTTCAACTAAAGCTCCCCTACTTTAGTCTGCAAGTCAGTCACTATAGTCGTCAACGAAGTGACCTGTTCCATCAGCAAGATCACCTGCTCTTGCAGGCTTGCCACCACATCATTCAGTCCACCAAATGATTCAACTGAACGTGAAATCGCTTCTTCGTGCGAAGTCACATCTTTTACCTGTCTATTGACAGTTATAGCCATCTGCTCTTGGCCCCGAGGTGAACCCATCTTCTCAGCTTTGACAACTATCTTGCCTTTGGTGTTGCGCAAGTTTTGATAAGGCTCCATGATGTCTTGCTCGCAAATTGTAGCCTATCAGCGTGTCTATCGACACCGACTCCAGAGTCCCTTCACCAGCACAAGAACAAGCTATGATACCATTTATCACAGGCCTATTTCATTCAGTAGGCCAGCGCAGCGCGACGGTCCTTTCTTACCACCGCAAGCATACTTATTGCTCGCTTGCCAGACATGGAAGCTTGTAATTAGAGTGCAAGAGAGCAAGAGAGAATAGAGGGAGAAGAATTGTAATAACAAGAAGCAATCACGAGGGTGAACAAAAGAAAGCTCAACGCATTTGATTCATTCACAATTTTGCCTGCAGACATTTACAGTTCAAGTACATGGGTTGCTCCTTCAGGGTATTGATTCACTTGAACTGGGCTGCTTACATCAGACTCAACAAAAGCAAAACAGACTCTAGACGCAACTTTATAATGTAAGTCACAAGTTAAAAGCCAGTGTCCTCTGCATTATTGGTTAGGCCATCTTCTCTTGTTGCTTCTGAATAGTTTTAGCTTCGGCACCTACCTATAATTGATACTACTTTTGGGTTTGAGAGTTGGTGATTGATACCATGCATATGCATTTGATTAATTTATATAGAAATTATGTTTGGACCAACCTCTTAGTTGTCACTTATCACTCACCTCATTTAGTATAGTTTGAGGCATATATGGTTTCCTAATCACTAGAATATGAGAACTGGAAGTATAAGAAATAATGTGTGAACTGCAATTTTCATGAATTTTTTGTTCTTTTCTCTTGAATCTAACCATATGGATGTGATAACCATTTTGATGTTTGACAGAATGTTTCTATTCAAAACTAGGGTTTCATTTTTTCCCATAAATCATGCCCGGGATAAGAGACCTAGTTGTGTTGGTTTTAGCCTGTTGTACCTACTGTTGTCATCCTAGTGGTATAAAACTCTGTGGACGCCACCTCAAGCCTCAAAAAGCAATTAAAGGTTTCACTATAATAAAGCATAAACAATTATAAATTTTTCAACTAATTCGTAATTAGATAACTTAAGGATGCAAATTATGTTCGACATAATGGATTTGGGTCCTACCCATTGGGTGATCCGGTTTGACACCATTAGTGGGCCACAAAATGGGGTGTTAGTGGGTGTGAGTTACGTGAATGTGAAGAGACCACAATCACGTAACTACTTCTTCCCTCCATTATATAAAGGGGGTAGGCTGCTATAAAAATGATGAGAGATTCATAGCTATTAGCCTACCCCATATACCACATAAAGTTTACGTGGTACAGGGTCTTGCACACCATCGACCTTAGGTTTGGGCTCATAGTGGGTGTCGACTGATTGAGGAGAACATCGAACACCCGCACTCACACGCCATGATGTCTTTAGGTATGCTTCAGTGTTTGATTTTGTAGGAAACACTAACATTAGGTTATGGGTCCACCATGCTTTCGCTGCACATGGGTGCGAGTTGACCCTTTCGGCATTTTATGAATTCAGGACAGCTGACCGCATGTCATCGTGGGGAAACATGGGTCACTGGTTTCCCGGTAGACTGTTGTCATGGGGCGACAGAGCCATCCTATGAGGTGACCGCCCGTCTTTGTGGAGCGATGTGGGTCAATAGTGACTGTCGTCGTGGGGTGATTGCTATTCCTGGCAGCCATATGTCAGTGGCGCTTGCAGCCCTGTATATATAAGAAAAAAATAGAGGATCGAGGGTTTTACCTATGGCCATCGGGCTGTAGGGGGATATGCTTGCGCCGAGGTCACCACAGAACGTTGTCAGTGGAGGGGTGTGGTCGTCGGGTTGCAGGTAACCGGCCGATCATCGTCATGGGTCAATGTGGTTCGTTGGTTACCGGCTGATCATCGTTGGCATCATAAAAAAACTCTTTTACCCCTCTTCTCAGTTTACCTCTATCGTTGGGAAATGGGGTTCTTTATCACTGGTGAACGGCGATGGCGAAGTCACTGTGGGGCGACAATCATTGGCAGGCGGCGATGGTCGCCATAAGGTGCCGAACATCCCCGAAGGCAGATCAAATAAAAAAACTAGAGTTTACTTTTGTTGGGGTGTCGTCGGGATCGTCCCCTAGAGCGTTGTCGCGGATGTCGTCGAGGAGGGGGGAATTTTTCGGATTGTCGATGTTCGTCCAACGATGTAATGCATTCAGGGTTTAAAAACTCCCTTTTCTATGCTCCTTCAGTCAGGGGATTTGCCGATGTCGGGGTTATCGCTAGAGGTGCGTTGTTGGAGATAGGTAACCGTCGTCGGCTGGGCACCGGTGTTGGTCACCATATGGTGACGTGGGTCATTGTGGGGCGACGAAGGCAGAAAAACCATTTCAGTTTCTCAGGTTCAGTAAAAAGAAACCATCGAGTTTCTGTTTTAACGATGGAACCAGATCAGGTCTGGTATTCTGACCCGGTGACAGGCCTGATCCAAACCCATTTTGGGTGGATCAGGTCTGCCATTTCATTTGGATCAGACCTGGACCCATACTGATTTTGGGTCTGGGTATGACCCATGTAGACTAGGTTAGACTTGGGTCCATTTCAGACTGGGTCCAACCAGGATTCAGTTCAGACTGGATTCGACCTGGGTCTATTTCAGACCGGGTCAGACCCGGATCCTGTTTGAACTGGGTCATACCCATATTTCTGCAGGGTCCAGACACTATTTGGCCTGAACCAGATCAGGGACCAATACAGTCCTTTTCAGAACTAATTCAGAGCCATTTTTTATCGGTTCTTTCCAGTTTTTCACTAGTTCTGAGATGCTAAGACCCTATTTTTCATAAATATATGAAGATACAGGGATTTTGGCATACAATTATAGGGTTTTATGAACTTTTGTTCATACTTAGCACTGATTCATAAGGTTCAGAACCGGTTCAGACCCTTAGATGACCGATTCGGAGTCGTTTCAGACCGGTTCAGGATGTTTTTAGACCGGTTTCAACATGAGGACCCCGGATTTTACCCATATGATCATGCTTTTGTTATTTTTCATGCTTTATAAAGTGTTTATTGTATAGAAAGCATGACTTATGCATATTAATTTGTGTCATACATTGGTTAAGTTATGCAAGAAATCTTTAAGCATGAATTATGACTAAATTCATGACAATTAGTTTATGCATATTAGTTGAAGCATGAATTTATATTTTGTCATGAATATACATGCATTAAAATGTGTGCATGAGCATGCTCCATAATATGGATATATTTTCGGTAAAAGATCTTGATTGATCGATTCATGTAATCACCAAAGTAATATGAGTTGTGTTGATTAAAGATTTTTTAGACCGTATTAAGATTCGTTTTTATGATTGTGTGTGAGTTTATAAGACATCAATTTTACTCAAAGATAGGTCATTGTATTTCAAATTCACATAATGTGTAATAGTAGATGTGTATTTTAACCCATAAAGCATGTTCATACCCAAATATACAGTGTTGAATTGTCTCTGGTTACATGATCTGCTAGTTTCACCAACTGAAGTCAATTCCTTGAAAATTGAAGAGACAGAGCAACTATGAGTATTGTCATTTCTACCAAAGTAGAACGATAAAGGCTCAACTATGCTTGTCTCAAAAAATATGAAAATAAAGAGTCTCGCTTTTACCTTTTCATCACGAGTCTCGTCTGAGAAATAATAGTAATATCTTTCTATTTTTGTTCCTTATTGTATCATGTTTTTTCCTTATCGACAGTTCTAGTAATATCCCTCTTCTAGACAGATCAATTTTTTTTATTGGAAAAAGATTATGTTATTTAATTTGAGCTATATGGATCTAGATCTGACCCTTAGAATTGATGAATCTCTCGCTCTTACAGAGCAGAGTACAACTGATCAAAAAGTTGCCTCTGAGAAGTAGGAGCGCTCAAACAGACTTAGCCTATTGCTTTTGCAATCTTGAGTGTCTAAGAATATTCGAGACACCATTTCTCACTGTAGGACAGTGAAGGAATTTTTGAGAGCCATTGAGGCTCAATTCGTCACTTCTAATAAGGCAAATGCCAATGCACTCATGTCCAAATTAGTGTCTATGAAATATTTTGGCGACAGACATATCCGACAACACATTTTAAAAATGAAGAATATTGTGACTCAACTAAATGACATGATGTTCACCATCTTTGACTCCTTCTTGGTCCATCTGATTTTAACCTCGTTACCTACTGAGTATGAACCCTTCAAAATCTTTTACAACACACATAATGATGAGTGGTCTTTTAATGACCTCTTGGCCAAGTGTGTTGAAGAAGATGAGAGATTGAAGGGTGAGAGAGTGCCAAGTGCACATATGGCCTCTCATAATTATAAACAGAGGTCGAGGCCAAAGAAAAACTCCTTCAAGAAGAAGAATTAGAAGAAAGTCACTGGAGAAAGTTCAAACTCTCAAGCGAAAGCTAAATCTCAGTCAGAAGGCCCTTCTATAAAGTGTTTCTTCTGCAAAAAGAAAGGGCATAAGAAGATGGATTGTTTAAAGTATAAGAAGTGACTCAAAAATAAAGGTAATGAGTCATTTATTTCTCATAAGTGCAATTTAATTCATGTTCTATTGCATAGTTGATGCATTGATTCTAGTGTCACGGTACACATTGTCAACTCTTCGCAGGCATTTCTGAACAAGAGGGAACTAACAGAGCATGAAAGAAGCATCTTTTCAGAAAATAAGATACGTTCGCAGGTCAAGAACGTTGGGACCTACAAAATTGTGTTGGAGTTCAATTTCAAAACTTGATAAGTTTGGCTTTGTATTTCAATTTGAAAATTCTAAGCTTATTATTATAAAAAATTTAATGAATATAGGTTCTGCATATATGTGTGATGGTTTGTATCGATTAAGAAACTGATGAATTTATTAAGGTTGTCAGGTCTGATAGAGGTGGCAAATATTATGGTCATTTCACTAAGATGGGACAAAAGGAAGGACCATTAACATGGTTTCTAAAAGAATATGGCATTGTACCTCAGTATACCATGCTTGGTAGTGCTTACCAGAATGGTGTAGCTGAAAGGAAAAATCGTAATCTTAAAGAAATGGTTCGAGCGATGTTGAATCACTCAAACCTTCATTCGACCTTGTGGGGTGAAGCTCTTAGGAAAGTAGTGCATATTTTGAATAAGGTTTCTATGAAGGTTGTGCAAAAAACTCCTTATAAATTATGAACAGGTAGGAAATCTTCTTTGTCATATATGCACATATGGGGATGTCCAACAAAAGCTAAATTGTATAATTCACATATAAAAGCCTTTGATCTTAAGATGACTAGTGGTTTCTTCATTGGTTATCCAGAAAGGTCAAAGGGCTTTAGGTTTTATTATCCATCCCATACACCACAGATAGTGGAAACAAATAAAGCAAGATTTCTTGAAAATGGTTCTGTTGGGATAGATGTGTCTCAAAATATTGATTTTGAGAAAATGCAGGATTCAGGTTCACACTTGCTAAGGATAAAGATCTGATTTTTCCTATCATTGTCTCTTTGGATAATGTAAGAGAAAGTTCAGTCAATGAACATCAATCCCAACTAGATCTAGTTATTGATGAGGATATACAACAACAGGATATAGAGGCTAATTTTGAACTACCTGTAGTACTTGTATGGTGGTCTATCAGGACTAGGAAGTCTGTTATTCATCCAGACTATGTGGTGTATTTGCAAGAGTCGAATGATTTTATAGACATTAATAAAGATCCCTTCACATTTGCAGAAGCCATTGAAAGTGAAAGATCAACACATTGGATCAATATCATGAAAGAAGAGCTTGACTCTATGACAAAGAATCAAGTGTGGGATCTTGTACCTCGACCTAATGGAGTTAGGCCTGTGTAAATGGGTCTATAAGACCAAAACAAACTCTAAAGGTCATATGGAGATGTATAAGGTTAGGCTTGTTGCAAAAAATTTCACACAAATAGAAGGCATTGATTATAATGGGACTTTTTATTCTGTCTCAACTAAGGAATTGTTGAGGATAATCATAGCCTTCGTAGCTCATTTTGATTTAGAGCTACATCAGATGGTTGTGAAA
Source organism: Nuphar pumila (assembly GCF_984573655.1). Lineage (NCBI taxonomy): Eukaryota > Viridiplantae > Streptophyta > Magnoliopsida > Nymphaeales > Nymphaeaceae > Nuphar > Nuphar pumila. The sequence goes on along the minus strand of NC_143255.1, from coordinate 95,967,028 downwards.
ACTGCCTTTCTGAATGAGGATTTGGATGAGGAGGTATACATGCAGCAACCTCCTGATTTCAGTATAGATAACTTGAATAACTTAGTTTGAAAATTGAATAAGTCAATTTATGAACTTAAACAGGCCTCCTGTCAGTGGTATAAAAAGTTCAATGAGGTAATTATGAATTTTGGATTCACTGAAAACATTGTTGATAAGTGCATTTACATAAAGACTAGTGAGAGTAAGTTCATAATTTTGGTTTTATATGTTGATGATATTCTTCTTGCAACTAATGATTTGAGTCTATTACATAAAACAAAGGATTTTCTTTCATCTCATTTTTATATAAAGGACATGGGTGATGCCACTTATGTCCTTGAAATTGAGATCTGTCATGACAGAACTAAGGGCGTCCTTTGTCTCTCTCAGAAATCCTACATCTTTAAGGTTCTTAAAAGATATAGGATGGAGAATTGTTCTCCTAGTTCGACACCTATAGTGAAAGGGGATAAATTGAGCTTAAAGGACTGTCCTTAGGATGATATTGGGAAGGCTCAGATGGCAGTTGTCTCATATGTTTCTGCAGATGAGAGTTTGCAATACACACAGACCTGCACTCGACCTGATATAGCATTTGTTGTGGGAATGCTTGATAGATATTAGTCAAATCCAAGCATTGTGTACTGGAAGACAGCGAAGAAGGTCATGCGCTATTTACAAGGAACGAAAGACTATATATTGACCTACAAGAAAACTGATCACCTAGAGGTAGTTGGATACTCTAATGCGAACTTAGGAGAGTGTATTGTCAATAAAAAATCTACTACTGGATACATTTTCCTACTAGCGGGTGGTGTTGTCTTATGAAGAAGTGAAAAGCACTCTACCACTGTTGTTCATACCATAGAGGAAAAATTTATTGTTCTATACGAGACTTCATCACATGCCATTTGGATAAGAAAGTTCATTATAGGTCTTCGTATTATGGACTCTATTAAAAGACCACTAAAGATCTTTTATAATAATAAGCAATCGTGTCATTTTCAAATAACAACAAGAGTTCAACCTCATGTCGACACATAGAGTTAAAATACTTTATTATTAAAGAAATGACTGAGAATCATCTGGTATGTATTGATATAATTAGGATGGAGAAAATGACTGTGGATTCCCTTACTAAAGAGCTAGCACCAGGATTGTATTCCCGACATGTAAAGGGGATGGGTCTTTTTTATTCCTTCTGATGTATGACAATACATTATGTGATCATATTTGTGTATATAAATTTGATTCTCTATGGCTTTGTATTTTTATTTTTATTTGCATAAAGAATCTTTCATATGGGTTAGAGAGAATAGTATAATAACAATATTTAAAGGGCTAATAGAACAAATAAGAGACCAACCTATTCATAAAGGTAATTTCAACATGTTAATGCACTGAAAGTGAATTATAGTGTAGTATATGAAAATATGACATTTCATAAAGAAGTGTTCATCTCCATGACTCATATGATTTATTCTTGTGATAAATGGTAGCATCTAAACTCACATAAAAAAATTAAATCGAGATAACAATATAAACCTCGATTTAGTGCACTTTTGGTGTCAATGAGTCAAGTGGGAGAATGTTGGACATAACGAATTTAGGTTCAACCTATTGGGTGACCCAATTTGACACCATTAGTGGGTCACTTAATGGGGTGGGAGTTACGTGAATGTGGAAAGACCACATTGACGTAACTACTTCTTCTCCCCATTATATTATATAAGGGGGTAGGCTACCATAAAAATGATGAAAAATTCATAGCTATTAGCCTACCCTATATAGCACATAAGGTTTACGTGGTACATGGTCCTGCTCACCATCGACCTTAGGCCTTGGCTCATCATGGGCATCGACCAGCTGAGGAGAACGCCGAACACCCGCACTCGCACCCCATAGCATCTTCAAGTATACTTCGATGTTTGATTTTGTAGGAAACGCCAACAAATTAAACAGTTAATAAAGCTCTTGTTAATTAGCTACACCGAAATGATCAATAGAGGGTGTTTTAATTCAATCTTTCTTGATGTAAGTTTTGTCATTAGGTGACACATTTGTCATCAATGCATGGCTTTGATAGCACGCTTCCACCGATCCAGACTCAACCATACCCAAACAAACAACTGACCCAAATATAATAAAATTTTCCTTACTTTTATACCCAAGACCCAAACCAAAATTCCAGAAATTATATGGTACTTGATAGCTGGATCGGTGAAGTTGCACCATCTTAATTGAGGGGTCCAAGGTTCGAAGCATCCTTCATGCGAGTGGTGAGTTACATAACCCTAATTAAGAAATGAAAAGTAAAAACATATCTAAATATGTAGTATGTATACTCATGCCCAGTTGGCATGATGGGCTAAACCATGATGACCCATCACTAAATAAGGGTGAAATCAGGTTGGGTACTATGTAGATAGTCAGATATCCAACCGAGGATGGCCTGGTTTAGGCAGCCCGATAGATCTCGGGCCTGGGGCTCGAAGTTCCTCTTGTTGGGGCCCAACCTGACTTTGGCCCGCACATTTACTAGTCGGGCTTAAAGGGCCTGATCTGAACTGACATGGCTCCAGAATGATAAGTCTCAGTCTAAGCCCAAACCCAACAAGGGCAAGGTTCGGCATTCGGCGGATCAGGGTTTGGGTAAGTCCAGTCAGGCCCTCACGGGTCTCGGGTCAGCTGGGTTGCGCTTGCCCGATGTCCACCACTACCAGATGTTCTCGTCCAAATAAATGAGCTGTATTGCAATTCAAATACCATATATATTGTATTATTTTCGCCTAAAAAGATAATATCGTGAGAAGATTCTAAATGGATGTTAAAAATATCGGTGTTTTTTTTTCGAAATTTACGATCACTTGCCAAAGCCAGTATGATGTCCAATCAGGTCTGACCACCTGACCCGGACCCACTTCCATGGGTATCATATTCCCTAAGCCATTGTACCCAAGGTTGTTAAATGCGATAAGGCGAAGCGAGGCGTTGAGCCTGTTATGAAGCGAGGCGTAAGCCTCAAGGCGTTGAAGCGTAAGCTTCATATCAAAATAATAAAATATATAATATTAATAAAATAATAAAAATTTTAAATAAAAACTACTAATAAATGACAGTATAAAATAAATTGTGTCCTCACAAGATCAATTAAGTTCTAAATCCTTATAGTGAAACTTTGAGAAATCAGAGTTTGAACCTAAAGCTTCCCTCTACATTGGTCTAAACTAGAGCTTTAACGTCATTTTTACCCGAAATTGCAAAAATTAAGAAGAAAAACTATAGAATCAAATCGACCATCATGCCGAAAACTCATCGGAATCCATCTAAGAACGAAGAAATAAAGAAAGAAGATGAGCAAACAGGGGAGGAAGGGTGGTGGTGCTACCTCAGGCCATGCCAATCTAGAGCTTTATCCTTCCAGATTAATTGATAACCATCCTTGGAAATACAATACAGGATTAAGCATATAGGTAAGTCTGGATTTCGAGCAACCAACTTATGTTTAATGGCTCAGTCATAATGAATAAAAATTAAGGCAAACCTCATTGGTTATCAGGCAAACACATTATGACAAACCCCATGCAGATGCATAACCCAAAACCAACCGTGCATAAAATTTCCAAGAAATTATTTTTTCATCCTGCCCATTATTGACTTCTTTTTTCTTTTTAATCAGTTGAGTTGTGAATTGGACAGAGGAAATAGGACAAGCTCCAGTTCAATGAAGCCAACAGATGAGATCGGATGGCTACGACAAGCAACATACGAGAAGCATGACCCATCATTTTCCCAGCCGTCCAACCAAGGAAGTGCAAAGCAAGGAGCAGAACTCCATGGATGCGTTGAAGGCCCAGAATCCAAGTTGCAGGAGAAGAGTCAAAAGAGTGTTAGCAAGCATAGCAACGAGAGAAAAAAGGCTGACAGGAACTGGCCCTACAGGCGATGGTTTGCTTTCGGGTGCTGATAACCCTTGCCGGCAGTAAGATTCTTGTGTATCGGCTTCATAAATTAAGTAAACAACAGGATAAAACTGAGAACGCCTCAGTACCTTGAGCGTGGGCTTCGCCTCTGAGGCGTACGCTTCAGATACTGAGGCGTACGCCTCTCACAACACTGAATCAAACCTTGACTGTCGGTCCAGCAGCCAAGGCCCTTAGCCCACTACGCCAACCCCCTTAGGGTTAGGTTTAACATTAAATGGATTCAATTTTATGAAAATGATTAAAACACGCTGAAAATAACATTTTTTAAGAATGTAAAGTTATTTTTGAAGTTTAAAAGGTAACTTTGATAGCTTCCTAAAGTTAACTTTTAGAAAAAATGTGACTTTTTCAATTATCTCCATATAAAGTCCAAAAAAGTAACCTTTCATCTTATAAAAATTCTATTATTTTAAAGATATTCTAATCATTTTATAAGATTGAATCGATATAATGTTAAACCTATGGTAATATATATATATATATATATATATATATATATATATATATATATATATATATATATATATATTAAAACAAGTGGAGGAGTCTGAAAAGAACTGCAAAAATTCAACCCGTCCAGACAACATTGTGGCACTGCACTATAAAAAAAGGAAACCCACCCAAAAGGCATTCTCTTTGTTTATTCATTTTGGCTAGTTTTGCAATCTTCAAACCCCAAGCCAACCATTCAAAATCCAATGAGATAGGGAGAATAAAAAAAATGTGGTCAATATTTGAATAAAATAAATATATCTAAATGTAAACAATGGTTAAGATGATTCACATGCTTTTCTGACAGAAAGTTTCCAAGAAAATTATAATATTTGACCGTCATCCTCCGAATATTTGCCATCAGAGAGACTAGAGAATTTTTTTCCTAAAATGACTATATCACATTATCAACAGTGTGAGAAATACCTGCAATATTTCGGAAAATATTACCAAAAAAGTGAACTTTTTAGCTGCAGCTTTAAAAGGCCAGAATATCACAACATTAGAAAACATAATGATGTTACTGTTTAAATGGAAACATCATTTATTATTTATTCAATTATTTACATTTTATTAATTATAACTAAAAGAAAACAGATCTATTTTATTTTATTAATATTTGTCTGTTATTCATCAATTGCATGAGCAGCTTAACAGACACCGTTCCTTTTTTTGATATTTACACGGAGAAACCACTTTCAGGATCAGAGACCTAGCCTTGCTGAATTTTCCTGCACGTACTCCGTGGGCTTACCCATTGCCCTTGGGAGTCGCCATGCTTCGGCTTGTGCAAAGGGGTGACGCCCATGGAATTTGAACTTAGCCCACATGTCTAGTGACCTGTTTAATAAACGCGTTAGGCGGGCGGGTCAACCCGTTTACACGAACCCGCAACCCGTTTATATATATATATATATATATATATATATATATATATATATATATATATATTAACTATTAAGTCCAAGATGTCCAGTCATTCAAAAAAAGGGAAAAAAAAACAAAGGAAAATGGTATTACACATATTTCTTAATACTTTTCTGGCACACAGATAATTACCACCGTAAACACCAGTTTTTGAACGTCGAGTGTTGAAGAATAAAACAAGCCTCAGAGAGGGGTCTCCTTCAACCCATCAGCAATGGTAAGGCATTCCAATTGCAACACACTATGCTCTTTGATGGTGGCGAGCCATTGGATCCCCATCTGTAATCCTCCAACATAGGGTCATGATCAGCAACACAAATCGAATATGGAGTTGGAGGACACCTGCTTGCCTGGGAAAAGCAGTTCCACCGGTGCAGGCCAAGGAACTCTAGCGAGATTCAAGAACACTAAATCATGAGGAGTCTCCCCATGCAGCTTCCTCATTGGCTTAAAGGAAAGGCGTCTCCCTGGCCCAAGGTGAATTATTGCAAGCTAGCGTGGAGACCAAAATATGCCCTGGGCACTCCAAGAGACGCCCCTCTAAAGGGTGTTTCATCTTCTGCCAGCATGTCATACATTACCTTCTCAAAAAACGTCTCCCCACTTGTCGTCTCACAGAATGCCACTGTGGCTTGGGCAAAAAAAATCTCCACTAAAGGCGCCTCTTGAAAAGTCATCTCTACTTATCCTACCAAAAGATGTCTCTCCTTCCGACGTCTATCATGCCAACCACTAACACCACAACAAAAATGTCAATTAGCGACGGATAGTAGCGATGACATTTTTTCATCGCCAATTAGCGACGGCTTAGCGAGCGTCACTAATCCGTCTCGAAGTTTCGTGATATTCACAGATGTAAAGATGGAAAATATTTTGACGCTAAGTCGTTGCTACGTTGCGACGGCTTAGCGACGGACCATTTTTGTCGCAACAACACGTTGCGGTTAGCGACGGCATTTTTTCGTCGCTACGTAGCGACACCGTTAGCGACTGACATATTCCGTCGCTAAGGAGTTGTATATATTTACGCCGGCTTAGCGACAAAATTATTCTGTCGCTAAGCCGTCGCTAATTTTTGCGTAAATCTGATCAGAACCCTTTTCCCTCTTTTCCTGTTTCCTCTCTCCCGCCCTCCCTACGCAGCCCGACGCCTTCCTCCGCCGCCCGCCGCCTGTCGCCCCGCATTCCGCCCGAGTCGTCGCCCCGCCGACCGACGCATTCCCCGCCGGAGACAGGTTCGCCCGCCCTCCCTACGCGTTTCCAGTAGGGGGTTTAACCCTCTGCCGTGCCAGAAACGCAGGGGTTTAACCCCTGCGTTTCCGGCATGGGGGGTTCACCCCCTACCGGAAAGGCAGGGGGTTAAACCCCTGCTGGAAACGCAGGGGTTAAACCACCTGCCGTAAAGCCAGGGGGTTTAACCCTCTGTCGTGCCGGAAACGCAGGGGTTTAACCCCTGCGTTTCCGGCATGGGGGGTCGACCCCCTGCCTTTCCGGCAGGTCGACCCCGGCAGGGGGTCGACTCACTGGCGGAAAGGCTGGGGGTCAGTTAACCCCCTATGTTCCGTAAGGGGGTCGACCCTCTACCGGAACAGCAGGGGAGTCGACCCCTTGCCGGAACAGTTTCTTTTTTTTTGTGGCGACTTTTTTCTAAAACTGCATTTTTTTGTCCAGATTTTTCAACGGAACCAGCTCGTGCTCAGCCACCTGTGGTAAGTAAGTGACAAAAACAATGCAAATCGGGTAAATACCCGTGGTGAGTAAGTGATGCAAGCGTATCACATGTTATTTAATTTATTAGATGTAACACTTTATTGTTCACACACTCACTTAGTTGTTGATATTTAGGGTTGCTTTGTTGGAGTTCGGAGATCATGCTGAGCATGATTTTAATGTATGAATATGAAAGTGTTCTTATTTTTGGAGTACGGAGTCCATGCTAAGCATGGTAGTAGTTAGTGAGATATTGAAGTGTGTTTGCTACAGGTACATGTTTGCCATTTGTTTGATATGAATGATTATGATGTATTGCAATGTTTGATGTAATTGTATCCATGCTTGCATGTAGTTACTTTCAATTTGATTTTGACTTCCATGTGAAATTTTATAATAAAAGCATGCTTCAAATGATTGTATCGTGTCATTAATAGTTTGCACATGAAAATATTAAGTTATCAATGCATGCATCAAAATTCTTGTTATTGTTTGACATAGTATATTGCATGATAAATTTGATATTTTCTTCATCGTAGCATTATGATTGTTTTCTTTTAATTCGTTAGGATATTATTTGTAACATCATACAACAGAATGACTGCAAACCGTGAATGGATGTACCGTAGGATAGTGGACAATGAGTTATCGCATGAATATATGGATGGTGTTGACAGTTTTATTGAAGTTGCAACGGCAAGTGTCAGTACAGTGGATCCTACAGGTCAGATTAGGTGTCCCTGCAAGATTTGCAAGAATAATCGATTTGTAGAACCTCATAGCGTTAGACATCACCTATACAGGAAGGGTTTTGTGAGTGATTATCAGAACTGGATGTTTTATGGAGAAGAATTTAGAAACGATTTTGATGCACGGGTGAATGTGATGCACGATAATCCATATACGGATTTGATATTTGATGCCGTAGGAACAGAACTGGGTTCTGCTATGAGTTCTAGTGATGTAAGAACTACCGTAGATGAAGAATCACCAAACGATGCAGCTAGTAGATTTTATGATTTACTTAGAGATGCTCATGAGCCACTTTGGAACGGTTGTGAGAGTCACACTATCTTGTCTGCAGTTCTTCAACTAATGAATTTGAAGTCCGAGTATAATTTGAGTCAATCATGTTTTGACCGTTTGTGCATGATTGTGAAGAGTATGTTGCCCAAAGATGAGAAATTGCCACAAAATTTCTATCGTGCGAAAGTTATGGTCAACGCTCTAGGTATGGGTTACAAAAAGATTGATGCTTGTCCAAATCACTGCATGTTGTATTTCAAGGATCAGGAAAACAACATATCATGCCCGTCATGTGGGCATCCTCGATTTAAGCCAAAGAAAAGAGGCAATGGTAGCACGAGATCAAAGTAAGTTTCATACAAGTCGCTCCGCTACTTTCCTATCACTCCTAGATTGCAGCGATTGTATATGTAGTACGGGAGATTAGGAGGTTTGAGCCACAAGAAGTAGTACAGGAGATTAGGAATTCACTTCTTCAACATCTACCAGGACCAGTTGCTCAATGGAAAGAGTACCCAAAGGAGGTGTTAGACAGATTGTGGTCCTCATTCGTGGTATACAGTTGTTCCTCATAGTTAATGTGTTCCATATTTAATTTATTTAAGCAATGTCTACTAACTTTCTGAAAATATTTGTAGGCTTCGAATCGCTTCGCAACTACGGTGGAGGAAAATGATGCAAGGAAGGTGTGGCAGAAGGTGGCTGCCAATCGATTTGCAGACATGCTGCACACTATGAAGACTGCAGCAAAAAAAGCATCTGGCGTAGTAGATGATCCATTACTGTGGAAGGCCCATGGTCCTATTACTATCAGGAGAGATTACTGGGATGAAATGTGCGATAAGTGGGCGGGAGATGCATTTAGAAATCGCTCTGCGAAGGCTGCACAAAATCGATCGAAGATGCCCGAAGCCCATCTACACACAGGTGGATCTAGGACATTTGGGAGCCACCTGAAGAAAATGGTAACTCATTAATATATAATATTAATTTTATAAGTATTATTGCAAACTTGTGTACTAAATCTTTTGTTATTTAACTTCGCAGGAAGCAGAAAAAGGAGGCAGTGTACCATATAAGGATGTGTTTGTTGAAACACATAAACGGAAGACCACGGGAGTCTTCGTATCAAAGAAGGCGAGAACGACAACGGTATGTATTAATTCTACTAATAATCATTGCAATATATATGCAAGTTATCATAATGTTATCATTAATTATTAATGAATACTTTAAACATTATTTTGTAGGAGGCATATGAGCAACAGATGGTAGAGCGATATGGCGATGACGCTACTCAGCATCCATCATTTCATCCTACAGCATGGGTGACTGCAGCAGGTGAATCCAAAAAAGGTCGCGTGTTCGGGTTTGGGAGTAATATGAACACTTCACCAGTTATTGGTTCTTCCAGTTACGGCTCACCGACTTCTTGTGCCGACATAAGCTCCAAGCAGTCGACTATTCTTTCCGGTGATGATGTACGCCAGATCGTTAATGAATCACTTAATAACTACTTTCAATACACTGTCGCCCCCTTTCTCCAAAATGAGATCAAGGCCGTTGTTCTGGAAAGGGGATCTTCGATTACAGGTCCCTCTCAGGTATAATCACATATTCAGTTTTTTGTCTGCCTTAGAACACATATGAGCATAATCGAATCACATATATAACTTTTTGTCGTCCTAAGAACACATATGAGCATGTTATAATCACATATTCAGTTTTTTGACTGCCTTAGCACACATATGAGCATGCTATAATAACATATAGAGTTTTTTTATTGCCTTAGACCACATATGAGCATGCTATAATCACATATAAATTTTTTTGCCTGCCTTAGAGCACATATGAGCATGTTATAATCACATATTCAGTTTTTTGACTCCCTAAGAACACATATGAGCATGTTATAATCACATATTCAGTTTTTTGACTGCCTTAGCACACATATGAGCATGATAGAATCACATATAGAGTTTTTTTATTGCCTTAGAGCACATATGAGCATGCTATAATAACATATAGAGTTTTTTTATTGCCTTAGAGCACATATGAGCATGCTATAATCACATATAAAGTTTTTTTGTCTGCCTTAGAGCACATATGAGTATGCTATAATCACATATTCAGTTTTTTGACTGCCTAAGAACACATATGAGCATGTTATAATCACATTATAATCACATATTCAGTTTTTTGACTACCTTAAAACACATATGAGCATGCACAAATCACATATAGAGTTTTTTTACTGCCTTAGAACATATATCATTTATGATAGAATCACATATAAATTTTTTTGCTTTGCCTGCCTTAGAGCACATATGAGCATGCTATAATCACATATTCAATTTTTTGATTGTCTTAGCACACATACGAGCATGATCGAATCACATATATAGTTTTTTGCCTGCCTTAAAGCACATCTGAGCATGGTAGAATCACATATAGAGTTTTTCTAGATGTCTTAGAACACATATGAACATGCTATAATCACATATTCAATTTTTTGACTGCCTTAGCACACATATGAGCATGATAGAATCACATATATATATAACATTTTGTCTGCCTTAGAGCACATATGAGCATGATAGAATCACATATAGAGTTTTTTTATTGCCTTAGATCACACATGAGCACATGATAGAATCACATATAGTGTGTAATTTATTTCATTATATTTTGTTTATCAATACTGACTGTTCTTTTCTTGTGTAGGCTGCTAGCGATAATCAGCGTAGTGGAGCTGAAGGGACAGATAAAGACAATGAACAAGAAGACGCACAAAATCATGGCGATGATTAGAGAACTGTGTTGAAGAAGTTCTATTTTTTTATGTTTCCTAATTGTAATTGTTGAATTGTAAATAATTAAACTTGTTAATTTTAAGGTGGAACAATTAATTGTTGTAGATTCTTGTTATATGAAATGTTTTGTGTGGTTTGTTTTTTATTTACAGGAAATATAAATTGTATAGGAAATATAAATTGTACAGTTCTCGGTATTTAATTTTCAAATAATTTTTTTTTAAATTTTTTTTCGTGTTTGCGACGGAACCATCCGTCGCTATTCATATTAATCTAGCGACGGCATAGCGACGGAAGTAAATCCGTCGCCAAGCCGTGGTCGCCGTTTAGTACCGGCGGATTGGCGACGGAATATAGCGCTCGTTAGTTCGTCGCAATTAGCGACGGACCTGGCGACGGAATAATTCTGTCGCCAGTTAGCGTCGAAATATTCGCGACGTAAGCATACCGTCGCCTCGTTGTCGCTAATCCATCGCTAACATGGGTAGCGACGGATTAGCGACGGAATGTGGTCGTCGCTAATCTACTGCTTTGTTGTAGTGTAAAAGCTTAAAAAAGAAAAAAAACAGAGCTCCAAATGGCATCTCTGACAAGGATACAATTACTCCCTCTATTCGATTACAGCCTCCACAGAAGTCATGTCAGAGGTTATCGTTGTAATCTTGTCTTGTCGACCTGACCCATTTATTAAACATGTTAATCGGGTCGTGTCGGGTTACCCGTTTAATAAATGGGTCATGTTCGTGTTTACCACATCCGACCCATTTAATAAACGGGTCGGATTTATGTTGAGGTATTCTGACCCGCCAACCCGACCCGATTGCCACCCCGACCCAGGGGTAGGGGTCCTAGCCTTGAAGATTTTCGTTGTTGACACGATGACTGTAGGTATGGTAGGCTGAACCAGCGCAACCAGGTCTTCATGCCGGGTGCGATTTCTTCATGTTATAAATCTAAAAAAAAATCTAATGTTAACCTAGCTGATTTAATGATAAATTAACTTATATATATGTATATAAGAAAAATCTAATGTTAAACCTAGCTGATTTAATGGTAGATTAACTTATATTTAAGGGGTTGTTGCCTACCTTTTTTTAACTTACTATCGGTCACCCACAAGCAAATAGGTGTTTTCGGCTTGTTTTCACAAATCTGACCATATAGATGTGTTTGGCATGCTTGATTTGCTATGTGTGTGTTTTTTATAAAACATGATTTTTAAGCATTGAATATTAATAAAAATTATATACTATTCATTTTTAAATCTTATAAAAACCTACCTGTTTGTCAAAATCGGATTATCCAAGAGTTTATTCCTGTAAAAATCAAACATGAATATCACATTTGTATGGTTGGATTTAAAAAAAAAAACTTCAAAAGCCGGGTATGCTGGTGGTGCCTACCACTTTTCTAGAGTAGAGTCAGCCTAACACGAGCGACTGCTTATTTTTTAATTATTTTTTTTGCAAATTTGACCCTGCAGTTGTGTTCGACGTGATTGATTTATTAGGAAACAAAACTTGGATTAGGTTTTTCTTGGAATATTGTCTTAAAAAAACTTAGGGGAAGATAAGAATAGGAATGCAGTAGACCATATTGTAGGGATGGTTTTTCAATTTTAAAGAAGTAAAGATTTTCTTTTTGTTACCTAAGAGACACTACGTGATTGGTCCCTTGAAACTGGGTGTGATTTTTTATTGGCTAACTTGTGCTTTTATAGATATTAGTTAGATTATTTATTCTATAGTTACGAATCTCATTCATGAATTTTTTTAAAGGAAAATCTTAAAATAAATTAAAATGTGTTTTTAAAAAATAATGAGAACAAATCCATAACGGTAATTACCCATTCAAGTTTACCCTTAATTAATTGGATTGCCTAATTCTCTCTCTCCTCTCTCCGTACTGATCGTTGGTCTTTCTATTGTACGAATTAAGCCTTCGAACAACGCACGACAATAAACATTAAAATAATAATAATAATAAAAGTAAAGGAATATGTGAGAGGAACTTAATTGGCGGATCTGGGGTCCACCAAGGGTCTGTCCAACCCGAATAAGACTGCCACTCTAAACCGTCCAAGTAGCCAGATATTCGCCACGTAAACACCACGCCACCATCTCCATCGTCCGTTATGGAAAAGCTCTCAGCCCGCCCGTGATCGATTGTTGGTTTTCATGTCGTTCTATGCCCTCAGCTTTTGACATATTTACACGGATACCCCTTCCTTTTTATCCCGCCCTGCATTTATTTTGTTGCTTGGGGGAATGGTGCGGCCGGGGACAGCACCATTGGCGTCGGTGGATACGGGTCGGCTATCTGACTAGTCCATACCCGTTTTTAGAAAATATTGACTTTTCTCTATCAAAAACATAGAGATGGACAAGTATGAGTTTATTATTATAAGAAATGTTGGATATTGGATTTAGAATCGAATTCATTCTTATATTTCACAAGGATCGTGGTTAGGGATTTCAACGGATCAGATTATAAATCTGACTCCAATTTATTATGATTTGGTAAGCCAAAATTATATCCGATTATAATAGGATGCAGCTATGGTTTTGATTTTTTGCCACTGAATCCGCCGAATGTCCAGATTTGATGTATATCCAAATCCGGTTACATCTTAAAAACTGTATATGGTATGAGCTTTTTACCATCCGATTCCGAATCTGAATTCAAATTAATCATTTAGTCAATATCCGATTAGTTGAATCTGATACTGGCTACATCTGATCCGAATCCAAACCGTTTACAACCCAGTCATGGTTAATAGAAATCACAAGGAACAATTTCAAGACATTTGGCGGGTCATGGAAAGCCAAATGGGTTCAAGATAGACGGATGGATCTGATCACATATGGACACCGGCATAGCTTTACATTGACTTGGCCAATATTTTATGGATAAATGGATCTTAAGCAGACAATATAATATAACCCGACCCGGTTCTGGGGGGAGTTGGTGGGGATGACTGATGAGATAGGACACCTTCTTAACTGCATTATGAAGAAATTCGTATTGTAGGTCTACTAGTCTGGATCCCTAAAGGGCGTGAGCTAGGTGCCAAAGGTGAGAATAAACAAGAGCATCCCAAGTGGAGGAAGCACATGGGTCCGTAATCCGAATAAATGATTGATAACATTCTTTTTTATCCCCTACCCAAATTGCCTTGGTTTTTAGTACCTAAACAGACAAATAGATAAGATGCATACGTTTCTTTGTTAGAGGCATATCTCTCTCTCTCTCAAATTTAGGTGAAGGGAGACAGTCCAAATGTCTAAAATCTAGAACCCAGGGAGATCTCCCTTCTCCAATGCTTGAGCATCTCATCTATCAGGTCTTATATATTTGTTCTTTATAATTTATTTAGTAACTTTAAGATATATAAACATGTTTTTCAAAACTTGAAAATTTGATGGTTTACAATACATTTAACACTTTACAATACAAAATATTATGAGCTGAGCGCTTATAAAAATGCATTTAAACATCAAAAATTCATAATCCAAAACATGTTGCTCACTAAATGAATGATAAAAATCGATGAAAAGCTTAATCGGTAGAGAAGAATTGCCATATATATATATATGGGTTAATATTTTATGCTACTAAAAGCATGAAACTACTCAGCATAAATGACATGCTTATAATATTTTTTAGATTTTTTTTTTGTTAGAACAAAACTTAAGAAATCTTAAGATTTGTCTAGTAAAAAATGAGATTTGAATAATGTGATTGTAACATGCACATGGGTTTTTTTAAGGGCTTAAAAAATTAATGGTTCACAATGCACTAAAATTTCACAACTCATAGATTTATATTTTTAGATCAAAATAACACAAACAAAGGCTTGATCCTTAGCAATCAGACTATGCTAAACACATTTATATGGTCATATTGAGTTGATAAAGCTTCAGCCTATGATTTCTAACTCAATAGTTTCATGCATTCAGTAGCACCAAATCTTAACTCAAATATATATATTAATTAAAAAAAACTCAAATATATATAGTGATTAATTCCTCTTAATGGGTGTGGATGGTCTTAAATTTTCAAAAAAAGTCACTGTTTTTAGAATCTAACCTTACAGATGTGATCTACATGATTTGTTTAGTAGGAATCAACTTTTAGATCATTAAATTATGATATGTGAGTACTTTTTATAAGGTTTTAAAAATCAATGGCTAAGAATTTTTATAAATTTTAAGCTCATAGAATCATATGTTTTCATCGAAAAAGCAAGATCCAACAGTTAATTCCTCAGAAATGGATTATATTGAACATATCTGCATGGTCTGATTTTTCAAACATGGATTGGAATATTGAAAATCAGTACCACATCCACACATCATGGACGATTAGGATAAATTAATTTATTTTTCTGTCTCCCTATATATATATACACAAACACATAAATAAAAATACTTAGATGACATCTATGGTTTTAGATGTGAGAAAAAACATAATTTTTTTTTGCTAAGTTTATTGTAAATACAATTGACTATAGAAAACATTAGCACACCCACACCCACACACACACACACACACACACACACACATATATATATATATATATATATATATATATATATATATATATATATATATATATATATATATATATATATATATATATATATATATATAATGTGTAACTTTCAGACCATTTACCTCTCAGATGGTTTCAAACCTCTTTAAAAAAAATAATTGCATTAGTTTTTTACTTAATCTAATTTTTTATTTACTAAAAACCCAACTTTGGATTGAATCAATTTAACAAAAAAATATTGATTTTCAGTTTATCATTTTTTTTTTGCAATATACATGGTTGATTTTTTGTTGAGCTAAAAACACATCTAAACTAATGCATGTTTTATATTAAATAAAGCATACAAATCACATATATGAGTTTATATTAAAAAAAACACATGCAAGTATATATTTTTAAAGAGTCCAGGATAGTCATCTCTCTCTCTCTCTCTCTATATATATATATATATCTATATATATATATATATATATATATATATATCTATATATATATATATATATATATATATATATATATAGAGAGAGAGAGAGAGAGAGAGAGAGGGGGGGGACTGTTCAAGCAAAAGAAGGTCCAAAATTCCAATGTTTGAGCATTTCATCGATCTGACTTTATATGTGTTCTTTATAATCTATTTAGTAAGAAATATGTTACAAAGTGTTGTGAGTTGTTGATTTGTAGCATTTTCAAAAACACATATGTAAACACCTTAAAATTTTCAAGTTCATTCCAGAAATACCTTCATTTCACATATGTCAATACCCTGCAAGACATTATCAAGTCTCGCCTTAGGTCTACCCCAGTTTAGAGGTCAGTTTATCTCATTTTATCAATAAAATTATCATTTTACCCCTGAATCGCCCTTACCATTTCAACTATTAGACTTAGTCATGCTCGTTTTAAGTTCAGAAAAGTTAGAATGTCAGTCATTTCTAGCTCCCCTGAGCTCATGATGAGCAATGTCAGTCCATTTCAGCTAAAATTAGTTTATTTCTCACGAAATAAGCTCATTTTAACTCGAATTTTAGTTAGATTATCCCTGAGTCAGCCAAATCTAGTAGATCCCATCCCCAAGAGACTGGCATAAGTACATCAAGAACTTGAATGGTCTAGTTTCAGTTAAAAAACATTTTTTACACACTCAGACCTTCGTTTTAGCTCATTTCAGCCCATTTTAGCTCATTCAAGCTCAATTCAGTCCAAATTGAGCTAGCCCCAACTGGTTGAGCTAGTGTTTTAGCTCCAAATTTAGTTCACCTAAGTATAATTGGTTTCAAATTCAGTTCAGTACAATCCAATCTAGTACAAATTAGTTCAGACTAGTCTAGTACCGTGTTTCTACCCCTGCAGGGTGAAGACCCAAAAAATAAAAATTATCTGGGACACTGTTTTCAATAATTTTTGAACTGGGACAAACCCCGAATTCGGACTCGGATCAATTTCTTTATCTAATATCTTATCAATATTCGAGATCCGATCCATTTCAATTCAGATATTGGATCCAATGTTGGATCTGGTGTCTAATTTCTTTCCAGACCTAGATTTTTCATCTGATTCATTCAAAAATCCATATCCAGAGTCTAATTCAATCTTTGAACCTAGAATATCTCATCAGATATCCAAGATCCATTTAATCATTTCAGATCTATTTCAGTCTGATCCACCTTCTGATCCATTCAGGAGGTCAATTAAATCAATTTCTGAACTCAGATTCATCTAACATCTGAGATCCAATTTTACCTCATTGGTTCTGACCTAGATCCAAGATTCAATTTTATTCTCTGAAATGGTTCCAAGATCCAAAATCAAAATCACAATTTCCATTATAAAATTGGGGTTTTCCCAGTTTTAATTATTCAGAAACTCATATTCAAGGTTCGATTCCCGTTTTAGAACCAATTTTCTTTCAAATCAAGATTCAGATCCAATCTTTTTTAAAAACTTCAGATCTAGATCCTTTTAAAATTCAATTTTATCCTAATTTTAAAATCAATCTTTGGATTTCAAGTTAAAATCCATCATTTTGCAAAATTCCTCTGAAAAATACCCTGGATCCAGTTCAAAATTTAGTTTGGATTTTGAAATATCAAAACAGATCCAAGTCCAATCTCAAAACCCAATTTTTATTCAAAATCAATTTGGGGATTTCAAATTCAAAATCAAAATCTAATTTTTATCCCCAAATCCAAAAATAACCTTTGAATTTCAAAAATCCTTTGAAAAATACCCTAGATCCAGTTTAAAAATTCAGTTTAGATTTTGAAATGTCAAACGGGATCCAGATCCAGTTTCAAAATCCAGTTTTTATTCAAAATCAATTTGGGGATTTCAAATTCAAATTTAAAATCCAATTTTTATCCCCAAATTAAAAAATAACTTTGAATTTCAAAATCCAAAATCAGTATTTTGCAAAAAAATCTCAAAATTCAATCTGGATCCGCTTTTTGCCCAATTTGGATTTCACAAATCAAAATTGGATTTTTGAATCCAATTATTTCCAAAATTTCTCTTTCATTTCTCATATTTTATTTCTCTTTTTTTCTTAAATTCAAAATCAAAAGGAAAAATATTTGTTTTTCAAAGAAGGGTGCCACTTGGTATTTTCAAAAAATTAAAATAAAAAACATTTTGAACAAAGCTTTAAAAACTCTTTTGCTTTTAAAAACCCACATGAGCATCACTTACAAGGTGATACCATTTGTCAAAGTTTTTCCAAACTTTCCCTTTTACCCATTTAAGAATTTTCAAATAGACCTACATGGGCACCCATTTGCAAAAAGGGTGTCACATGTGCATTTCTTAACAAATTGCCTTTTTCCATTTGAAAAAAAGAGAAAAGACCCACATGGGGGTGGTGCCAATTTTGAGAAAATATCTTCAATTTTTATGCCCAAAATACCCCCATTTCAAGCTATAAATAAGACCCTTGGGATCTCTCCTTTTACAAGTTGAAAATTGGAGAAATTGAGAGAATAAAAAAGAATTCTCTCTTTCTCTTCTCTCTCTCTCAAGTGCACCTCCTCCTCTTTATCTCCTCTCTTTGTGGCTAAAGTAAAGAAGAAGAAAGCCCAAATGTAGGCCTCTCTCTCTCTCTCCTCTTTTCTATTTTTCTTTCTCTTTTATTTTTTTTTTAAATTTTTTTCAAAATTGCCCCCCTCCCCTTTCTTCTCTTTTTTTCTTGCAATTTCCTTTCAATATCATGTAATAGCAATGTAGATCTATCTTAGTTCCATGTTAATTTTTATTTTATGTTTTTGATCCATTCAATTTGCTATTTACTTTATGCATTTTCATTCTAGTCATTTAGAATTGGGATTTGATCTTCAATAGATCAAATTTCACATTCTATGGGTCAAATCAATTTCAATTTATTCCCCAATACTTTTAATTTTATTTTAGATGCTTTAATTTCTGTTTTTATATCATTTTCATTATCATCTATGATCTAGAATAATAGATCTCATGATTGATCATTAGATCAATTCATTTATGAGATTATATTCCATTCAATTATGTTGAGATGATATTTTTAATTATGGTATGTTTTTGCTTTCATCATTTTGCATATAATTAGATGTTATTTTGATCTAATTTTTTTACTGCATCTTCATGCATATGTTTTCGAGATCTCCACCAAAAATCAGATCATGCTGAGTTGGTTTGATCCCTTAAAAAAAATTAGGATTTGAACCATGCCATTTGACCTTGTCTGAATTTGGCCTGAAATTAAACCAACTTGTTGGAGTGATTTCTCCCTAACCAGAGATGATCTTTCAAATATGTAAAAAGGGATGTCTCAAGCATTGAGTCTAGTTTGTTCATAATTTCATCAATTTCTATGGTGTTTTCATGCCCAATTTTGGTTAAATACCGCAACCCTATTATACTGTGTCACTTTTAGGGTCTGGTTTTTAACCCATTTTGTCAAAGTCATATTTCCCTAATGGAATGTCATTTTTGAGATCTGTAAATAGGTTTTTCTTCATCTGAATGTCTAGTTCATCTCAGTAAAATTTTATTCATTTATATGAAGTATTTTTATTTCTTTGGCATTTTAAGTCAAAACCTTACCTGTTTGCAATCTCAGACATTGCTCAAGCCTTCAAACTAACTTGTTGCATTCGTATCTCCCTAATGGGAGATCATGTTTCAAATCTGTAAAAAAGAGTTTTTTTCTTAAAACATCTAGTTTATGAATTTCAATTTTTATAAACTTTCATCAATTTTCATCTGTCATTCAGACAAAAAACCAGAACCCTATTGATTTTTCTTTCATAGGCTTTTACAGGTTTTTAGCCAACTTGATCAGATTGGATCTCCCAAATGAGAAATCATTTTTTAAATATGTAAATTAAGAATTTTTTATTTATATGTCTACTTCATCTCCATAAATTTTTAGTAATTTCTATTAAATTTTTATATATGATTCCAATCAAAAGTCGGAACACTGTTATTTTGCCTCTTTAAATATTTCTTAAATTTTATTTCAACTTGTTTAGACGTGTCCTCTCTAATAAAAATTTATTTTCAAAATCTGTAAAAAGGGTTTTCTTTCATTTTAAGTTTAGTTCATCTATATAAAATTTCATAAATTTCTATTGTCATTTGGCCATTCATTCACTTTATTCTCCAAAACCGATTTCATAAAAGACATCTTCTTTGTTAAAATGAAGATAAATTATGCATTTTTATAACTTTAAATTCAATTCTCAAATACAATTCATGCATTTTATGAATTGAAAGTATTTTTTTTTTCAACTTGAAATGCCTTAACTTTATTTTAAATAATTTTTAGAGTTTATTTGTTTTTTATTTCAATTATTTTCAAGGTATTTTCATTAAAACCTCAATTTCAAGGTTAAATTCATTTTGAATTCAAAGCTTAGAATGAATTTATATGTTTTAGAACCCAATTTCGAAAATATGAAACTCTAAAAACATCTTTTGAAATAATTTTGTAAAAATCATGCATCATTTGCATTTTGTTTTGATTTTTCCTTTATTTTTTGGGGCATAAAAGGCTAACTTTGGATTTTCTTTATTTTTTCAATAATTAAAGAAAATCCATAAATGCCTACATTTCTAACATATTTGTTCATTTTGCAGGATTTTTCTTTTCTCCATTTTCAATTGATATAAATTCATTCAAATGTTGTAATAACCTATTAATGAAAATTTTCATTTTATGCTTAGTTTAGAATGAATGAGCATTTAGATTAAATTCCATAATTGATGTATTTCATTCATTTTTCTTTTATTTTGAAATACACTATAGAAAACATGAATAACACGCCCGCAATTTTAATAAAGGATAAATAAAACTAAGTAAAATTTGTATTTATGACCCTAGTCAGAATATGAATAATATTTAGAATTATTATTCTTTATTAAATAAAAATTCGACCTACACTTTTAGGTCATTTTCAAAATTCATCGATTCTTTCATAATCTCCTTTTCTTCCTTTATTTGAATTAAAATAAAAAATAATTTCAAATATATTTTTGGTCCTAGTCATGAATATATTAAAATTAATTTTGTTTTAATTCTATAAAGGTACAATTTTTTTTCGTTCTTTTGTCTTTATTAGAATTTTAAATAAAGATTAATTTAAAGTATATTTATGGCCCTAGTCATGAATATATGTAAATTAATCTTGTTTTTAATTCTATAAACTATAAAACTTTCCTTAAAATTTAAATAATTTTTCAAAGAAATAGCATATTCATCATTTAAGATAGAATTACATTATTTTTTTCAACTTATTTCAAGTTATTTTCAAATTTCTAAGTGATTTTCAAAATAATTTTTATTTCTAAATTTAAAGACATTTTTCCATTTTCATTTTCAAAATCCAAGTTATTTTTCATTGAATTTCCAACTTCATTCAAGTTTAAATTCTATTTCAAATTTCAAATTTCTATTTTCAATTTCCAAATTTTGATTTTTATTCTCCTTTTCCATTTTTGAAATTCTAATTTTAATTTTACTTTTTCACTTCAATTCCAAATATTAACTTCAACTTCCAATTCAAATTTCAAATTTCAAATTTCAAATTTCAAATTTTGTTTTAGTTTTAAAATCAATTTGAACTTTTCATTTTTGAATTTCCAATTTTGAAACTTTGAATTTCATTTCAATTTTGAGTATCAAACAAGGTTGTTAAATGCAATGAGGCGAAGCGAGGCGTTGAGCATGTTATGAAGCGAGGCATTGAAGCGTAAGCTTCATGATCAAAATAATAAAATATATAATATTAATAAAATAGCACTGGTAAATGGTTTTTTAATATAAATATACATATATGAGTTTGTTTGATGGTTGATTTAGTAAATATAAGGTTTTTGAAGGACTTGAAAAATAAATAGCTCCCAATTTTTTTAAATTATAACCTTGAATTTGTTTCCATCAAAAATGGCCTAAACAAAAAAAAAATCTTAGTGATGCATATAAATATTTTTTTCTTGGACATATCAAATGCATACATGCAATAGAACTATCATGAAACTATAGTTTTTCATCAATGCACTTTTGCGCACATCTCTTCCTTATATACAGGTATATGTAAATTTAAGTTAGTTATACTAATGCAAGATTTTTAGTGGTTTACTACCATGCAATTAATCGGGAGATATTAATGCTATTGAAACTTGCATCAAACATTTAGCTGAAATCATAGTGAGGGCAATCCAAACAGTGTTATATTTGAAATTATTTTAGATAATTATGTATTTAAAGCAATTCCAGAATGCTTCAGGTACTGAGGGTGCGCCTCAGTACCTTGAGCGTGCGCCTCACCTGTGAGGCGTACGCTTCAAGTACTGAGGCATACACCTCTCACAACACTGGTATCAAATTCAATTTTCTATTTATTTCAAATTCCAAATTTTGAATTTCATTTTGATTTCAAATTCAAATATCAATTTCAAATTTTCCATTTTCAAACTTCAATTCTTAAATTCATTTCAATTCTTGATTTTTATTTCAAATTAAATTTCAAATTTCATTTTGAATTTCCAAACTCGATTCTAATCATTATTTTCAATTCAATTTTAAAATTTCAAATTTCAACTCCAAATTCTAAATTTGAATTTCAATTCCAAAGTTCAAATTCCAATTTCAAAGTTCAATTCCAAATTCTAATATTGATTTTCAAAGTTCAATTTCAAATTTCCAATTTCAAATCTAATTCTGATTTTCAATTCTAAAATTTCAAGTCCAATGTTAAATTTGATTTCTAAGTTCACTTCTAAATCCAAAAAAATCAAATCCAATTTCGATTTCAATCAATTAAGATTTTGAATTTCATTTTAAGTTCAACTTTCAATTTTTGCAATTTCGAATTTTGATTCGATTTCAAACTCCATTTCAGAATCAAATTCAATTTCCAGAATCAAAATCAAATGTAACTTCAAGTTTTTCAATTCAAATTTAATTTTTCAATTCAAGTTTAATTCTTCCATTTCTTAAAGGATATTCTCAAATACATTTCAAAATCACTTGGAAAATTTTAAATTTTTTAAATCTTTCTAAAAGCATATATATTTTTAAAGTTCAAAATCATAGCACAAGCATGATTCAATATGCATTTTAGGACTTAGAATAATTTTTTAGACAAATTTAGGCAAGTTAAAGGCATAAATTTGATTATTGATTCATTACTCCTGGTAAAAGCGTCAGAAATGGTTGAACCTTGTACCGACGAACAAATCTCGTCTCCTCATTTTTTCATATTTTTTTTAAAATAAAGGCGAGTAAATTTTTAAAATCTTTTTCCAAAGGTCAAGTGAGACCATGGGAGAGTTTTCTCTTTTCCTTAAAAAAAAAAGATTTTTTTTTTCAACGATCACAACCTCTAAATATAAAAAATTTATAATCTAAAATATATCGCTTATTAAATGAATTATCTAAGTCTGTTGATGAAAAACTCAATCGTTAAAAAATTGATACGCTTCACTTCTGAATAGGCTATTTTTAATAAAATATAAAAATACTTAAAATTAATTTTTAATAGTATTTTAATGGTTTTAACATGTATCGCGTTCTGATTGACACTTAATAGTTTTTAAAATTATTTTTGAACCGATTCAGAATGATTCACTTGAGTATGGGCAGATTCACCTGAACAGTTGGCCAAACGATACACGGCCAACATTGGTTTCAACTCAAGCCAAGCCCATTAAGTGACATTGGTTTTTGTCATCACATAAAAACAAGAAGAATAACATTGAATTCTAAACGACTCGTTTATGCTTATTAAGTGAGGAGACATGCTGTGCGGGATTGGTCATCGCACCTAGTGACGTAAAACCCCCAAGGCTGCCCATTCACCTACCCGAATCTGAATTATATTTGACCCGAATCCAAATCTGATTAACTCAAATCCAATGCGATTTTACCTTTTTTAGTCAGAATCTAACCCAAATTCGACCCGTTGTAAATATAGATAGAATGGCTAGGTTGCACTACTGTAACAGAGAGCTCTCCAGCTAGAATCCTATAGGAGCATGCTTACCAATCGAAAAATTACAGTTAGTTTTTAGATAAAAAAAATACTTTGGAATAAATTTGCCTCTTGAACAAATTTGTCGAGTGGATAAAAATGTATAAGAAACCAAACGGCTAAGAACTTTCGTAGGAACAGCTAAAAGAACATCGGGTCCAGTCATGCCCACACCAGACCCGAACACCAACTGATACAACCCATCCATATTGGAAATCGTAGTCGCATAAAACTTCTCAATAAGTTGGAATCCGTAAAGCTGGTATTTGCTCCTTGTGGAAAACAGTATGAGGGATGGCAGTCGACCTGTGGGTGGGGGACAAGGTCTCAAAATCCGGATCTCCATTCCAGCACGGGTTTGGATTTTAACCTCCATCTCCATTTCATGTCCTCCATCCCCAGTCCAAATGGGGCGAGTTGGGGCGGAGCCCCATTTCTCCTCGATACATTGCCATTCTTAAAAAAAGATTGGGGACGGGGCGGGGCGGGACGGGGCGGGGCGGGGGAAAGCATAAGTCCATCCCTGCACGGGTTTTGATTTTAACCTCCATCCCTGTTTGATATCCACCATCCCCTGTTTCCCTCCGGTCCATTTCCATCTCCGTTTCATATCCTCCATCTAAATGTTAGTTTTTTTTTTTTTTATTTGAGAAACTGTGGTCGATATTTAAGACTTTTATCTGAAAAAAAAAAAGAAAAAAGAAGGAAGGTGAGATGGAAAAATTATCGCAAATTCTTGCGTTGCATCATGCAAAACGAAGTGAACTGTACATGTAACAGAAGTAGCCATTGATCTGTACAATATCACAATTTTGTCCCTGATATCTCGACTAGGTTGGGTTGGCGATAGGTCCATGGTTGACTTGGCTCAATGTTGTTGACTCATGCCAAGCCTTAATCAAGTTAGATAATAGCTTTAGTGATTCCTTTTGAGTATTGACTGCTACCGAGCAATCCTTAACCTGTCTCAATAAGTTGGTTAAGTAAAGCAAGACTAGGCCGACTCCATCGAGGCAAAACCAACCTACTTCACCAACTCTAGCAACAACTTGGTCATGGTGTTAGCCAATTCTAACAAGGTCAAGACTAGGCGGTCAACGATCAAGGACAGGACACTGACGGAGCCATCCTTGGCTTGAAAGAGAGAAAACAAGGTTTGAACTTAGTCTTGACCTTGACCACGGGAGTTCGTACTCAATATTGTGAATTTTAGAATGGATGAGGGCGTTTTCGTCCAGAAAAAATTCCGCCCTGGCAGCCACTTTTTTTCTCCAATGGACAGAGACGCCTTCGACGTCCAGCCAATCAGAGCCCGTGAATGGCATTGACGTAATTTACCCAAAATCGAATGGCACTCTTCAATCACGTCCACTTATATAACCCCCCGCCTTCCGGCTTCCCTTCCCACTCTTGCTCTTCCGAGAACTCAAACCCAAAACCAACGCCCTCCTCCGTCGTCCTCTGTCAGTTTTACGGCGATCGAAAAAATGACCGGCGTGTGTAAGGCGAACAATTTCCGGCACATCGTGCGGATCAGGCAGATGCTGAGGCAATGGCGGAGGAAGGCGCGGCTCTCCAGGGTCCTAGGCGTCGCGGGACGCGGGGTAATTCCGCCCGACGTTCCAGCGGGCCACCTGGCGGTTTACGTCGGGAGGAACCGCCGGAGGTTCGTCGTCCGGGCGAGCTACCTCAACTTACCGGCGTTCCGGAAGCTCCTGAGCGAGGCCGAGGAGGAGTACGGTTATGACCACGCCGGCCCGATCGCCATCCCCTGCGACGAGCTCCTCTTCGAGGAGATCCTCCGCCTCATCGGCGGCGACGACGCCGACGCCTCCTCCTCCTCCTCCAAGCGTCGCGGCTCGCGCCACCGTCCGTCGAACGTATCCGACACCGACGAGCTTCAGCACCGGTGCTCCGACGCGAGGTTCTGGACGGAGACCACGCCGCTTCTCAACCACGTCGCCGAAAGATCCATTGGCTAGTACGACGGCTTCAGATCCGGCAACCGATTACATAAATACCCTCTTCTTTCTCCACAAATAACAAGAATCACCCTCTTTCTCCCATCCCCCAAGGAATTTTTTGCCTTGATGCTTCAGCTTCACTCCTCCCGGAACTCGGTGGCTCCGAACGGGAGGACAATTTGGGTATCAAGACTCGAGATCGGGGGTGTTTTCGTCCGCATGCGACGGTTTTGGCCGTTGAGAAAGAAGGTAAGGGTATTTTTGTAATTTGGTTGGCGATGACGTTGTTTCCCGTTAGGATCAAGCTGACGGGCTCGACCTCCCACCCTGATTTTATCCCTCTATTTTTGTACATAATATCGTTTTAATTTTTGTTTAATGGATTGAGGTCACGATGACCAAAACTTGTGCAAAATTTGGGTGCTTAAGACTTAAGCTGAGATCATTAAGCCTGATTTGTTTAATTATCCCAAAAGATGATTTTGCCATCCATCAATTTTCTAATTTTCAACCTCGTTGAATATTGTCTAATCGGATTGTAAAAGCAAAAACTGAATCTGGATCCTATTAGCCAATTAATGGTTACTATTTGATTCTAATATCTTTGAGATTTTGTTCAGATCCTGATGTAAAGCTCTATACTGAAACCAAACCCGATTATTTAAGGGATGTTACTTACTCTATCAAGCGAATACACGACAAAATGCATTTGTATTTGTATTCAATCGGATCTCCAACCCAAATCCAAACTATTGACATCCCTAAACTGAATGCCTTGAGAACCAGGCTAGTTTAAGGCGTTCGGAGCATTGAAAATGAGTTTTCATCACCATTATCGCAATAAATTTAAAGATCATTAAAATGTAGCCATATTTTGTCACTCATCTTAAACGGACACAAATATTGCGATATTCATGTTTTTATTGAACAATTGTCAAGACAAAAAGGATTTTACGTTTTTATTTGTATTTTTACATTTTAAACTTATTTACTTTTGGTCATGATAAAAACACACAAAAAGAAAACATACCAATTTCAAATGAGAAATTAACAACTATTGAAACTTGCCACAATGGTCTTCACGTGCATGCTGAATATTCTAGTAATTCTAATAAACGATTCACTTGTTGAATTCTTAATTAATTTGCAATTCTTTTTCAATTTTGTTCCTCTTGTCACCACCGGCAACTGTCAAGTCCTCCAAGCGGCATGCTATGTTAACTCTCGCAATAATTATAGTATTTTTAATTGCAAATTTTATAATTTATTGAGTGAATGTTAGGAGTTTTGTACTTTAATTGTTAATTTTGTAATTTATAATTAATGCATGCTAAATCCGATTTTTTGTATCGTGTATGCTTCAAATTTTAAAAGATTTATATTTTAATTGATAATTTAAAATTTTATTTACTATATGCAAGATAAATCTAATTTAAGTATGTATTATATATTTTAGGGGTTTTGCATCTTATATATAAAAAAGTTCTATGATAATAATCTAATGGGTGCTTTTATCTCGTTTGGTGGCCGCAACAAATTCTTGAAAATGGCCCCTATCTAGCTTAAAAAATAGGCTCTCACAACTCTTCTGCTGCCACGTGTCAAAGTTGTGAAACCCTTTTTTCTCGAGATCTTTTTGAAAAAAGGGTTCTTAAGATGGCTTGAAAAAATTGCTTCATTAAATTTTGTTTTTTTGGCAAAAAAAAGATCTCTGTTTTTCCATTGAACCAAAAGAAACACCTTTTTGTCAATAACATAATTGATTAAACAAATGCAATGTGCTGCTTCACCATTCCATCTGCTCCTGGACCCATGCATGACAGGCTGTGTGGGAAAGATGGAAGAGTCCCGACAAGGTGATTTGACAAAACACAAACTTTTGCATTTTGAAATCATCACCGTCCATTACCTCAATCAAATGATGACATTAGCACCTTTGGTGGGCCCAACTGTTAGCACAATGAATGGTGGTGACTTCAAAACACAAAAAAATATCTGCTTTATCAAGTGAGCAAATCTGTCTTTAGAAGATGGAGGGTAATCAGGTGCAGAATGAAATAGACCAAGGAAATGAAATTCTTGATAAATTGTAAGGTAGGTGTGATTGATATTCATTCCTATATAGTAGACGCTATTACTAATACAAACATATAAAACATAGATGCTCACCTTAATTTAGATTTCTGCCTATGCTTGAATGCGAGATCAGAGGCAATCACATGCACTTTTTTTTTTAGATAGAAAAGCTGACGCAGTAGCTGCTCCTACCAAACAAGCACATGCATCCTACCCTTCTATGTTCCAAGACCCACACAACCACCCAATCTTGGCATTTCTCGATATGGGTGTGGTCTCCATCTTGAGAAATATTGAAATGGGTGGCTGTCAGTGGCACTGCATAAAAAATGCTCATATATAAATGGGTAATATATCCGTGTTAAATGAAACATTTTTTGATAGGCAAGCTGGGGTTAGGCAGGCCCGTACCAGTTATACAACGATCCCATTGGGATTCAAACTTGCAACGTCTCAACACAAAGGTGACGTGTATTAGCTGCTTTTACCGGACAAGCTGAGACCTCGTTGGTGTGCTAAATGAAACAAGCTAAATAAGGCTTTTGAGTTTTTTAGTTTATTTTTAAATTCTGACTATACAAATCTAATTTTTGTACTCGATTTTAGACAGATCAGCTCTTGAAGTGTTCGATTCCGACAGGTGGGTTGGGTTTTATAAGGCTTGAAAAAGCAACGGTAAAAAATCTTTGTAAATTTTTTAGGCTCCAAATATTTTTTTTTCTTGAAAAACACATGATTCAAGTGTAGATTCCAGTGAATCGATCATGCCCAATACATTTATGGGGTCGGAACAATAAAAAAAAATAACGAGGAAACTGCAAAACCCATTTAGCATATTTCATTTAACATGGATGCATTACCCATATATATAGAGAGAGATAAATGGGTAAGTGTTAAATGAGTTTTTCAAAGTTTTTTTATTTTATTTTTAAATTCTGACAGTAAGATATGATCCATGTACTTGATTTTATAGGGATCATCTCTTAAAGCGTTCGATTCCAACACATGGGTGGGTTTTTATAAGGTTCAAAAAATCAACGGTCTAAAATCTTTATAAAATTTGAGTCTCTAAATATAATTTTTTCATCGAAAACACGAATCCATGTGTGGATTCCTCGTAAATCAACCATGCCCAACACATTTATGGGGTTGGAACTGCAAAAAAAACAACAAAAGAGCAGAAAACCCATTTAGCACGGATTTATCTCTCTCTCTCTCTCTCTAGAGAGAGAGAGCTAATGTGTTTAACTATAATTTTCATGAATTTTTTATTCTTTTCTTTTGAATCTAACCATACCAATGTGATTTATATGCTTTGTTTTATAAGAACCTGCTCTTGAATCGTCCGATTTTGATGCCAAGATTTTTTTAAGGTTTTAAAATCAATGTCTCATAATCTTCATAAGTATTTAAGCATTCAAAAATCATATTTTTTTCATCGAAAATCACGATCCAATAGTTGATTCCTAGCAAATTCACCATGCCAAGCACATCGATTTGGACAAAAAACATTAGAAATGCCTTATTTCTATTTCTCATATTTCAGTTCTCATATTCTAATACCCATATTTTTAAATATTTTTTGCATCTTATCCTACACACCCGCACCCGACCCATACGTGACATAGATGGGCATCCTCCGAATCATATATAGTCTTAGGTCAATAGACTAGATAGCAATCAGTCAATGAATATGGTTTGCCTCACTTGTGCGTTTGAATCGGGGGTGCCAATGGATCGGATTTTATCCATTATTTGACTAAATTTCACTCCATTTAATCTGATATGGTAAGTCAAAACTTTATCTGATTCAGGTATGGGTTTGAAATTTTGTTACTGATTTTGAATCTGAATCCAATTACATGTAAAAGTTGGGACTTGGTAAGAGCTTTTCACCATCTGAATCTGAATCCAAGTCCGGATTATTGGGATCTAGTACTGGCCAGATGCCACATCTGACTCAAATCCGAACTTTTTAGATCCCTAGATTGAATGCCTCAGATCTCAAAACTGAAAGATCCGCATAGCTTTAGCCTGGGCAAAAGATTCATTATCTTGAAATAAAAAATCAATCAGATCCTCTCAAAAATGAAAAATCTGTGTTTTAATTGTAGGGTTCTGCATGGAGGCACAGATGCAAACAAGTCTAATACCTTCTCCAGTCAAGCTTCTCAAAGCATAGAAGGAAAGGAAAGCCAGCACATGGGCACCTTTACATAGGGATGGCATTGGGCCTGGTGGCCCTGCCCTGCCTCACCCCGTTTGGACCAGGGATGGAGGACATGAAACTGGGATGGAGGTTAAAATCAAAACCCGTGCAGGAATGGACTTACGCTTTCCCCCGCCCCACCCCGTGCTATCCCCGATCCTTCTTTAGAGATGGCAGTCGATCAAGGGAAAACGGGGTCTTGCCCCATTTGGACCAGGGATGAAGGACATGAACAGGATGAAGGTGGGGGTGGAGACCTTGTCCCCCACCCCGGTCCACTGCCATCCCTACCTTTACATAAAGCTGTCAAATGGGCCACAAACCTGCATGGACCAGGTAGATGTCTTATTGAGTCTTTGGTCCAACTTTTAGTAAACCCTCACTTGATTAAGCATTGATCCTATCAAATCCATCAATCAGTATCACATGAATTGTACGAGAATGGGACTAATCCATGTCTAGCTGGCCCAAGAACCTAACATTGCTCGGCACGTGTTAGGTTTGTAAAAAACTCATTCAAACTCATGAAATAAGCTCGACAAGCCAAACATGAAGAAAAAAGTGTTCAACTTGTATGGACTCATGAACAAGTGTTTGGCTAGAAAGCAATAATTTTAGAGTTCAAATCCATTATTTTGTCTTCGTCATCTTATTTTGACAGACAACAGTTTAGAAAGAGAGAGATTCTTATGTTCAATTGGTTAGGACTTGTCAACTTCGACATTTGACAAAACAAAGCAATTTCTTGCTCATCAACATCATCCCACCAACTGGGGCTCGGCTTGTCAAGAGCAGCTAGTGTTGTTCAAATCTCAATGGTATCCTTGTATAACTGGTAGGGGTATGCCTAACCTCATCTTGCCGTTCAAATATATATATATATATATATATATATATATATATATATATATATATATATATATATATCACAGCATCATCCCTTTCCTCTTCTTGTTGAATGATAATAAAAGCTTTATGAGACTCATGTTTGCTCACATCATCAGGACCTGAGCCATTGGCTCATCGTTATTCCCAACTTTGCTTTAAGATGATGAAAAGTACACATGAAGGTGTTTTGGATGTATCCATTTATCCAGAAAATGGGATAAATTGAGAAGTTCCATTACATAGCAGCACTTGATATCCCACTTATCCCAAGTTCCTACATAAGCTGGTGCATATCCAAACTCTCCCTTATGTGGCGTTTTGCTTCAGCCTAAGATGAGGAAAGAGGAACATTTTTGGACAAAGTCAACTCTATATAGGTCACATTTTTGGATCAATTCTTGCCATGTCTCAATCCATATGGCTAGATCAGGTTTGGGTCAAGACCCAAGGATGGCCAGACCTCGGTTAGGTTGGTGTATATATATATATATATATATATATATATATATATATATATATATATATATATATATATATATATATATATATATATATATATATATATATATAAAGACCAGCCTAAACCACTATGGTGGTTACCCATGAGATCACTACAACAAAATAGATTTTTAGTAACAGGTTTTTCTGTCGCTACAGGCCCCATTACCTGTCACTAAAAGCCCAAGATCTGTCACTAAATGTCTTAGCGATAGTAGAAGTTGTCACTAAATAAAATCTCTGGTGATGGTTACTTCCGTCACAAGAGTATAACTATAGCAACGACTTTGGCTGTGGCTATAGGTCTGCTTTGAAAAACAACACTTTACCAGTAGTGACGGCTGAAGCCATCACTAATAGCCTTTTTTTTTGCAAAAAATTGATTTTTTATTCATATATTTTATATTTATGTTTAAATATATTTATATTTTGTATTTACATAAACAGATAATTAAATTTATTTATGTTGATGAACATATGGGACTCTCATCTTATGAATAGGTAGCAAATGGATTGGTAGCCTTTGACTTATAACATGAGACTAGAGTAAAAAAGCATGAGCAAATCTCTCTCTCTCTCTCTCATAGACACAAAGAATAAGGATATAAAAACCCATTGCAGCCATACTTACCGAATGGACAGTGGTATCCTTGATCAGTCCAGATGAAAAACTATAACCCTGAACTCTTCTTACAAAAATGACCTTTGACTATACAACGCAAAATCAATAATCAGAATGGTGCCCAACTATGTAGACAACACAAATACGACTTATAACCCTTATAATTTGTGAAAATGAAATGATGTTACTTGATCCTTATTGAGCTACATAGAATTGATGGTTCAAAAAAATGATGTAGTTTCACATGTACACAACAGTCCAAAGAGTCTAGACTGAATTAGACAAACTATGATGTATCCGGATGTTGAATAAGCTGAACAATCAAATGATTCAATTTCACTTATTCCACTGACATCTTCAAGGAGGTTGTTATAGAACTCTGGATCATGGACTAATGAAGACACTACACCATCCCTGTAACAACAACCCTTCTTTGCTTAACAGTCTTCTTCTCTGCAGCCATTTCATCTGTTGATTGCACAGATACTGCCACATTTTTTCCTGCAACATTTGTAACTGAATTACAATAATCCAATTTAAACCACGCATAAACAACTATCTACAAGAACCAAAAGGTTACAGGACAGCATTTACTGTCATGGGCCAAAAAGACGATAGAAAAAACATACTTATGACAAAATTCATCAAGTTCATTAAGGTTTATGACCATTGACATGCAATTAGAGCAAGATTAAGAAATTAAAACATCCATGGCATTGCTAGACTCAGGTAAAACCCAAGATTGATAACTGCTCATCAAACTTTATGCCAAAGAAAGACAAACTTCACCGGAAAAAGAAGAAATGCAAATCAGTCTACAACCAAAAATCTGAATTCAGAACTCGTTCATCCAAACTAATAAAAAAGGGATATTAATGCCCTTTATATTAACATCATATTTCCCTTAAAAAAACAAAAATAGAGTACCCGACAGAAAATTAACAGAAAAAAGGGAAGATTGCGACTCGAGATTATCAAACATTATGCCAAGAAGGATTAACACATACCTATCCAAGAAAGAAGAAGAGATGCAATTATCTTTAGTACGAACAATGCATTGAAGTACTAAGTGAAACAAAACAAGATCTAAATCATCTAAAAATTAATTAAAAAAAGATGCCCAAAATCCCATCACTCAAAATCTATATATGCAATATCCTAAGCAAAAGTAAAATAGACCAACAAATAAGATTACCAAGAATCCAAAAAAAACATCGAATTCACAACAAACACACCCCATGTCTAAAAGATGAACATATTGGCCATTGTAAACAAAACTAGAGGCAAATGAAGAACACCCATTAAGGCACATACCACCAGCAATGCCACTTGATCTCTTTCCTCGACAGCCGACATCAGATCCTTTGAAACCAAACAAGGAGAAACCAACCTCCCCAAAGAATGGGGATCCTTTGGAATTGTGGTAATCTTCGCAGGGAACAAAGTCCATGGAGGCCTGAGGCCAGGCTGGTCTTGATGAGTGAGGAGGGCTCAAGCCCATTGAGACCGGAACACCATGAGAAGTCCAGCAGAGAAGCGAACTTCCTCCTCTGAGCACACTTGCTGAACCTGTGGGAGAGGCTGAGCTTGGGAGGCTTCTTCTCCTCTTCCCTGACGGAACTGTTCATCAAGCAAAAGAGAAGGCATTCAGAATTGCACGAATGAAATTATATGCAAACTATAAGCACATCATTTCCAACCAACTACGCATTTGGTCTAGAAGGAATTGATATACATCAAAATGCAGAGATTTCCAGCTGTATACAATTATAAGCACATAAAAATAAAATAAAAACTAAAAGTATCATATAATCTCATTCAGGTGACAGCAATAACACTTTCCAAAAGCATGCTCCATAGTAACAAGAGTTAGTACAAAATGTCATCCACCACCCTTCTTTCCCACCATTAGCACCTCTACAACCACTGGCATTTTCCTTGTTCTTCTCAGCAATTCCTACTTCATTTGGCTGCCCATGAAACCCTGTCCCGCTTGCTTTCTCACTCAAGAATACTAGTCCCCCTCAAAGAACATACATTCAGACGCACCCAAGGCATGTCATTGAAGGCAAGCGACACTATAGAAAAATTGTGCACATATGAACATACCAATGTACGATCAGGATGTCGCCACCGTCTGAACTTTGCTTCTTCTTCATCAGTCAGCCTATCAGTCCTCTCATGATCCTCCTAATATTTTATCCAGTAAGTACAAATCAAAAGAATTAGAGAGTGTTAAGATTAAGATAAGTGCAGATGATTAGCTTACTTAAATAGAACATATGTACAACAACAAAAAATCTAAAAACAGATCTACTTCAAACTTTATCTAATGACATGCATTTGAAAAAAAAAAAATTACAGATACAGTTGGACAAATGCAAATAGAAGTAACTGCAACAGAGTTGGACAAATATAATTAGAGATAGGATTAAGACTGTCTCCATAAAACTGGTCGCTAATTCCCTGAGATAGGCTGACAGAGCTTCTTCTCTTACTTTTTTCACGGAAAGAACTCCGGCACCCATTAATCAAAGAATGTGACGGCTTATCATTTCTGCCACCCAGCTTCAAATCAGCTCCTGAAGACCTTTTGCTAGTTCCATCTCGACCTCATCATCTCCATCAAACTGGTTGATGATGCCTTGAGATATGCTCACAGATCTTCTTCTCCCAGTCCCACCACAGAAAGAGCCACATCCGCTGCTCAAAGAGAGCAATGATCGACCATTTGTGCTGTCTACGTCTAGCTCTATATCAACAACTGAAGACCTTTACGCAATTTATGCAAGTTTCACCTTGAAATCATCAGGAGAGTTTTCATAAATACTCATAGTAGGTTTGCATATATATATATATATATATCCTCCTAAATATGTGAAATTCCTTACAAATATGTGAATTTCATTTAATATACTTGAAGTCCTTCCAAATATACGAATATCCTCACAGGAGATTCGCAAATACATAGCTCTCTGGCTAATTTTGTTTGCACTTGAATATTATTTAACCACATTAACTGTGATGCTTGGATATATAAAAAAAATGATGGTTCATATTTTAGGGTTTGTTTTTACCTTTAAAAAACTATAATGAAGAAGATTTTGAAACAACAAAGAAGAGAATGTTATGATTGAGGTGGAGAAGATTTAAAAAAAAATATGAGTTAAAAATGCTGAGGTGGTGAATGATGTTGATGATCATCAGTAAAAGAAGATCTTGGCTGTGAACAATGCGTAAAGGAGTGTCAGTTTTGCTTCAATCATTTGCTAGAAAAAAAAAGGGTTTTTTATGAACAAAAACAATAATTTGACTAACATTAAAAAGCCAAAGATCGAACCTAAAATGTAATTTAGAGCTATGTTTGATTGAAAATGAGCTCTTGATGAAAAAAGTGCATGATCTAAAGTCGGGTTGCATAAGATGTGGCTGCACCTTAATTATTTTCTCGAGAAAAGAGAGGAAATCATATACCATAACCATCAAACAATTCTCGATAAAATGTGTTATTCACAACCAAGACTTTCCTAATCGTTATCTTCCCCTTTTACACCTTGTGTAACAAGGTATCAAATCACATATTGTAACTCCAACAAGGTATCAAATCACATATTGTAACTCCCTCCGATGAGATCGTCAGAGGGGATAAGTGTTAAACAAAAAAAAATCAAAAAGGAGAAAGTTGGTTTCCCAATTAGGAAAATTGTCTTTTCTATGAGAGGTCAGAGGATGCCGATAAACCTCACCCCCCGAAATCCACGGAGGCTGAGGCTTATCCTCACCCTACGTGAGGGCTATAAAAGCTTGCACGCAACCTCTCTCCACTGCATCCCAACGAGCAGCAGAGGGAGAGACAATGAGAGAACGACAGAGAGAGTGAGAGAGAAGAGGCGGCATACCGGCGACGACGTCAGCAAGGTGAGCACACTCCTCCTCTTCTCCTTCTTCATCTTCTTCTTCCTTTTTTTCTTTTTCGGTGAGTGAGGGTCGGCAGCCATGGCTGCTGACGATTTACAGAAAAAAAAACAAAGAGAGTGCGGGAAAGAGAGAAAGAGAGAGAGAGAGAGAAAGAGAGAGAGAGAAAGAAAAAGGGTCGGCTGGCCGACCGACGCTGGTGGTCGATATCTTTGTCACAGGAAGGGTTGGTCGACACCGGCTGCTGACTCATACCCTTTTGGGTATAGAGGAGAGGGTCGGTCGGTGTCGCCTCCTCTCTGTAAGCGAAAGAGGCTTTGCCCCTTTCGGCTTTTTAGGGCAGACCGAGGGTCGGTCTGGGTGCGACCCAGACCAAACTGGGTCGGTCTCGGTCGCGCACAAATCGAGTCTGCATTTAAAAAAAATGGTTGAATCAGTTTGGGTCGAACCGGTTCAGACCAAACTGGTTTATATGGGTCAGTTCAGACTGGATCGGTCTGAACTGAACCGGTTTAGACCAAACTGATTCATGGAGAATTTTTTCAGACCGAATAGGGTCTGAGCCGAACCGGTTTGGATCAACCTGAGTCATACCAAACCGGTTCAGTCTGACTGGATATGGGTTCTTAGTTTGGATCCAGTTTGATCTGAATATGTTCTGGATCCAGACTGACTATTCTGGATCTGATTGGATCAGTCCTAGATCCATATCAAAACTAGGTCTAGATCAAACTGTTCTGGATCCAGTCAGATAGTTCTGGATCTAGTCAGAGTGTATGAAAACATTCAGACTGTTTTGGATCTAATTAGATTGTCCTAGATCCAGTTAGACTATTCTGGATTTAGTCAGACTGTTCTGGATTCAGATGAGTAATGAATCTGGATCCAATCAGACAGGATTGGATCCAGATCATAAATAGATCTGGATCAAGTTGTGAGATAGTCTCGAATTGTAAATAGATCTAAAATGACCAAAATACTCTTTTGGGTACCCAAGATCCATTTTGGTAAAATAGACATAACTTTGCACCCCAAACTCAGAATTGAGTGAGGTTTGGTGCGTTGAACTTGTATCAAAGAGAGGAATCTACTTATCCATTAATTTTGGTTAAATTAGTGACACAAAAATCAAGGTTTCATGAGTCAATTCAAGAGGGCTATTTTGGTAATTCTATAAGAAGTTTTATGCATTAATGTGAGCATGTTTGTGTGATGACCAGATCATACTATAGAGCTTCTTGAAACTCGATTGTGATAAGAGAACACCATTTGCACTCAAGGTAAGGGATATTATAAGTAATTTTAGATGTGAATAAACATTTTTTTTTTTGCATGTTATTGTAATGTTGTGAATGAATATGAATAGCATGATAGTCTTCGAGTGAGATCTTGACATGTGATCATCGCAAAATTTTTCCTCTCTTGTATTCCTTCTCTTTTCCTTTTTGGCCTCTATTTTCCCTTTTTGAAGGAGAAAATAAAAGATAGAAAAGAAAAGAGAAGAGAAAAGAAAAGAAATCGAGAGAGGAACTCTTTTGCGAAGGTCTCACTTGACCTTAATTTTGAAAAGATTTTGAAAATTACTCACCTCCGTTTTGAAATATTTGCAAGAAAAAGGGAGAGACGGGATTCGCTCGTCGGTACGAGGTTTGACCGTTCCTAGCACCTTTACCAGGGGCAATCGAACCAAGGATCGAATTTATGCCTTTTGCTTTGCCTAAATATTATCTAAGAATTTATTTTAAGTCTAAGAATGTATAAAGAATCATGCTTGTGAAATGCAAATGCAAAGATTTATGCTTTTTGAGAAATAATTTAGAAATTTTTTGGGTTTTTCCAAATGATCTTGAAATAATTTTGAGAATATGATGAGAAAATGGTTTTTCTAAGTTGAAGATAGACTTGGAGAAGTTAGATTTTCTAACTTAAGATTCAGAATAGATCTTGAAATTTGAGATGAACCTGAATTTGAAGAAGGGAGTTTAGAAAATAAGAATTTGAAAGTTAAATATGAATTTTCAAAATAGAATTTTAGAATTGAAAGTCAAGATGGAATTTGAAAATAGAGTGGAATTCTAGATTTAAAGTTTGAAATCAGAATGAAAGTTGGATGTGTTTTAAGAAATCTAGATGGGATTTAAAATAGAATTAGGTTTGAGGAATCCAGATGGGATTTGAAAATAAACTTGGATCTGAAATCTGGAATCCTAGATGAAGTTGGATTCGAAGTCTAGAATCCAAGATGGAGTTGGATCCGAAGTCTGAATTTTGAACATGTATTTGGATTTCAAGATCTAAATTGGATTTGGATTTGGATCTTTAAAATATCCAAGTTGAATTTAAAAGTGAAAAATCAAATTTTGAGAAATCCGGAATTGAATTTGAGAATCCATATTGAGTCTGAATTGGATTTAAGAAATCCCCATGGAATTTGAAGATAAGATTGGATTTTTGGAAATTCAGATGGGACTTAGATTCGGTTTTGTGAGATCCTAAATCGACTTTTGAAATTTAAAAGGAAGGATAGAGAATGAAGCTTGATTTTTAAACTTGAATTTTGAAATTAGGAGATGAATCTGGAAATTTCAAAGTTAAATTGAACTTTGAAATTTGATTTTGGATATTGAATTGAATTTAAAATCAAATCCTAAAAATGGAAATGAATCTGAATTTTCAAAGTTTGAATTTGAACTTTGAATTTGAAAATTGAATTTGGGATATAGAAGTGAATTTTGAAATTTCAAAGTCAAATTGGATTTTGAAATTGAATTTGAAATGAGATAGAATTTTGAGAATAGAAAGATGAATTTGAATTAAGAATTGATTTGAGAAATAAAGAAGGTATTTGAAGAATTATCTCAAAATCACTTGATTTTTGAAGAAAATTTGAAATATGATGTAATTCTATCCTAAATGATGAATGAATTTAAAAGAGATTGAAATTGAGTTTTGAAAATCATATTTTATTCTTTAGATGAATTGAAATAAGATTGAGGATATAATACATTTCTGACTATGGCCATAAAATGTATTGTATAATAATCTATATTTAAATTCAAATGAAGAATAGAATATTTCTTGGTGCTTTTATAGAGTTTAAAATGAAATTAACTCTCAATATATCCTGACTATGGCCATTGATATATATTTTGAGTTAATTTTAAGTTAAACTCTGATAAAAGAAGAAAATGTTCAAAAATATGATGACTTTTGAAAATGGATCCAGTGTGGACCCAATGTTATTTCATAAAAGATGAAAATTCTAAGTTTTGTTCACACCTTGACTATGGCCATTGATGCAAATCATCGACTTAGGATTTAATCACCTTTTATTAGAATGGTTCACGTGCCATTCGTGAATTTTTAAAATAAAAGAGAAAATAATATGAAACAAGCATTTCTAGGAGAGGTGTATGTTCATACATTCTAATCTAATGCAAAGAATGTAAATTCTCATTATAATCTAGCTATTACCATATTGAATTCAATTTAAAATTACAAGAGTCTTTGATGGAAGAAAGTAGCGATTCCCATGTATTTCCTGCAAAACAGAGTTAATATAGAGCAAAGTGCAAAAGAAAATACATGGGGAAATGAAGGATGCTATATCAAAATTCAATATCCAAACTCATATGAGGACATATATATGTTAGAGGAAATTCTTCATACTACTCCAAATAATCATTTAATCATGGCCTTACCCAAGCTTGAATTTATCAGAAATAAACTAATTTTCTATTGAATTTAGCCCTCTTTGAATCAATTGACAAAGGCCATGTTTTCAATGTTAACTTCCAAACCAGGAGCCCTTCAAAACATATGCCAATATCAGCCAATTTCAGCATGTTTACATCATGAAGCTAAGAGATGATTTTAATGCATTTTCATGCTAATATAAAGACAGAACTTCAGTAGAGAGGGAGATATTATGCCAATGAGACAACAAAAGGAAGCATGGGATGCACAGATATGCAGTTCTCAATCTGCTACAGCTAACAAATATGACTCAGCGTAAATGCTACCGAGATGGTGTGGATACTGTATAACAAATATGAAGTGAAAATGGAGGATATGCATCGGATAATGTTGTTGAAGGTGGAACAGGGCAGTTGGTAAGTGAATAGTTGGTGAAGGTTACCATAGCTATATGCTGATGAGAGTGTCATAAAAGAGACCTTAACGTTTTAGAGGATGAATTCAGTACAAAACAGAGAAAAACCCAATGGATTCTCAAGTTTTTGTTATTGATTGCTATAACTATCCTTGGCTCAGCATTGGAATGCCTTTGTGGGGACGTATGCAGCCAAATTGGCAAACATTGTGCTCCTGTCAAAGTGCCAGATAAAGATTGGATTAGTAATTCTGAGAAATTCATTTCCTGTAGAATCTGTACTAAAACCTCTTTCTATAGCCGATATCGCTCTCCCATACTGAGCAGTAGGAGACAAACTCGCAGGCATGGAGAACTCCAGATTTGACTAGAGAACTTTAGGTATTGGTGATATAACTTGATTAAACCTATAAAGGAGAAAATGGCAATTATTAACAGAGGAATAACTAACTCTACCTTCCCCACGACATGGCTTCTTGAAAGTTAATATGGCTGAGAGGCTTGATGCATTTGTGAAGGAGGGTGCAGGGAGCTGTGGTCATTCCAACATTGTTGTCAGCAAGTGACCTGTGCTGGAATATACAAAGGGGTGGAGGCTGGGATACAAAATTAATCAAAACGAACCCAAACCTAATGACTACAAAGTTACATGATAAACCAATGATTCAGAATCTAGTAAAGCATGTTTTTGAAGGGTGATTTACAATGAATATTTACAACAAGCATCTTTCACCTTTCAGCAAATTAACAATCATTTATAACTAACCACCGACCTTAAACAGACCTATGGTACAAGATGTTGACATTTGAAATTTTGAATCCATACTATAACGCTTCTAATTTTACACCCAAAGTTAGAAAAATTGGCAGTAAATAAGGATTCACAGTAAGAGAGAAAGAAACTTATAGGTGATCATACGCAAGTGATAGACTTCATGACAATTAAAAAAAAATAGAATGCTATCATAGCTGCGTCTGGTGAGTCTGATTCCTGTGAACATCCTTTTGCAAGAAGTCCGTGATCTGAAAGAGCCAAGAAGGCCACTCCTACTATTGCACGAGACCAGAGAAGCGATCCTTTCAACAGCCCTATCGATTCACTGATGCCATATTCACCTTTACTCAAAAGACACACATCAGTCAAGGCTCTAATAACATCAGCTATACACTCTCACTTCGAAGGCCTGTTACCCTTGATCCTTTACAACCGATACTTTACAGCTTCTGAAAAAGAAATATTTCCTTCATTGATCGTGAGATGCTTTAAACTTATGGTCTGGTTACTATTTACCTGATTTTGAGCCTGTGATCATGGAATTTGACCCAGTGGCCAAGGTTGTTAAATAACTAGCTACCGATAAATGGCATCTTAACATTATACATGTTATAGAAATGCTAACCATGAATTAGACAATGGAATTATAAACGCCTCCTCAGGTCACCACCCAAATGTACAAGGATTTTTCCAAATAAACCAGTTTCATCAGTTCTTTCCTGTAGGTCGTATGCACCCAATATTCACCTCTCATGGTAGATCGATTTCATGGATCCCATGGGCTTCACCAAAGTGGTTCCAGCTATTAGGTCAGTTTTAGCAACTGGCCTTTAGAGAATGAGGTGACCCAAAATTGCTATAGACAATTCCCCAAATGATATTTTGTCATGTTCAGAGTACTTGACGTCAATGACATCTTAAGATCATCACTTACCAACTGCTATCCCTGTTTATATCGCAGAATGCAAAAAATACAAAGGCAGGGATGAGTATGACTGTGATTAGGAAACTGAAGGTAGGTATATGGTTGGAAAGTGCTGAAAGTGTAGGAGAATGAATGAGATGATAGTGGCTGAACTGAAGGGTGGACAACAGTGGTATGGTATGCAATCAAAATATGATATTGTTACGATGAAATCAAACTATAAGATTATGTAAAATAAAAGATGGAAATGGAAATTATAATGAGAAAAAAAAAACAGAATTACAAAGCCAAACTACAGCTGGGAAAGTAATGAAACGTAAATACAGAGAAACAATGGGCTTATACAACAAATGGAATGCATCTGGAGGTCACGCCACTTGATGCAGAGATGCAATGCTAGGATGTTATAAATGGATAGATGCATATACACGGTGGATGAACAAGAGTGTATTAAAGAGAAGCATAAACAAGAAGTAATGAAAAATAACAAAGGAAGATTATGAGGGACAAATGATTCACATTGTAAATCAAACTTTTGTGAGAACATGAATGAGAAATGAATAAATAAATAGAACCAATGCCAATGCTTCTAAAAAAAACATGAAGCGCAAGGACAAATTTTAAAATTGACTGATGTACAGACATTATAATGGCAATTTTAGCCTCAAGTGATTTCTTCGGTGGATCAAAACTGATCCCATGAGGAATTGTTAGGACGAGTCAGGGTAAACCAGAGCAACTGATCTCTCGGTGTGGCACATCGGGTTTTGCTGCAGAATATGCAACAATCTGCATATTGATTGTTGTTTTCACCATGAAAACCACCAAAGTTCTTGTATCAGCCATATAAAAAGGGGTGATATCCTTATGACTTCCTACAGAGTTTTGCAATATTCGAAGAGAATTGAATGTGGCCAATGATGAACCACTAAGGAGCATCAGATCTATGCAGAGACTTATACTTATATAAACCGAAGAAAATCAACAAAATAAATGGTAAAATAGAAATCAGTTGTTGGAACCGATTATTCGATTAATATCGCACAAAGGCAGATCGATTTGTTATAAGCAAATCAATGATACCTACGGGTGCTTCGATGGGAGCATAACAAGGAATTTTGAAAGAAAATTAAAAAAATAAAGAGAAAAAGTAAAGAGAAAATAAAAGAAAAACCGTAAAATGATAAGCAATACTATTAAACGACATTTGCCAAGAAGGAAAATAACCAGAGGGAATGTGGACGGCAACTTACCTGATTTCTTTGCAGGGATCAGAAGGAACTTATCTTCTGTCTTCTTTTTAAGCTCTTTTTTCGATCGAGAAGAAGAGGAGGGGAAGAGGCTCGATCGAGGGAGGGATAAGCAAT
Source organism: Nuphar pumila (assembly GCF_984573655.1). Taxonomy (NCBI): domain Eukaryota; kingdom Viridiplantae; phylum Streptophyta; class Magnoliopsida; order Nymphaeales; family Nymphaeaceae; genus Nuphar; species Nuphar pumila. The sequence continues at coordinate 95,923,647 of NC_143255.1, read as the reverse complement.
GGCAATGGATGAAATCGTAGTTCTGCGAGGGTTCTGAAGGAGGGAGACTCCTTCTTTGCTCTATCGTGGAATCCCTCTATAATGGGATAAGAGGAGAACCAGGGAAAGGAAAAATTGATAGGGAGAAGAAGGCAAGGAGATTGGGTGGAGAGGCAGAAGACAGATGAAGGAGTGGAGTCCCCTGCATGCTCTTTTAAAGAGGAAGAGGAAGATTCTGGAAGAAGTCTGTTGGGGATCAAGGGCGGAGGAAGGAGAAGATGATCCGATGGTTGGCGGGAGAAGAGAGAACTCGAGAAGGAGAAGGCGAGCGTGCGAGAGAGAGCGGGATGAAGAGAGAGAAAGAGAGATCGACATGGTTTTCACAATTTCAAAAAAGAGGGTTCTCTAAAGAAAATTTTTCTAAAAAGGGGTTCATTTTCGAGTTTTTTTTCAGAAAAGGGGGTAAAAAGGGCCATTTCCTTTTAGAACTTTTTGAGAAAAATCTTAAAATCATGAGGGAAGTATGAGTTAAAACCTAAAGATTTTCAAGAGATGGGATCCAGATGAGGTTTTGAAGCAATTTTACAAAATTCTTGTTTTAAAACTTTAAGATTTTTCTAAAATGAGTTTTTTATGAAAAAGGCAGGATTTATTTTAGAAAATGAACCTCATAATGGATCTAGATCCAAGATTTTCAGAAAATATTGGGTTTGGATCTTGTATTGAGATCGGATCCAGATAAAGCATCTGAGAAAATCCAAAGGATTGATTTTTTTATTTTTTTGAAGAATAAGAGATCCGGGATTAGAATTGGATCCAGATATCCGATTCGGATCAGAAATTGGGTCAGAAATAAAATTTGAGTGTGGATTCCAGTGAATCCAAGAAATAAAGGAAAATTTGATCAGAAATTGACTTGATTATTTAAAAGATGGGCCCAGGGGCAAAAGGGAAAATCTTTGGATTTTTTTTTGGAAAATTTGGGGTGTTCATATGACATGCATAAAATTTTCATGCTTGACAATCTAAGTTGAATTCATATACATGTTGTTGTGATATGCATGTTAGTTGTGGTTTGTCATGCATGTTAGAAAGATATTAGATTTATGGACGCATGTCTATGTGATCATTAATATCATGCATTGTGATGAGATTATGTTTAGATTGGAGTCACATTTATTCTATTCATGTTATATGCATGGATATTTTAAGATCACTATGCAGCCCTTAAATCTCAGAAGTGGCGACCTGTGGCAAGGGCTACCTAGTTCGCGCCAAAGTGCAGCCACCATGGAGAGTGGGCCGTCGGTGGTTTAACGATGTAGAGACTCTACATCATTGCATGCTTGGTGAGAGATGTGTGTGAGTCTTAAGGTCATCATGAGA